>NW_006408574.1:11739146-11756576 GCF_000296735.1 Chrysochloris asiatica
CAACACGGATCTGTTGGTTCTTTTGGCAGCCCATGGCACTTTCAATATTCTCCTCCAACACCATAACTCCAATGCATCAATTCTTCTACAGTCTACCTTATTCACTGTCCAGCTTTTGCATGCATATGAGGTTATTGAAAATACCATGGCTTGGGTCAGGCACAACTTAGAGAAGCCCAGATAATAAGCACTGAACTTTCTGCTTTTGTAAAGATTTCCAGATTTGGAAACCCTATATAAGGTTGCTATGAGTCTGAATTGACTCAATGG
This sequence comes from Chrysochloris asiatica, assembly GCF_000296735.1. Classification (NCBI taxonomy): domain Eukaryota; kingdom Metazoa; phylum Chordata; class Mammalia; order Afrosoricida; family Chrysochloridae; genus Chrysochloris; species Chrysochloris asiatica. Next base: position 11,739,417 of record NW_006408574.1, read on the forward strand.
AGTGAGTTTGATCTGGTCTTGCCCTGGACTAGTGGTATGATTTGAAAATTTCCTTTAACTATCCTGAGTCTGAAATATTTTTTTCTGATGTAAAATGTAAAAAGCCAAATAAGACAACAACACCCAAAACCCTACGTTATAGAGATGCTGTACTATGTAGCAGGTAAGGCCAGTCAGAAGCAGTTATTAAAGGTTAGTAACAAGGAGCTCTGGTAGCATAGTGGTTATGAATCAGGCTGCGAACTACAAGGTCAGCAGTTTGAAACTACCAGCTGTCCCGTGGGAGAAAGATGAGGCTTTTTGCTCCCGTAAAGATTTACAGCCTAGGAAACCCTGTACAGGGTCGTTATGAGACTGAACCGACTCCACGGTACTTAACAACAACAACAACAACAAGGAGCCCTGGCGGCACAGTCGGTAAACCAGAACAGACCCACAAGTTGCTGCTCCACAGAAGAAAGACGAGACCGTCTGTTCCCATGAAGACTCACAGTCTCTGAAACCCTAAGGAGCTGACCTGCTCTGTTCTACAGCGTCACTGTTGCAGACCGCAATCACTGAGGTGTTGAGGCCCTGTGTCATGGACGAAAAACCAACACAGCGGCACCACTCAGACTTGCTAGCCAGGGACCCTGAGGGCCCAAGGAAGTAACCTCCGGACGTCCCGGGTTCATTGGCTTTTACGAACTCACTGTTGGGCTAGCTCTGTATAATTTGCTTCAGTCCTATTAATTCATTCTATGCTTCGAACTCCAGTAATTGTAGTTTCTGAGAAAATGGTTTCTTATGTGCCTCTCTTAATGTCTCCACTGTGTTGGCAGTGCGTAGGGTCCTGGGAACAAATCTCTCTGAAGAACAAACTCTGGCCACCTGGCAAACATGGCTTTTCTTTATCAGATTATTCAGTTATGTTTGATATTAACTTAATACATGAGCCCTTGATACCCATGGACAAATATTAAAACAAAAACTTCTTCTAAAGCCAAGGCCTAAAAGTTCCTAGGGCAAGTTTGCTGGGAGAGACTGGAGAAAAAATTCCCCTAAGGAATTCACCCAAAGTAGATTGGCGAATTCCGGGGTTTTGTCCAAAGAACAATAGCGGCAGCCTTCACAATCGCCCCAAGGTGCAGACCATTAAGCTAGGCGTCCTTCTTCCTCCTGCAAGCCTTGGCCAGGCAGCTGACACAGCAGGACTCCTCCCAATCCTTTTAACCTTTTCCCATTCGAGATTAGGTGCTATAGGTATGTTAATTAGGCTTGAGAAACTGAGTTGCTGCCTTGGGATTCGAACCTGAAAAGTACCATATAACAATTTGCTTGAATTTCTGGAAAATTAAGGATGTTAGATTATCAAGACAATTTGTGATGTATGTTTTAGAATTTGATTCCTGTAAATCATGGTGTCCTGTTTTGAACGATTAATCACATTTCACTTCTGTACCCTGTTTTAATAATCCCCACCTTCCTTTGTGTAAAGCTCCTCCCTGAAATAAAAAGGAGGCGCAGACTGAAGCCCACATGTGTTACTGCCTGCAGGGCTGGCTGTGTGTTACTACTGCCTGCAGGGGCCACGATGCCTGTAGTCCAGGGTCTGCCCGCCAGTTTCGCATCCACTCTAGTTTCGGGGTGTCTTCTTGTCTCTCTTGCTGTGTCTTTGTGTGTATTCTTTCTCTATCTCTGACGCCGCCAGATCTCCCTACTTCGTGAACCAAACTCTCATGTCGAGGCAGGACCCTGACACGTCACCATAAGTTGGAACCAACTCAATGGCAGTGGATGGGTTGTTAATCACTGAACTACCAGTGAGGCCTGTATCCACATTATCCCATGCAATGCTCCTGGTGTGGCGCTGTAGGATCAGCTCTGGACTGTGAACCGCAAGGCTGGTAGTTCAGACCTACCAGCTACTCTTCAGAAACCTTATACATTCAGGGTCACTATGAGTTGGAATCAACTCAACAGCACTTAACAACAACAACAATTCTCACAGGACGTCTGGGAGACAAGTGTGACTTTCTCCATTTATAAAATTAAGAAAGTAAGAACATATTCACCTAAAATCATGTGATTAGTGAATTAGGGGCAGGAAACTATAACCCAAGGCCAAGGCCCTTTAAAGAAAATGACTAAGTGGATTATGAGCCGGGTTGCAAACCACAAGGTCAGTAGTTTGAATCTAACAGTCGCTCCATGGGAGAAAGTTGAGGCTTTCTGCACCCATAAAAATGTACAGCCTTGGAAACCTAGACAGGGTCGCTCTGAGTCAGAACTGACTCCGTGGCACACAACGAACCAACCAACCAACCAACAAGGAAGACTGATTTCTAGATTTCAAATTTAACATCGCTGTAATAGGAATCCTGGGGTGGCGCTGTAGGATAAGCACGCGACCATAATGCCAGTTTGAACTGCAAGGTTGGTGGTTCAAACTCACCAGCCGCTCCTCAGAAACCCTACACAGGATCACTATGGGTCAGAACCAACTTGATAGCACTTAACAACAACAATCCTTCCTGAGAAGCTATTTTCTATTCAAACTTTCCATCACCTTAAAGCATAAAAATCGGAGTGAAATGCCATTAAAACCTGCCACCTACTTTCTTTCAAGGCGCTCTGGTAGTGTAGTGGTTATGAATTGGGCTGCAAACCTTAAGGTCAGTCTTGTGAAACTACCAGCTGTGCCACCGGAGAAAGATGAAACTTTCTGCTCCTGTAAAGATTTACAGCCTCGAAAACCCTGCACAGGGTCTCTATGAGTCAGAACCAACTCCATGGCATATAACCATTCAAACAACCAACTCACCAACCAGCACCTGCTTTCTTTGAGGCGACATTAACGAGTTCCTGAGAGAAAGCATCTCAACACCGGATTGTCTCCTACAGAGCTTGTTTTTTACCATTCCCAAGGCTATTTTCAGAGCCAGGTTCTCCCACAAACTTGGGTGGTTGCCTTGCACACTGGTCTACTGCCAATTCCTCTTCCTTTGAGTCCTCCATAAAATGAAGACCTCAAAAACAATCATCACAAATATTCTTATGAATTTTAGTGCATTGGAAACCTCTTGCAATCCTCAGAATGTTTTTCTCATGATTATTTTGGAGTTCCTGCCAAAGATTCATTATTTTCTTAAGTTGCTTGCAGAATATTTGTGTACTTTCAGATCTCTATCTCTCTAGCTTCTTAGCCTGCCAACAATATTGATGGCAGTTTTGTTGTTGTTGTTGTTATTTTAATGCTATTTAAACAGTTTTAACATGTTCTTTTAAAGGAGGGAGTGAGGTGTGTCTCTCCTCCATATTGTTTAATCTGGGAACTTATTGCACCCAAGCATGACCTCTCCTCAAACCTCATTTATTAGTTCCAACATGTTTCTTCTCTGAGGTTTTATTTTTTCTACTTTCTTTTATACGTATATTATCGGCAACTTGTCCGTATCCTTTAACAATTTTGCTTAAACAGCATTCTATTCATAGTCAGCATAATTACTTCATATTAGTAAGTGACTGAAACATTATCAAGTTTTCTTGAGTAATATTTCCTTCTAATTCTGTAAAGTTCCAGTCACAGAAAGGTACCAACATTTATTCTGATGCAATTTTATAACATTTTTTACTTCTTTATTTCTTCCTTCCTACCTTTCTCTCTTTCTTTCTTATCTGGCCAATAAATGACATCAAGATAAATGGAGAAAAGATTAAAGTTAGAGAACACTTCATTTTGCATGGATCAACCATCAACACTCATGGAAGCAGCAGTCAAGAAATCAAATGGCATGCTGCATTAAGCAAATCAGCTGCACAAGACCTTTTTAAAGTGTTGACGAGCTAAGATGTCAGTTTAAGGACTACCTCATACGCATGCGAAAGTTGGACAGGGAATAAGGAAGACTGTAGAAGAATTGATGCATTTGAGCTATGGTGTTGGAGGAGAATATTAGAAGTATCATGGACTGCCAAAAGAACAAACCGATCTGTATTGGGCGATGTACAACCAGAATGCTCCCTGGAAGCCAGGACGGCCATATTTCTTCTCTCATACTTTAGACATATTGTCAGGAGGGATCAGTCCCTGAAGAATAATATGGTGTTTGGTAAAATGGAGGGTCATAGAAGAAGAGGAAGACCCCCAACAAGATGGACTGGCACAATAGTAGGAGTGATAGGTTCAAACATAGCAATGATTGTGAGGTTGGCATAGGACCAGGTTTCATTTTGTTGTGCATAGAATCACTATGAGTCAGTACCAACTGGATGGTACCTAATAACAACAAAAAATTCCACTTCTCACACTAAAGGAATGAAATAATTCCATTTCAGTTCCAACAGAATCACTCTGTTCAATTCTGACATCAACTGCAGAACACGGTACCTCTTTCTCTGAGAAAGTCAGTTCTTACAAATTAAAGGACACTGTCCCTCAGACTACAGAGTCTCAGACACCAGCTACAACCTTTGGAGACTCCATGAACCCTCACTTGTGACTTGCTGGCTACAAATGTGGGCTTTTCATACAATCCCTCAGGATGCCAACAGTAAGCTCGAAGATCCTCCAAACTCCCTTCACTTCTGACCTGCTAGCTTCTTCAGACTCAGCTTTAGTTTAGAATAAATCGCAGAACTCAGGCTATACTTAAGATTGCAGTTTTATTATAGCTAAAAGCAACAAATGAAGAGACTCAGAGAGGGTTCCCAATATGGAGCTTACATGTCTCCCAAAGTGCTACCCTCCAATATGCATCAATGCCTACCACCAACCAGGAAGTCAATGGAGCTTCCATGTCCAGAGCCTTCACTGGGCCTCCTTATGTAGACATGGCTAACTGAATCCTCCCCTGAAGTCAGGCCGATCTTTCCTGGAGGCTCTTTCTGGCCAGGAGAGCTACCTCTCCCAAGAGACACTTCTTGCATAAATCCTCCAGAGTAGTCTAGAAGCCTTATACAGATAAGAGACTTTACTCGCTAAGGAGATTCTGAGGTTTTAGAGATTATCTCTCAGGAATCAAGGACAAAGACCAATTTCTTTAGGTAAAAAAATTCTTACCCAACACTAACGCAGAAATATGTACTAGAAGACTGGGGAAGCAGTACGTTTTCCCCAAACTCAAGTTGGCAGACACATTTAACTTTTTAGAAACTTCCTTAGGATTTTGATTTTGGAGCTGAAACACTGCACTGTTGTATTCTAGTTGCAAGGCAACATTAATAGAGGAAGAAAACATTAATAAAACAAAACATCATAGTGTATTTGAATTTCGGGAAAAAATAGTCAGGAATCACTTTTTAAGGAAATTTAGCAAATTTATTGTTGAATAACTATCAACTAATAATATTTAACTTTCAATTCTTAATTAAAACTTAATATTCTTAATTACATGGTTTTAAAAGTTTTTATTGTGAATTGGGTGGTTTACAGATCAAATCAGTTTTCTACTCAACCATTTGCACACATTTTGTTTCATGGTTGACTGCAAAGCCCACAATTTTATAACACGCATTCTACTTCCTCTCTGCGTTGCCTATTTCCATTCCTCCTCTCCTAAAGCTCCCCGCCTTCTGAAGTTTGTCCTTGGGCAAATGCTGACCTTTAATCTCTAAAGGTTGATTGTCCTAAGGAGTGCATACCTTCCTGGAGTTATGCTGTTCACCTTATGGTGGTGGTGGTGGTGATGTGCCGTGGAGTCAGTTCCGACTCAGATCGACCCTACATAGGGTTTCCAAGGCTCTAAATCTTTACGGGAGCAGAAAGCTTCATCTTTTTCCCACAGAGCAGCTGGTAGTTTCGAACTGCTGACCTTGAGGTTAGCAGCCTGATTCATAACCACTACACTACCAGAGTTCCTGTTCACCTTATAGACCTATGTATTGTTATTGAGTCTTGGGTATGGAGTCAGTTCCAGGCCTGAAGTGTGTCAGCGGGGTATGGTCTTGGGGGGTCGACCTGTCTTAATCTGGCTCAGTAAGGCTGGCTATTTTTATGATTTTGGGTTTTGATCCACATTTTTCTCCCGCTCTACCCGGGACCTTCTATCATGATCCATTTCTGAACATAAATGACATATAATTGAAGGAATGATCTATGCTGTGTAATTTATCACTAGCATTTGATAGAACCCGATCTCACACAGCTGTTTTATATGTGCCAGCAAAGTACTAAAGGCTGATTGGTTGATTGGTTAATTTCACATGAGAGTAATTCACATTTTCTGTTTGACTGTCATCTATGGAGCAGAGTAGAGTAGAATAGAATAGAATGCAATACAGTAGAAAATTCAAACAAAGAAAACAGATTTTTTAAACTTATCCTTAGTCTTCATATAACTAACAAGCAGCTGACGTCCATTCTTAAATAAGTATTCTTTTTTATTTAAAAGGAGACGTGTACATTTTTCTTTCACATTGTAAAGTTTTACCATTGCAACTGATGCTCTTAAGTGCCATTGAGTCAATTGAACTTGTGTAGCATTTCCAAGGAGCGACTGGTGGGTTTGAACCACCAACCTGTGGTTAGCAGTCCAATGCTTATACTACAGCACCACACCAGGGCTCCAAAGCCCATTGGCTTCCAAAGGCCAATCTCAGAAGTATCCAGTGATGTCCTCTGCATTGAGAATGGACTTCAGGCACACTTTCACGGGTTCCTAGAATAAATTTCATGTGTTTAAGAAATGTACCATGCCCAAATCAGCCTGCTTCTCTGCATATGAACCAATCGAAATTTATGTTGTTGTTGTGGTTAAGTGCTGTTTAGTCAGTTCCAATTCCTAGTGACCCTATATAGGGTTTCTAAGGAGCAGCCGGTGAATTTGAACCGCAAACCTTCTGGTTCAAACCGACCTTGAGGTTGAGTGCTTGTCCTATGGTGCCACACCAGCTCAAGAGCAAATCAACTGATAGAATTTAGGATGCTTCTCAAAGAACTGTATTTTTAATAGGGCATGAAATTACGTACGTAACTATGAAACTAGTGTCGGCTTTGAAATCTGGGGACTGTCTCCAGGGTCAAATCTGAAATTAAGGACCATGTTCTCATCCAGAATTAGGCAATCTGTTTTGAATGTATTTTGTCAATTGCAGATGTTCTTACACTTCTTGACATGCATTTGTGGTGACCTGGACATGATCCAGAGACATTCTTACATACATGCATACGTGAATACACACATTATTACTATCCTTCATGAAGACCCAGACTATAAACTCTGTAGAAAGCACAGTAAGCCCAGTTGAAAGCAGTGACCTAAGAGAAAACTGATAGAACCTTAGCTACAGCTTTGTTATCTGATTTATGACCAAGCGACTTGGGCATATAGACAAGTTGTGAGTTGGGGCTTGCTTTTCATTTGTGGCTTGGTACCTAATTTATATCTCTGTTCCTCAGCAAAGCCTTTATGTAGGCTGAAACTTTGCCCCTACTGTGTGCTTATCAGCCACCCAGCCAGCTGTGCTAAAACTGCATTCTGTGATTCACTTTTCACAGCTTCTCATCCTACCCTCATGCTGACTTACTGTCTAAGCCTAGCCTCCATCTCACTCCATTGCACTGAGCCAATTCCGACTCCCCTGAGTAGGAATGTCTATAGTACAAAGTAGAACTGCTCCATAGAGTTTCCAAGGCTATACTTTTTTACCGAAGCTGACTGCCACATCTTTCTACCATGGAGCGGTTAATGGGTTCAAATCACACACCCTTTGGTTAGCAACCAGAACTCCTCACCATCTTAAAGAAAACAAGCTCCCACTCAATGAGCAATTTCATTGGTCCCTATAGATGGAACAAAATGCTGTTGCAAGTGGTATAAGAGTGTATTAATACAGTTATTCCATCTCAAACACTCAATGGTGTTGAAGGACAGTATTGAAAGTCCCATGGACTGCCAAAAGAACAAATAGATCTGTGTTGGAAGAAGTACAACCAGAGTGCTCCTTGGAAGCCAGGATGGCCAGACTTCATTTTCATACTTCAGACATATTGTCAGTAGGGACCAGTCCCTGGAGAAGGACATCATGTTTGGTAAAGTGGAGGGTCAGAGAAAAAGAAGAAGATTCCCAACGATATGGATTGGCACAGTGACAGAAACAATGGGCTCAGGTGTAGCAAGGACTGTGAGGTTGGTGTAGAGCCAGGCAGTGTTTCATTCTGTTGTGCATAAGGTCACTATGAGTTGGTCCCAACTTGATGACACCTAACAACAACACAGAGCAGTGGAATTGGAACTGTGAATTGAGCTGTGAGAAATTAGCAATACTTTCTCATTTTTGAAGGAGCTCTGGTAGCGTAGTGGTTATGAATCGGGCTGCGAACCTCAAGGTCAGCAGTTAGAAACTACCAGCTGTTCTGTGGGAGAAAGATGAGGGTTTCTGCTCCCATAAAGATTTACAGCCTCGGAAACCCTGTACAGGGTCACTATGAGTCGGAACCGACTCCACAGCACAGAACCAACCAGCCAACCAACCAACCTCATTTTTGACAAGCAAAAATGACAGTTTAATATGGTTCAGCCTCCAACACCCATTATCAGAAGGGACCTGTCCCTGGAGAAGGACATACTGCTTGGTAAAGTGTAGGGTCAGCAAAAAAGAGAAGACCCTCCCCCCAGTGAGATGAATGGGCACAGTGGCAGCAGCAGTGGGCTCAACAATGGTGTGGATGGTGCAGGACCAGATGGGGTTTCATTCTGTTGTCGGCACCAACTCATCAGAACTTAACAACAACAAACAGCACCCAAGTCGTCTTGTTCTTGTGTCAACAGGCTGTCTCTAAATCATAGAAGAAAGGCAATTGTCTGACTGGCCTAGGACCCTGAACATTCTAAAGGGTCTGGTTCAAGTTCTGTTCCTAGTGCCCTCCTGAACCCCTCACGGTGGAGGCCCCAGTTATGAGCCGAGCCTGGAAGTGATTTTTGAAGAAGCAGGGATTGTCTGGCCTTCTGTTCCCAAGCCTTGACCCAGGATTTGCAGTCTACCCTCAGTTTCCTTCAGCCCTCTAGGCCTCAGCTTTCCCCTCTCAAAACAAGGATGCCACATCAAAGCCAGGGTCTTCCAATTCCACTGGTGGTCTGTTTTAACCATCAGCTATAGTAGTATAGCTGGTAAGCAGATGTAACAGCAGCAGCTAGAGAAATCATTTTATGGTTGGAAAATGGAATTTTCAAAACTATTAAGAAGCAGAATCCTTTTTCTGCAAAGAAATAATATATACAACCCAATATGTCCTGGTGTGGCACTGTAGGTTAAGGCACTGGACTGCAAGGTCAGTTTGAACTTTGTGGTCGGTGATTCAAGCTCCCACCAGCCACTCCTCAGAAACCCTATACAGGGTTGTTGCTATGAGTTGGAACCAACTTGATGGCACTTAACAACAATATGTTTAATAATAGCAATAATAAAGGTAAGAAACAGTAATGAATTAACATGTAGTTTCTAAGTTTTGATGTGGTGCTGTAGGATAAGCACTGGACTCTTAACCTCAAGGTCGGTGGTTCAAATCCATCAGCCACTCCTCAGAAACTCTGTACAGGTTTGCTGTGAGTCAGAACCAACTCAACAACACTTAACAACATCAAGTTTAAATTGATCATATTTACTCATTATAAAGTTAATCAGCTACTCTCTAACAGGATCACGAATTAGTTATCATGAACAACCTTCCTGATAAAGACAGCTACAATATCGAAAAAAGTCTTTTAAAAAATCATTTCAAGCACATTTCTGAACTGGCATGAAAGTAAAGCACTCACAGTGTGCAGGACACTGGAGAGGCAAACAAACTTGGTTATTTCCTGAAGTTGTTTACAAAATCCTAGCGATATCGTGGCTGGGTTCACGAAGGGACCAGGAGATAACATTCAGGATTCACTCGTCTTAGTTATATACTGTGGGAGTCCTGGTGTGGCGCTGTCGGTTAATGCACCAGACTGCAAGGTTGGCTTGAACCTCAAAGTCTGTGGTTCAAGCTTACCAGCTGCTCCTTGGAGACCCTGTACAGGGTTGCTATGAGTCGGAACCAACTTGACAGCACTCAACAAGAAGAAGAAGAAGATACATACTGTTGTTATCCTAGAAATACCACAAGGGAGTGGCTTTAAGAACAAGACATTATAGTTTAGGAGGCACCCAGGGTGTCTGCTCTAAGGGAGGACTTTCTCTCTCTGTTGGGTTTGGAGGAAGGTCCTTGTCTCTTTTCAACATCTGGGCCTGGAGTTCCTTGGAAATGGGTCTTGGCATGTGTCTTCTCCTAGATCTAGGAGGCTCTCAGTACACGGAACCCAAGTGCAAAACACATGTTCTGCTTCCAGCTCTTCTTCCTTCTCTCTCCCTTCAACTCTTGAATCATATTGTTGCTGTTAAGTGTCTTCAAGTCAGTTCTGACCCATAGTGACCCTGTATAGGGTTTTAAAGGAGCAGCTGGTGAGCATGAACTGCTGACCTTGCAGTTCAAACCAACTTTGCAGTCCGGTATGTTAGCCCACAGCACCACACCAGGACTCCCTGAATCAAATGTTGTTGTTGTGAAGTGCCATCAAGTCAGTTCTGACCCAGAGTGACCCTGTATAGGGTTTCCGAGAGGCGAGTGGTGAACTTTATGGTTCAGAGCAACTTTGCAGTCTGGCACATTAACCCACAGTGCCACCCCATGTCTCTGAAATATGGACAGGACCTTTACATGTGATTGGTCATGCCCATCTTGCCTAGTTATTTTTATGTTTATGTAAGGACCGATCCAAACTGCAGAACACACAGTGAGAGTAAGCTGTGGGCAACTGCTGAGGAAACAAAGATGATTGAAATACAACCATTGCTCCCAAAGAAGTAGCAGCAGAGTGGGAACAGATAGAAAATTAAACAGGTGAGTACGATAAGAAAGTAGGAGAGGAAGTCATAAATTCTGGTGGATTGTGGGTAATCAGAGAGGTAAGGGAATTTGAATTAAGCCCCAAAGGAATACATAGATGATTCTCAGAGAATAGCGCTGTAGGATAAGCATTGGATTATTAACCAAAAGATTGATGATTCAGGACCACAAGCCACTCCTTGGAAACCCTATACAGGGTCACTATGAGTTGGAACTGACTCAACACACTTAGCAACAACAACCATCAAGAGGATTAGCTTGAGCAAATACGAAGAATACGTGTAAAGTGGGCGGTAAAGGAGTAGCAGGTAGTGCCACCAGGATACTGGGCAGTGTGGTAGTTCTAAAAGGTAGAGACTGTGAAGGGAGGGGTGGCAGGAGGCTGGAAAAGTCGGTGGGACAAGTTTTACCAATGTCCAGAAATGACAGGATACAATTATTTTAATTGCTGTCAGTAAGTTGTAAGATGTACATCTGTAAAAAGTTGAATTGGCTAAAGTTGTCTAATAGATACATTTACTTCAACATGACCGCCCCCCCAAAAAAAAAAAAAAAAAAAAAGAATAGCTGGTAAAGCTGCTAACCCACAACTAAATACCTCGTGGGATTTGGTTTGGAAATTGTTTGGAAATTTAGGGTTATGATTTCATGGGACTTAGTGGGTTAATGGCGCTGCTGATCTGCAAAGTTGGTTTGAACTGCAAGGTCAGTGGTTCAAGCTCACCAGCTGCTCCTCGAAAAACCTGTACAGGGTCACTGTAGGTCGGAACTGACTCGTGGGCATTTACCAACAACAGTTAATTGACCTAATGATGTGTTCAGGGCTTCTGTTCTGTGTCCTTATTCATTGTGTAGTGCCTGGGGTCTTTAAAGCTTGCAAGTAGCCATCCAAGGCCTAATGATCATTCTCTGTTTACCTGGAACAACAAAGAAAGGAGAGTCAGGAATCAGAGGATATGGAATGGGTGGAAAATTGCCTCGGTACTAAATCTCCCTAAAATGTACATGTAGAAACGTAAGTTGGTGTATGTTTTTGTTATGTATATTCTCAAGAATAACAGAAAATAAATTAAGGAAAGGAAAAAACGGTGGGGCCCCAGTCTCAGCAAAGCCCTCTGTGCCCTGGCTGACCCTTTCAGTAAGCATGTTTGTAGTGACCTGTATGGACAAATGATCCCCACGTTCTTGTACATAATAATAACAAGGTGTCAGGAAAAATTGTGAAATACTTTGAAATGGGCAAAAAAACCAACCCCGCCATTACTCGGTGTCCAGGGCTGCTTTTCATTGTCTTCATTTGTAGTTGTTGTTAAATTGGAGTCAGTTCCCACCCATAGTGTTCAGTTACAATTTTGTAAATTATAGAAAATGGAGAGTAATGCAAATGACCTTCTGCACTAACATGCAAATGAATTTTATCAAGTGGTGCATAATGATTATTACCCTGTGAATACTGATCAGTTTTGCATCTATTTGCCAATTCCTTTTCATATTCCTGATAGCCTATACTCGCACAGGTATGTGATTTTTAATTTCTTCTTTGAATCAACAGTAACATCTTACTGGTTTCTCAATTCTTATGAGTTGAATAAAATTTTTGAATGTGTTCATTAAAGGGAAGGGAAGGAGGGGAGGAGGGATGTAGAAAGAAAGAAGGAAAGAAAAAAGAAAACAGCTGGATAAGACTCTTCTGGAAAAGCATTCAAGGACTTTCTAAATGCAAATCACTTCAGAGACTGGAAGAAAGTTTTCCTACAATCTCAGACCATCATTCTCCACCTCTTCTAAGGAGTTTGATGTGAGTCACAGATTGACTTGCTAGATAATCTTTATAGAGCATTTCCTGTTCTTAGGAGAGGTACTCTCTCCTGGTCCTTCAGCCTGGTGGAGGATGGGAACAGGATATGATTCAGTTAGTACAGAGAAAGCAGCAACTGAAGGCCCTGTCTCACTGTTTCCAAAACTTCAACCTCCTCTTCTTCCATATTCCCACTGCTAATCTCCCCCAAGGTAGCCGTGAAACCACACACGGAAGTAGCAGAGGCATGGTGTGAGCACCATCCCTCTTCAGCCTTCTGCTCTCCTGCGAAAACCTCCCAGAATGTGGGCAGATTGCACTGACAAGCTTAGTCATACTCATTCCCTTTTCCTTCTAGACCCACCAGACCAGTTTGGGGCACTATCTTGTTTCTGGAAGAGAAAGTGGAGACTTGTTCATCCTCCTCTCATTCCAGTGATTTTTCCCAATATACAACAAAAAGGTCTGTATGCCCTGATAGATCCTCTTCTGCCTCTGATAGGCTGTTAGCCATGTAGGCTTTTGCAAGACACTTTGCCTCTTGAGTCTCTAGTTTCTCATTTTTAAAATGGAGCAATCATATCCAAACAGAAGACTCACAGTGACAATTCGAGAAAAGAATTGTCAAGCAAAGCACCTGTTATTGCTAAGTGCCATCGAGTCAGTTCCAACCCACAGCGACCCTGTATAGTGTTTCGGAGGATAGGCTGGTGAGCTTGAACTCCCAACCTTGCAGTTCAAACCGACTTTGCAGTCCAGCGCATTAACCCACAGCACCACACCAGGACTCCCAAGACATTGTAGCTGCTGTCACCATCGTTATAAAGAGACTGACAAATGCAGACTCCTTGCTGGTCTCATCAGTTCCTGCTTGGTGCTCTCTATCATGGTTGCCACAGAGCAGCCAGAATAGCTTTTTAGAAACAACAACCAAGTCACAGCTCCCTGGTTCAGCTCCTGTAGCCTCCAGGATTCAGCCCAACCTGCCCTCTGCCCACAGCATCTCCAGTCTCATCACATTATCCTCTTCCCATTGCCCACTCTGGCCCAGCCATGTGGGTCCTCTCCACCCCCTGAACACAACAAGTTCTGTCCCCCTCAGGACCTTTGTCCACGGGTTCTCTCTGCCCAGAAAGTGTCCTTTACCACTCCCCCAGCTTCTACATCTTCTTTGCACCCTCCAGGTTCAGTTTAAATGTCACGTTCTTGGACCATGCTTCCTTAGTTTCATTCCACTCCACTGTCCTCTTTACCAGTCTCCTTTTAACGATCACGATTCATAACTGGTTTCTTTGTATGATTTGCTCAATGTCTATCTCTCCCAATAGTTAACAAAAGTCCAGGAGAGAAAGCAACTAATTGCTATTTCATTACTGTATTCTGAGTGTAGCACTCAACAAAGTGTCAGATTGGTTATTGGACACCACTCTGTGTTGCAGAGCAAACACACACAAATCCAGGATAATTTATGACCTGGGACCTCAGGGAGGTTAGAATTTCCTGGCAATGATGCTCAGGAATGGTTCTTTTCAAAGTACTGAGTTACTGTTTAGGGCATTAAACGTAGAACTTCCTCTTTTAGCTAACATTTTGTGTCGTCTAAAATGAATCCTGGTGTGGTGCTATAGGATAAGCACTGGACCACAAGGTCAGTTTGAGCTACAAGGTTGGCAGTTCAAACCCACTGGCCACTCCTCTGAAACCCTATATAGGGTCGCTGTGAGTCAGAACCGACTCAGCAGGACTTAACAACAACACATTTTCCATAATGAGCATGTATTTTTTAAACAAATATCTGGTAAACTTTTCATTTAACTTCAGTAAAATCAGCCTGGTTAAGCGAATTAATTTTTTAAAAAAGGGAAATTCACCATAAGGACAGAAGGACCAACAGCCAATGTAACATTTTTGAGACTATCAATATTTCAAAAGAGGACACTTGATAATCAAAAGCATTGCCTGACATACAAGAAAAAGTTAGTAATTCAATAAATGGGTTTCTAGCTGATGAACTGAGGTAACCTTGCGGAGTGAAGTTGATTTTCATAGCGTCCCATGGATTCCTTCTGGTATGGGGTGCAGTCCCTGGTACAGGAAGGAGCATTCGTCTCTAACCAGAGCAACAACCACACACATTTGAAACTTGGAAAAATGACTTTATACGAGGGAGCTTCAAAAAGTTCATGGGGAAAATTGCCAAAATCATGTCATTCCATTTCTTCTATGATTTTTTTTTTTTTTTTACTCTTTATTACTAATTGAGTGAAGGTTTACAGACAAGATCATCAGTTTTACAGCCTACAAATTATACACTTGGTTTCATCTCAATGATTGCAATCCCCTCCATGTAAAACAACAGTGACCCTCCCTGTATTTCCGATTTGCAGTCCACCCACCTTTTCATCCCTTCTCACCTGTGTCCTTGGGTAACCGGTGTCCTTTTGATTTTGAATGACTGACCATTCCGTGGTGAGCAGATCTTACTAGTGCTGTCATCCACGAACTTTTTGAAGCCCTCTTATCTCACACATTTTGTCTTTGGTGGAGGTGTTGCTCACAGGTGAATGCGAACTAACCTAAGATGCCAGTTGACAGGTTAAAACATTCAGGCTGTTTGTTTTCTTCCCCTTAATATAAATAGATGCCATTTGCTTGGGGATGTGCCCCTCCCACACACACACACAGTCCTTACCCTCTTCTTCCTTTTCCTTAAAAACTCCTCTTCTTAGCAAAAACATGACTCCACTGTCTCCCCAACCCAATCTTTTGGCTTGTGTGCCCATTTCCCCGGGCCAGGGGAGGAGGTGATACTTGTCTCCTTCTCCACAGCCCTTCCTAACTCCAACCCTGGACCCAGCTACAAGTCCTCAACAACTCCCATCATGGTCCCCAGGGACGCTGACCCTTTTCTATTCTCTGTGGCCTCTGTTGTCCCCCTTGGGGACTCGAGTGACTAATGATCCCTACGACTCTTGCAGAGCTTACAGACAAAACCTCCTCCTGAAGGCCATCATCCCCGGAGCACCTTACCTCCAAGAGCAGGAACATTGAGTTTTCCCTGCTTACGAACAACCTGCTGTCTTTCTACTTCTTCTAGCTCTATTTTTTTTTTATCAAGCATGTCTTTCCCTCCTACTGACTTTTAATCTGTGCTGTATCCCTGGTCTCATTGTTTTCTTGATCTATAATCCCTCTCCAAGTTCCACCTGCTTCCCCTTCCTGCCTACGTTGCCCTACATCCAACAAGTTCAATGTTTTTACTAGTGTCTTGTAATTTCTGGCTACTCAGATCTTGCCAACACTTGGCCCTGTATAAACAGACAGTGTGTTCATAAGTATTGCTGATGAAAGTTACATAAACATGCTGACCTGGTCAAGTACAAAGTCAAGCTCTCTCAAATTCCTGCAGTTGTTTTTATTGTTTAGTGCTGTTGAGTCGGTTCCAAATCATAGCCATTCTGTATAGCATTTCCAAGGTTTCCTTGAATTTGTCTTTTCAGACATCAGGAAAAAAAATAATTAGATTAAACTGATCCTATCCCTAGCTATGGAGTCCTGGTGTGGCGCTGTGGGTTAATGCACCAGACTGCAAAGCCATTTGAACTGCGAGGTCGGCAGTTCAAGCTCACCAGCTGCTCCTTGGAAACCCTATATAGGGTCGCTAGGGGTCAGAACTGACTCGATGGCACTTAACAATAACAACAACAATCCCTAGCTATGGAGTCCGGGTGTGGCACTGTGGGCTAATGTGCTGGACTGCAAAGTCAGTTTGAATTGCAAGATCTGCGGTCAAGCTCACCAGCTACTCCTCGGAAACCTCTACAGGGTCACTATGGGTCGGAACCGACTCAATGACACTTAACAACAGTACCTATTGCTCAGAGAGTGAAGCAGAGGGTATTCACATGGATTACTGATAGAATTATAAATGGATATAAGCCTTCCGGAAGTTAAGTATGTAATGTCTATCAAGACATAAGGTGCATGTATCCGTTTGGAGTGTGGTGGCTCCATATGCTAAGCAATGGACTTTGAACCACGAGGTCTGTGGTTCAAGCACAGCAGACACTCCTGTGAAGAGAGATGAGAGTTTCTGCTCACTCAAAGCTGTAAAGCCTTGGAAACCCTATAGGGGGTTGCTATGAGTCAGAACCAACTTAATGACACTTAACAACAACAGCATGTACCTTTTGATCCAAATATCTCCCTGTTAGGAATTTACCTATAGGATCAGCACTGAAGTATAAACCACAAGGTCAGCAGTTCAAACCCACCAGCTGCTTCTTAGAAATTCCTATACTGGGTTTCTATGAGTCAGACCTGACTTGATGGTACTTCAGAACAACATCAACGTATTTATTTATAAGTGGCAACTTCATTGTCATGCATTTCTAACAGTATCCTTTATAATTAGATTACAAATATTCATTTATTTACAAGTCTTTGTTATTTATTTCTAATTTTATCCCATTTTGATCAAAGATAGTAGTTTGTTTAATAATATTGCTAT
>NW_006408574.1:11756696-11759921 GCF_000296735.1 Chrysochloris asiatica
ATATGAGTCAGAACTGCCTCGACGGATACTTAACAACAAGAAGCTTATAAAGGTTCTATAAGAATCACAACATACACACAGTTACCCATTGCAACACTAGTGATATTACAAAAAAGACAAAACTGGAGATAACCAAAGCTAAGTAGTCAAAGACTACCTAGAAATAGAACATTAAACACTAACATAACGCTGCTTGTAAAAAAATGTTTTCTTACATGTAGGATCGTTCATGATATGCTAACTGGAAAGTGAAAAAGGCAGTATGGTTCTATTTTTGATGACAAAAAAGAAATGTGTATAATAAAATATAGAATGAAAGAATGTTAAGACCTATAGCATATGTACTTTCCTGTCATTTACAAATTTTCTAAGCACATATAAATCGTTTGCAGAACCAGAGCAATTACTTGAAAAGTTTTGCCCTTTCTGTAGAATAGAGAAAGGCAATAAACAATCTGTGCCCTTGTATACTCTCTATCAAGCAATAAACTTACCTGTGGGCCTGGTCATAAAGGTCTCATATGAATTAATAATTAACAAGGTGTAACTCATGGATTAAGCTACAGCTAAAATAAATAAATTGAAAGTTCTGATTAGAATTGTCTATAGGAATAAGATATGCTCTCACACATTCCAATCCATTCAGCTAGCTCCATTTGTATTGCCTCATCAAAGGCTGTTACTCAATACTGCTTAATCCCTGTGTGTGTGTATATATATATATACAAGCGAAATAGAATGTAACTTCCAGTTGGTAGTAACTACTACCAAATATAATCTAGAGGAAACCACATTGTCCAAGACCAGTCCTCCACATTTACAGCACAGGTGAGTATCAGAACCAATACATGAGCGTATCTACTGTATGGCATTAAAAGTGGTGGCATCAGGAAATTGATGGTGATATTGTCAAGTATTCGGAAATATTTCTGATGGAAAAAATAAGAGAGTAGAGAGTTATGCAAGTCTGAAAAATGCTGAGAAAAGTGATCATATTTCCTAAAGTAAAAGATTTGTAGGTTTTTTGAAGAAAATGCTCTGTGTTTCAGAAAAGGATGTGAAAAGTTATTTCCTGATTATGCTTTCAACTTATCATGCAATTCAAAAATAGCTACTGACTGATGGTGCATAGGTCCCATCATCAATAGTGCTATTTACACCTTCTTAATTGCTTGTTTAGTTGTGCAAGCAGATCTTCATTTAGGGCAGAGTTCCTCGTGTGTTCTTTCAAACTAGTCCTTGTGGGTATTAATAGAGTGTGTGTAAAAGAGGTTACAAGTTCACACAGTCATTAGAAATAATGAAACAAAGGTTCTGCAAATTTCTTTGAGAGAGAAATTATCAATAACTTTACTATGCTAACATGAGTTTTGGCCCTCCAAGTGGTGGGACATACTTTAAAAGATTTCCCAGATTTATTTTTAAATGCAACCTCTTAATGTCCAGGAAATTTTTATTTCTAGGATACTGTTGTTGTTAAGTGCTGTAGAGTGGAGACTCTTGGATAAAAGAGAAAATTAAAAAAGCAAACAAACACAGCAGTATAGTTTTCATGTTATCAGTAAAGAGTTACCTGAGTGCTGTGTGCAGGGCACTATTTGAGTACCTACTGTGCGGGGCACTGTTTGAACCATTTCCTGTACAGTTTAGCGTTTACCATCATAGTGACTGTTGGATCAATTTCCTGTACAGTTTAACATTTACCATCAGAGTGTCACTTACTTACAAAGCCAACCTTCTGAGTACAAGTTAGTGACCCTATTCAGAAATGTATGATTTCAAAACAGCTAGGCAATTATGTTGTATATGAACAGGCTGGGCATTTGAAGTCAAATCCCCAATTCTGAGTATTTTCTTCCTTCTTTTGATTTTTGGGAGTCGAGGAAGTACCAAGGATGGGACTGGCATTAAGATGCAAGTCAAGAGATGGAATTCTGGTCCCAGTTCTGTTTTTGTGAACCTTAGTAAGGTCTTTCACCTTTCAGAGTCTGAGTTTATTCATTGTAGAGTAAGGGACTCTGTAAAATTATGCTTATGGGCCTCTGATACCCGGTGTTCACAATCACTAAAGGTAAGAGAGTCAGAGAAACAAGGTAAGAGTTGATTGAGGACCTGAAGGTGTGTGAGAATAATGTTCATTCTCATGGAAGATGGAGGGGTAGAATAGGGAGTCCTCAATTTACCCTACGGTTGTGGGACTATGCTTGTGAGTAGGCTGTCTGTGTGAGAGATTCTAGCTCCACCTAGACAAGAGAATTTCAAATGTCAGCCTCTACAGGGCTGCTCAGAAACACATATAAAGGTGCATGAAGATTTTCTTCCAGTGAGCCTTCTAACCAGGCACTCAACCCTCTTTCCCACCCCTCCCACCCTCCATAGCTCATGCAGATGAAGTTAATAAGAAATTTAAATGGACCATTTGGGTTTATTTTATTATTTTTTTTAATGTCACAATAAAAAGAGAGGACAATGCTTAATTTAATATAAGCAATAATAACTATTGGCAGAATTTCATGAAATGGGAAAGAAAGTTCCAGACTACAGCAGAAGTCCTGTCCCCCCACAAACCACAGCAACACTGAACCTCAGTGATCAAGCCAGGTCGCAACACATGCTGAAAGAATACACGGTTTTCTGCAATCCATGGCAGAGTAGATGTAGGATAAGCTGTAAGATAAGCACTGGACAGGTAACTGCTCTCAGAAATCCTATACAGGATTGCTAGGAGTCGGAACTGACTCGATGGAAAACAACAGACACCTATGAGGGAAGCAGAGATGGTTCAGTAGCTCTCCCTCTATAACTTTCCATCCATCCATCCATCCTTCCATCCAGCCACACATCCATCCAGCCACACATATATACATCCTTCCATCCATCTATTCCTCCATCCATCCTTCCTTCCTTCCATTCATCCTTCCACATTTCCATCCATCCATCCATCCTTCCATCCAGCTACGCATCCATCCATCCACACATATATACATCCTTCCATCCATCCATCCTTCCATCCATCCCTCCATCCATCCATCCTTCCATCCTTCCATCCAGCCACACATCCATCCATCCACACATATATACATCCTTCCATCCATCCATCCATCCATCCATCCATCCATCCATCCATCCCTCCATCCATCCATCCTTCCTTCCTTCCATCCATCCATCCCTCCATCCATCCATCCTTCCTTCCTTCCATCCATCCTTCCACATTTCCATCCATTC
>NW_006408574.1:11760400-11777914 GCF_000296735.1 Chrysochloris asiatica
TCCATCCATCCATCCTTCCTTCCTTCCATCCATCCTTCCACATTTCCATCCATTCATCCATCCATCCATCCTTCCATCCATCTTTCCATCCATCCTTCTTTTCTTCTGTCCATCCATCCTTCCATCCATCCTTCCATCCATCTATCCTTCCATCTGTCTTTCCATCCATCCTTCTTTTCTTCTGTCCATCCATCCTTCCATCCATCCACCCATCCTTCCTTCCTTTCTTCCATCCATCCATCTATCCACCCACCCATCCATCCATTTTTGAGAACTGCTATGGATCTGTAGGAGTCCTGGTTTGGTGGTGTAAGATAAGCATTGAATTTCTAATCATAAGGTAGGGGGTTCAAACCCACCAGCTGCTCCTTGGAAATCCTACTCAAGGACACTATGAGTTGGAACAGACTCAACAGCACTTACCAATTACAATAATATAATATGGAGTCCTGGTGAGGCACTGCAGGACTGAAAGATCAATTTGAACTGCAAGGTCAGCAGTTCAAACTCATTAGCTGCTCCTCAGAAAAACTATACTGAATCGCTATGAGTCAGAACCAACTCAATAGCACTTAACAACAACAACATAATATAATAAGGAGTCCTGGTGTGGCTCTATAGGATAAGTACTAGACTGTTAACCATAATGTTGATGGTTCAAATCCACCAGTCACTTCTCTGTAACAGGGACACTATGAGTGGGAACCAAGTAGACAGCACTAACAACATCATAGTATAATCAAAGTCTCAAAATTACAATGCCAACATTACCCCAATAAAACCACTTAGCAAGATTTAAAATTTGTTTGCTGTTCTTTTTGCCCTCTGACTCTATTCTCTTGTTGTTGTTGCTAAGAGCTGGTTGAGTTCCTTCCCACTCATACCCTATGTAGGATTTCTGAGACAATAAGTTTTTATGGGATCAGAGAGCCTCATCTTTCTCCTGAGGAGTGGCTGATGAGCTCCAACCACCAACCTTGTGGTTCATAGTCCAATGCTTATTGAACAGAGCCACGGTATTCCCCACTCTGTTCTGTAATGGATGTATGTGTTTGTAATATCATGGTCAAATCTTACTGCAATCATTATTTTTGGATATTATGTTGAGTTAGCCACAGCTCTTTCTGTTTGCCTTCAAGACAATTGATCTATTAACATTATCTTTTCATCCAACAGAAGCCTGCCAATGAAGTTACGTACCAAAACTCTCCCAGCAGAGCGCAACAGCTCAGCATACAAACCTCTAGCAAAATCTCCCAAGCTGAGAAGTAAGAACTGTACCATTCTTGATTGCTGAACACAATTATTTTAAAAATCCATGATTAAATCTTTATCATTCCTATGTTCATACATGCTAACTTATCAAAAACTGCAAGAACCAAAATTTAAAGAAATGCCTTGTAAGTATGTGCTATAGAAGCCAGTGATACAGACTAGCTATAGGTAACTCTTGTTTATTTGCTATATCACAGGCTAGAGAGGGGTCAGATCACTTAAACCCACTAATAGTGATACGGAGTCTTGGTGTGGGGCTTGTAGGATAAGCACAGGACCAAAAGGTTGGTTTGAACCAGAAAGCCAGAAGTTCAAACTCACCAGCTGCTCTGAAACCCTCAAATACAGGGTTGCTATGAGTCGGGAACCTACTCCATGGCACTTAACAACAACAATAACAGGAAATAATCTGGCAAATGTGTACTCAAGGAGCTCTGGTAGCATAGTGGTTACAAATTGGGCTGCGAACCACAAGGGCAGCAGTTCGAAACTACCAGCTGTTCCTTGGGAGAAAGATGAGGCTTTCTGCTCCCATAAAGATTTACAGCCTCGGAAACCCTGTACAGGGTCGCTATGGGTTGGAACCAACTTGACGGCACTTAACAACAACAACAAACACAAAAGAATGCTTGTCCTTGGCATAACCTTGTCCTTGGGGCTTCTCTTCATTTCCCTCAACACCTTCAAGGTTAAAAGAGAAATCTGTGCTGTTCTCTGGTAACCAGGGAAAAGACCAATTCTTCTGTGGTTTCTGAATGTCCGACAAACCACAATTACATTCACCCTTTTCCTATCAGTAGCTGAGTCAAAACGTCCTGCACAGCTTCAGTGGAATGACTACACCCCACAATTCCACAAAGCAAAGGAAGGGTGTATCTGCTTTGTATCTCAGGAGGTGGAAGCTATTTCCAGGTCCTAGAAGGAGAGAATGAACCAGAGTTTAACCTACTGCTACAATGCAGCCATTCCTCTAAGTGCTCAGTGGCCCTACCTGCTTGGCTACATCATTGAAGGGAACAGTGAGCGAGACAATCCCCAACTCATCATTACATGGATTTGTAATGTACCACATGATTCTTATTTGTCCCTTAACAGATCTTCCTTTCCAATAATATTGGCTCCATTTAATACTAAAATTGTAATTTATTGAATTGTTGTTGTTAAGTGCTGTTGAGTCGGTTCTGGCCCATAGCAACCCTGTATAGGGTTTCTACGGAGCGACTGGTGAGCTTGAACCGTCAACCTTGCAGTTCAAACCATACTTTGCAGTCCACAGCGCCACACCTACTCGTGACCAAAAATTCTATGGAAACTTTGGAGGTGGGGGACAGACTGCTTCTTAAAATTCAAGTGCGTGAAATGTCTTGTCTTTATTTTTCTAAATAAACTTCTGCTCTGGTCTGCAAACAACAAGGAAAGAGAGCTGGTTTAATTTGGACTCTCTTGAGCTAGCAGGAGCTGACACAATCCACAGCTTTCAAAGGCACAAAATTCATTCTCCATCCTGTGAGTTCTGGTACCAAGAGGGGGTAAGGGTTCATGCGTTGAAGGAAATCCCCTATTCTAACCCACCCTCTTCCCAGATTCCAGAAAGTTACTCCCTCCCCAGAATCAGGACAGAGGTCCCAATATGAGAAGAGCTGGCTCTAGCAGAAGTTTTCTATGTGGCCATTAATAACAATAGTGCTATTGATGTTGTTGTTCTTAAGTAAGCCAACATTTTCAAATTAGAAAATAAAAGTCTGAATGATGTATAGTTTCTCTTCAATAGTCTGTGATCCCTACGTAGAAATAACTGGCTACAACTGAGTAGAGGCCAGATCCTTTAGTTTAGGTCTGTCCATGGAAGGGACTTGGACTTTATCCTATACTCAACAGGAAGGCTTTGAAGATAAGTAACTGGTAAATGACATTTTATTCTAGATATTGTCTTTATTTCATACGACAATATCATCATTGCATTTTATAGCAATCGTATTTATAATACTGATAACTATGGTTTCAGATGATCACTGAAATTTACCTATATTGTATATGTTGTGTCATGTTTCATTTGCTATAAGGTTGAAAACTGAAATCCAAAGAGCCAAGTGTTACAATTTTCTGTTTGACTCTGAAAGGCTTTTTATGATTTTCCAGGGTCAAAGTTAAATTCCTCTTGGAGATTTTCATTTCCCTTTGGCTAGTCAGTGTAAGACTTACTCAAAATGTATGTTTTAGCTTCAGTTAATTCATCTGAATTGGCATTTTGGTGGATTGGTTATGTACTGTGGTCGATTCTGACCCATTGTGACCCTGTTTAGGGTTTCTGAGGCTGTAACTCTTTACAGAAGCACAAAGCCTCAATTTTCTCCCACGGGACAACTGGTAGTTTTGAACTGCTGACCTTGAGGTTAGCAGCCCAACTTGTAACCACTATGCTACCAGAGCGCCTTTGTAGTCAGCAAACAAAGCATTTGATTAGATGGGAGAACAGTGGCAAGAGCAACTTTAATGTTAGACACGCTGAGTCCCAGCCCTGTGACCTTGGGTCATGATGTGTTGCCAAGTGCCATCGAGTCTGAAGAGAAGTTGGTGGCAAAGTTGGCCATATTGGTACTGAGCTATAGGATCAGCACTGGACTGTGAATCACAAGGTCGGCAGTTCCAACTCACCAGTTGCTCCTTGGAAACCCTGTACAGGGTTGCTATGAGTCAGAACTAACTCGATGGCATTTAACAAGAATACTTACACACATATATAGTATATTTACAGTTCTAGAATTCAAAACCCTCTGAATTTTAAAACCCATCTGGCCCCAAGCATTTCTGACAGGGCACTGTGAACCTGCCCTTGTTTTCTTGCTTAGTAACCCAGGACTGGTTCAAGGATAAGAGTGGATGGAATGAAACAGGATCACAATCTTTTCAATTGTTTTAGAATTCCAGCAGAAGGTGGACCATGTACTCCAGTTGTGTGTTATGACGCTACGCTCTGGCCATACCATAAAAAAGGCCTGCTACTTTAAGAATGAAACCACCAAAAGGACATCCTCAGAAACAGGTAAGGGGTGTTGTATACTTGGTAGCAACTGTTTTTTTATTTATTTAGTTTTATTTTGTTGTTTTTGAGACTAGACAGAGCAGAACATTCACTAACTCAACAATGTCTACATATACCAACTCAGGGAACTTGATTGCACTCTTAAGTCGTACATTCATTTCACCTTCCTTTACCGAATCATTCCTCCACCATGAACATGATCTCATTGCCTGGCAATTCCTAACTATCGTGATGCACAATCTATTTGCCTTCATTCATCACAAACACACACAGAAGTGTTCCTCACCCAGATTTTCCTGTGGAAAAAAGCACAAGGATGGCGGACTGTATTCTAATCATTTAAAAAGTGGCAGATAAATAGTTTTTAATAACATGAGGGAAATTGTTACTATAACATTAGACATTGAAATACATTGAAAGCAGAAGATATAAGATTTTATATAATATGAGGAGGGGGGCTACAAAAAGTTCATGGAAAAATTCCACTATCTTTTCATTCTACTTGTCCACCAACTTTTTGAAGCCTTCTCATATACTTATAATGATATTTTTTTAACTGTTCTTTTAATTTAAAGGAAGTATGCAGAGAAAATTTATAGTGGTTGACTTTGAGCTGTAAGGTCATGGTGACTAATTGTCCTCTCCACCCCCACCCTGGTCTCCAATGGGTGTGCCAGCTGGGTTGTAAGTGTGCCAGGAGCTATTGATCCCTTCATACCTTGAGTTGGTAGATACCCCTGGCAGCAAGCAGACCCAACAGGAAATCCTTGGAAGACAATGTTTGAAGAATGGGGATTGACAGCCGATCCCCACTCTCTCCTCTATCCTGCAGGTAACAAGCACAAAAAACAACATCTGGTCATCTGTAACTGCCGATCACCACCTGCACAAAGATTGCCTCCACAGAAGATAGTCTTGGAAACACACAGGGAGGAGAAACGTTCAACGGACAGAGGTATGACTGGTCACAAGGCTCAAGTATGGGTGGACAAGGTGGTAAGACACAGGACCCTGGTAAGTGCCACTCTGGGCAACAACCCCAAGTCTGCATCTTCACATGTTACCAGAAACTTCTGTACCTTTGCAGTTGATGTGCCCATTGTTGCTGAGAAGTACCATAGAGTCGGTTATGAATCTTAGCAACCCTCAACAGGGTTTCCAAGGCTGTAAATCTTTCCTGGTGTGGTGCTGTGGGTTAATGTGCCAGACTGCAAAGCCATTTGAACTGCAAGGTTGGCAGTTCAAGCTCACCAGCTGCTCTTTGGAAACCCTATACAGGGTCGCTATGGGTCAGAATTGACTCGACGGCACTTGACAACAACAACAACAAATCTTTATGAGAACAGAAAGCCTCATCTTTTTTCCCAACTAGCTGGTGGGCTCAAACCGCTAATGTTGTGGTTGTTGTTGTTAGGTGACATCAAGTTGGTACCAACTCAAAGCAACCCTGTGCATAACAAAGCGAAGCATTGCCCAGTCCTGCATCAACTTTACAATCGTTACTACACCTCAGCCCACTGCTGTTGCCACTGTGCCAGTCCATTTTGTTGAGGGTCTTCCTCTTTTTCTCTGACCCTCCACTTTACCAAACATGATATCCTTCTCCAGCAACTGGTCCCTCCTGACAATATGTCTGAAGTATGAGAGATAAAGTCTGTCCAACACAGATCTATTTGTTCTATTGACAGTCCATGGTACTTGCAATATTCTCCTCCAACACCATAACCAAATAAATCAATTCTTTCCATCTTCCTTATTTGCTGTCCAATTTTCACATGCATATGAGATTATTGAAAATACCATGGCTTGAATCAGACACACCTTAGTTCTCAAACTGACATTTTTGTTTTCCAACATTTTATACAGGTGTTGCGCAGCAGATTTGCCTAATGCAATACATCATTTGATTTCTTGACTGCTGCTTCCATGAGTGTTGATGGTTGATCCATGCAAAATGAAGTCTTTGATAACTTCAATCTTTTCTCTATTTATATGGATGGTATTTATTGGTCCAGTGGTAATGTTCTGATTGTTGTTAAGTGCCATAGAGTCAGTTCCGACTCATAGCGACCCTGTACAGGGTTTCCGAGGCTGTAAATCTTTACAGGAGCAGAAAGTGTCACCTTTGTCCCATGGAACAGCTGGTAGTTTAGAACTGCTGACCTTGCAGTTAATAGCCTGATTCATAATCACTATGCTACCAGATCTCCTAATGTTCTGATTAGCAGTCTAGTATTTATCCTACAGAGCCATAGTGTCAGTTAGTGTTGTACAAAGAAGGTGGAGGGGTAGCTGCTGTTTCAATGCATGTGCATTCTACAATGAAGCACCCCATTCTTATTTTGAAACGCTTCCTATGAATTTGATTTCTGTATGTATTATTCCTACTGAAACGTTGTATCCCCTGAGGTAAAACACATTACCCAAGAAATTTCAACATTTTGTCAAAGAAAGAAAAGCAAGAGTTGTTAGGTTTTTAAAAATATAAATTTGACTCTCATATATTTTAGCTAGTTTTCAAAGTTTTGAATTCTATCACCTACTTACATAAACAGAGTTCCAAGTAGGTTATTCAAGTGACTGTCAAGAATTAAAGAGATTGCCATTAAGAAAACTTGACCAAGAATTGCATATTGTAATTTTAAACATAATTCCTGATGTAAATAACTTAACATCTCAGAGACATACTGGAAGTTTCTATCCCATTAGATATTCTCAAATCATGTAAATTTAGAAGTTTGTTGAAAAATTCTAATTTTAACATTCTCCTAAATATTTTGTATATTCTTTTTCTTAGCATAATTCTGTAAGGGGAAGAAGATTAATGACCCCCTCCCTCCAGGGTCCATAGGTTATGGTTGTTGTTCAGTGCTGTTGAGTCAGTTCTGACTCGTAGCGACCCTGTATAGTGTGTCGAGGAACAGCTGCTGGGTTTCAACTGCCAACCTTATGGTTTGCAGTCCAGTGCTGATTCAACACCAGGAGTCCAGGTTCCACATAGGGAGCTGTAGTTTACTTCAGCATGCAATAAAGAAATCATTTTCTATGTGTAATGTGACATTATTAAAAATTAAAAAAAAGAAGAAGTATTGCATGTCTGTCTATCAGAAAACTCTGAATGACTCCACCCCTTATAGATGGATATTTATTAATCCACATCCATTAAAATACATTCTCTCCTTGTCCACTGCTTGCTACCATGGGAAGTTAGGACCTGGAGATTCTTATAGAAGAGTCTTCAATAAAACACATTCTCTTCTTGTCCACTGTACAATTCCATGGGGAGCCAGGATGTGGAGGTTGTTGTAGACAGGGCCTCATTAAAGTACATTAAAATACAGTCTCTTCTTGTCCACTGTCTACTACCATGGGGAGCTGTCCCTTTTCCAGCTTTTCTCCCTCACGCCCCAGCCCCTGTCTTGTGCACACTAATGTAACCTCCCATGACCCCAATGAAGAGGAAGGAGCTGGTACCTTTAGATCCATTCTGCTTTTACACCTCAGCCTTGGAGCTACATAAATCTTGTGTCCAAGGATTCATCTGCCTTCTAAAGAGGAAGGAGAGTTATCACAACAGGCAAAGTGTGTTCAAATTGAAAAAAAGAAAAAAAGTATTCTTTGAGGAGGGATTTAATCAAGAGCTTGCTAAATGTATTGCTCAGGGAAACACACTTCTTTTTTTTTTTTTTTTAAGTGACAGGACCCAGACCTGTGTTAATACAACATGCTTCTCTGAGCACATTCGACGACCAGTTAATCACTTTTGCTGATGAGGGCGGGGTTTACACCATCTATGTTGAAGACCTGAGGAAAAAACAAAAGAAAAGTAAGACATTTCCTTTCATCTGTAATGATGTGGAGATTACTGGTACCGCAACAAACAAATCTACCAAACAAGAAATCTTGTATGAACAACAAAGTGGTCTCATACTGTATGATTCCTCTAGTCAATGGCAGTAGATGCTTGAGCATCGCTGTGTTGAAATGGATTCTGAAGCTTAATCATTCATCAGGGAAGAATGTCATTATTGGAAAGTGATATCATTTGTGAAAGTTGGTAAGAGGAACCACATATGTTGACTGTGGCTTAATGATCTGTTAAATTGTTCAACCTTATCAATATCCCCAAAGGATAACCTCTACCCACTGCCAGTCCAGTGTCATTGAGTCAATTTAACCTCCACCAAAAGACCATGCTAACTGCAATACTTTAAGTATTCTAATAACAACTGTATTTGGAAATTCACCAGAGCATATTCATTCATTTTTTTCATATTCATAAATGTTTTAGAGCTTCCTCAGAACCACAAAGTGTTGCTTTTATTGGTGTATAAAAAAGTAGAATGCTTTCTGATGTATATATGTTGGAACTGAACCCTTTAGAAACTACTGGATCTCACTAAACGGATTTTATGCATTCTCTTTCAGACAAGGTAGTACTCCTGTGTTATGACTCTAAAATCCCCGCAGGCGAATCAGGTAATTTGGAGGGATGGGTAGCTCTAGTACTTGTATTCTTAAGTTTAGAGTAAAGACAAATCCAGAAGTGGTCCACAGGGAAGGAAGACATAAACTAGCATCTCAGAACGTCCTCTCCAACACAAGCGCATGAGAAAATCGTATCTTCTTAGAGAATTTACTCCATCCCATCTATTTCGTTGTTCAGTGTTTGGTTAAAGGTTTGGTTACATGTAAGACATCCAAAATCATGGTGCCTTAAGCAAGATAAAACTTTATTTCCATCTTAGCCAGCCTGGAATGACAGCTTGT
Source organism: Chrysochloris asiatica (assembly GCF_000296735.1). Lineage (NCBI taxonomy): Eukaryota > Metazoa > Chordata > Mammalia > Afrosoricida > Chrysochloridae > Chrysochloris > Chrysochloris asiatica. Next base: position 11,769,489 of record NW_006408574.1, read on the forward strand.
TCAGCAACCATGAAAGCATCTTTCATCTTGTGGCTCTGCCAGCATCTCCATGGTTCAGGAAAACTCATTGTGTCCATCTTCCAAGTCCTGGTCAGAGGAACATGGACGTATGCATTCATTTTAAGGACATAATCAAGACTTCCGCTAGTCTCCGGCTGCTCAGAACTTAGCCACATGGCTAACCTCAGCTACAAGAAGATTGTCTGGGGATGTTCTATCATGTTATGCACAAGAGGTTGTTGTTTTTGTTAAGTGCCGTCGAGTCGGTTCCGACCCATAGCGACCCTGAGCAGGGTTTCCAAGGCTGTCAATTTTTACGGGAGCAGAAAGCCTCATCTTTCTCCTGTGGAGCAGCCGGTAGCTTTGAACTGCTGATCTTGCGGTTCACAGCCCGATTCGTGACCACTGCACTACCAGAGCTCCTATGTACACGAGGAGGAGTTGGATATTGGGAGAAAACTATTAGTGGTTTTCACATGAAGACAAGGACGCTGATGGCCACAGAGGTGCCCATTAGTCACAATTCTCTAATCAGGAAGTATAAAAGATAACTCACCACCTCTCACTTGGTTTTTGAAGTACTCCTATTTAATGACTCCTTCATTGCATTTGGGAGCAGATATTTCAGAGATTTGTCAATGAATGAAGTAGTTCTTTTCAATGATGTCCTGGACTCTTTTGTAGGATGTCACATTTGTTTAAAATAGTCATAATCCTTAACTTCGTAATTTACTTATTCCCCTCCCCCCACTTGTAAGGGTATGAGGCTGGTGCTGTGGAGTATATGGTAAACCTGAGTCTTTCAGCAAACAGAAACTTCTGTCTGCATGCCGACAGCAAGCAGCTCTCCGTGGATGTAAGAGAGGTATGTACTTAACTCTCATGGCTGCCTCCATCCAGTCTTGATCATTTAGATGGTTGGAGTATTTTGGTCTTCAAAAACCTTACTACTGGAAGTCTACTGTCCACCCCCACCACACACACACACTCCAACTAGGAGCTTGTTAGAAGTGGAGAGTTTCAGGCTCCCCACAACTGAATCAGAATGAGACTTTCAATACATCTCTAGGTGGTTCATGTGCACATTAACGTTTGAGAAACATTGCTATTTTAAACTCATGGTCACTGAGTCTACTCTGACTCATAGCGACTCGACAGAACCTATAAGACCCAACAGAACCTATAGGACCCCATAGAACCTACAGGCCCCTTCAGAAACTGTCGGGCCATAGGATTTTCAAGTCTGTAAATCTATATAGAGCTGGGGACTTTAGACCCAGAGAGGGAGAGCAGCTCTGTGTTGACAACTGGGGGACAGGCTTGTAGGGTATACCCTTTGGTTTGTTGATGATGCATGGAGGGGATTGTAACCATGACAACAAAATGATATACAATAGGATGAATGTAAAACTAATGTTCTCTCATGTAAACTATCACATACTTCACAATAAAACATTTAAAAAAAAATCTTTATAGAAACAGACTGCTACCTCTTTGTCCCCAGGAGCAGCTGGTGGGTTTGAACCACAGACCATTCAGTTAGCAGCCCAATGGTTAACATACTGCAAAAGAAATGCTATATCCAGACCCAGTCCTCTAAGCCACACTGCTGCTCAAAGTATACATCCTGGCTCTCAACAACAGACCCAGTCCTCTAAGCCACACTGCTGCTCAAAGTACACATCCTGGCTCTCAACGAAGCAATTTCCCCTCGTGTGGTCTTCCACCTCCTTCTACCTCCCACTCTTCTCCCATTTAGTAATCCATACCTGAATACAAAGGCACTCTGGGAGTGTAGTGGATACCAGTTAGGCTGCGAATCTCAATTCAAAACTACCAGCTTTTCCACGGGAGAAAGACGAAGCTCCCATAAAGATTTATAACCTCAGAAACCCTATGCAGAGTCACTATGAGTCGGAACCAACTCCACAGCACAGAACCACCAACCACCATCACCACATGAACATAGGGAGGTGAAGTCGACTCTGAACTTCCCACTCTCCAATTGCTTACTGTCTCTCTTTTTTCCTCAGTTCCCAGAACTCCAAAAGCCGGAACAGACCTTCTTTCTCCTTCGTAGGCCATCCGCTATTCATTATTCATTTGAATGCAAGAGCAAGCCTGGAACTTACCTAGGGGTCAGCGGCAACCACCTGGAGCTAATTCCAGTAAAGGAACCCTGGGAGCCAACCATTCAACAAAGGATCATGTTCAAGCTGTTAATTTAAATATACTGGGAAGCATTGATCTTAGGTTGAGTGACCCAAAGAGCTGCCACTGTAGAAGTGCTGAGATGTAGAAAGAGACAAGCAGCATCTAAAGGAAATGGGACGCTCAGCACACTCTGGAATGTTTTCCTTGTTATGGATGAGGTGTTTTTCCCCTAACCTTTCAGTTCTGCTTTTCATTTCACTCCTACTGTACATTTAATATGTTGTTGTTGTTAAGTGCTGTTGAGTCAGTTCTGACCCATAACAACCCTGTCCAAGGAGTAGCTGGTGAGCTTGAACCACCAACCTTGCAGTTCAAACAGCTTTGCAGTCTGGCGCATTAACCCACAGCACCACACCAGGACTCCACATTCAATCTAAGTATCTGTATATTAAATAGGGTATTGCTAATGAAAGTAGCAATGATTATGAGGTTGGCCCAGGATCGGGCAGTGTTTTGTTCTGTTGGGTACTGACTTGATGGTACCTACCTACCACAACAACAACAATGAAACTTGCAGGCCTTCAAAAGATACAGCCTGACCTCCACTTTTATACCATTTCAGTCCAGGAAGAACTTCACATTTAGAATTGAGGCTTCTGGGAAGGAGCAGAGAGCCAAGACTCTGTTTGGGTGGGGAGCCATTTTAAAGAGCTACACAAGGACATTGTTTTCCCTGGTTCCAAACACTAAGTGTAAACACTAGAGCAAGGCAAGGCTAAGCCAAACATTAAGAAAAATAAATCCAGTATTTGAAAAGTCATTAATTTCATCCCTGGTTACATTTTTTTCAAAATTTGATTTTTCTATATTGAATTTACCTAAAGTAAGTTGTTCTTACATTAGGAAGTGAAATAAATTGTAGACCAGACATCTCATTGAAATCATTGTGAATGTATTGCTGTTGTTAAGAGCCATCAAGCCAGTTTTGTTCACAGAGATCCATGCTGGATCTCTGAGGAGCAGTTGGTGAGTTTGAACCTCCAACCCCCTTGAAGGTTCAACATAAGATAAAAGACTGGTTCCTAGTCCAGTGCTTATCCTACAGTGCCACACCAGGAGTCCAGTGCGAAGGTATAACAAGCTTTTTTTCCCCCTAAAGTGGACCATGATGTGGATTTGGGCAGCAATTCTAACCTGAGATCTAAGCACACAGTGAGGCCAGACGTCCTCAACCTGTTAAAGTTGGGATGTTACAATGTCCTGTCTGTGACACATCATGGCTTCTGACCCTACCTTTCAGGGATCGATGACTGCTGATGCTCTCGTTGTCACCTGGAACAGACATTCTTCTAATCTTTGTTTCCTATGGGCACATCAAGTCTTTCTGGATAATCCCAATTACCGTAGCATATCCATATGACTTCCGTCCCTTGACTTATGGCCAACTGTGTCATTGATGTATCTTGTGCACACCTTGAGCGTCACTTCCCTACTGCCTGACCTCTAGATGCTAACACCTTTCTTTTGCTTCATCCACCTGGTGTTGTAGAGTTTTATATAAGTCTCTTGATAGATTTAACTGAACACTATTGAGTTTTATAGCTACTATAAAGGTAGTAAAATACATACTCAACTATATAACAACAGTAGTCAACTACCAAAGGGCTTGATTTTGCTTGTTTTAAAGTTAGAGCATTTTATTACTACATTTTTACACAGGTTTAGCACAGTAAATGATAAATAAAATACGGAAAGTCGTCTGAACTGTGGCCTTTTATGAAAGTGTGGGCTTTAGAAGTTTTCATTTGTTGGAGATCTGTTTCTAGTGGAACATAAGATAAAAGACTAGGTCATGCAATTGTAGAACAATATATCTGGGTTTCACTGCTTTGTCGATTGTTACGTTATAGAGACAAAAATAAAAGTATAATCAAATCCATTCTTTCAGAACACTGAATGTTAACCATGTAGCTCTGTATACTACACTGAAAATGACTACAGTTATGCAGTCGAATATATCCATTACACTGTCTATATTCTTAAATAAACTATTTTCAAAAGTATAGGAGATCTTATTGATTTTATCATGAAATGACTCGCAACCCTGAAAGTCTTAAGTGAGAGTAAGCACACACCAGTTCATCAACATCAGTAGTGAGAGTAGACCATTTGTCAGTTACTTTTTGTGACTCTAAGCTAAGTAAGAGATAAGACTCAGGAGAAATTTGGAAAGAAAACTGTGAATCCAATTAAAATGCAGCAGCAGCATTTAAATCTGAAAAGAATGACTCCCACTTCCACAAAATCAAATGATGCAAAAAATTCACAATTCTAATCATTGTGCCTCAAACTGGATTCAGTCTGCTGAGAAATTTCAGCAGAATGGGTAGAGAAATCTTGAAATGAAATCTCAAAATCCCTTCTTCCCTCAGAAGAAATCTCATGGTCCTGGTAGCGTAGTGGTTACGAATCGGGCTGCGAACCTTAAGGTCAGTGGTTCGAAACTACCAGCCGCGAGAAAGATGAGGCTTTCTACTCCCGTAAAGATTTACACCCTCGGAAACCCTGTACAGGGTCGCTATGGGTCGGAACTGACTCGACGGCACTTAACAACAACAACAACAGTTATCTGTAAACACACGCTGGGCATACAGGGCTCTTTTGGGCACCATTAAAGCACTAAAGAAACCCAATCTATGTTCTTTGTCCACAGAGGTCTTAATACATGCGATATGTATTAAAACTCGACCTTTGCAGCTCACAGTGAGAGAGGTCAGTGTAGGTTTGTCATCAAAGAAATCAGGCTGAATTCTCTATCCCTGTACACCAGCATCCACTGCCCTCTGTTCATAGAACTATGCTGAAAGTCAGGTTAAGCAGGTTCCTGCTCTCTGCCCCTGGCTGGGTTTTAGTACGGTTGAGAATCAAGAATGGATGCAAGAAAGTGAAAGGCAATCGATAGAGAACGAATGCTGTACTTCCTGCTTAGGTGCCATGACATTTCTCCAAGTCCAGTTACAGTCCCTGGCCTGGAAGACACTTTGGTGAAGAGAATACATGAATCGCTGTTAGCAGGCTGAGTGATTTCAGCAAATTATGCAACTCCACTGAACCTCTATTTTTTTCTCTGTAGTTGTCTACCCAATATCCATCACCACCACCCTTATTTCCTTACCATGAAACTTCATCTTGTACAGGGCAGCTAAGTTTTAGTGTCCAACTGAAACTACACTGCTTCCCAACTTCCCACTGCAGTTAGACATGATAGCCGTTTGACATAGCTCTGGGCAACAAGATGTAAACAGGATGTTGTTGGTGTTATTAAGGGCCTTTGAGTCAGTTCTGACTCATAGCAAGCCTGTAGCAGGTTTCCAAGGAGCGCTGGTGGATTTGAACCACCAACCTCATGGTTAGCAGTCAAGTGCTTATCCTAGAGTGCCACCCCAGGACACCATGAGCACGATAATGGTGTGAAAACCAGTTTTTGTTTAAGGGGACATGTTTGTCATGCCCTTTTTTAGTCTTTCACCTCTCTCCCTTTCTTCCTACCTGGATCACATATGAGGGGACTTCAAAACTTTCTCATGAACATTTTGCAGCGTCTTCATATGTGAGGCTGAATGTAGAGGAGTCGACGTCTGACAATGAGGTTGTTAAGTATGAGGGAAAAGGCCTTCATGTTAAAAATACAGGTGGGAATGATGGTGTTGCTGACAATATTGGTCCTCTGCCCAGATCCTCTTGGATTGTTTTCTACTAGATCCTTTGGCAATATTTCCATAGGGACCACCCACTCACTACCAGTACATCATCTATCACGCCAGCACTGGCAACTTCCGAGGAAGAACGCCGTAGGTTGATGGAGCTGATTTAATGAAAAGCATCTGTGAATCAGCGTTCCACCCACCAGCCTCATAGGCGTTGGAAAGCCAAGTTCCCGTATTTTGAGTTAGAACAGCTCTGTCTTAAGATACATTCCCAAATGCCTTTGTGGCTAACACCCGAAGGACAGGTCTAGCACTCTGCTTCCAGAAGGTCACAGCCTTGGAAACCCTATGGAGAAGTTTCACCCTGCACAATGGAGTTGCAATAAGTTAGAACAGACAAGAACAATCTTTATACATCAGGAGTCAGGGACAATGTTCATTTTCATCTATATAAGTTTGTATTGCCTAATTCCCTTACATTGAACAAGGGTTTCTTTTCCAGTCAGAGAAAGTAAAAGACCGATGTCCATTTTCAAAAGAAAATTCAAAGCAATCCTACTTTCTTTATCCCTAGCTCATCAACAAAACTTTCTGATTTTTATTTGTTTCCAAGGAATTTGGTACTTATGCATTCATTAGTACCAACAAAATGTTAATGAATGCCAAACATCTGTCAAGAACAATGTCAGGTACTGGGGATATAGAGATGAATAAGAAATTGCTGAGACCCTGAAGGAACTCACAGCCTAGTGAGGGAGACAGCAATGTAAACAGGTTGCTTACAGTCCCACGTGATAAGACCTATTGTGCAGGCATAATATACACAGTCGTTCAACACCAACACTGACTGCACATCTGCTATAATCTGAGCACTATGCCGGCTGCCAGGAATGAGCCATACAATGCAAGCAGGCCCTCCCTAACACTTACTGACAGACACACTGAGGAGAAAATGTCCTTGAAGAAAGAAATGATATTGAGGAGGATGTTGGAGCACTTGGCTTAATTCCACGTTCTTGTGTCTTCACGGTATACTCAGGTGCTTGAATAAAAGGAGGAAATGCATGAAATCAAAATCTCTAATGATGCAGATCCCAAAGGAAGTCATTCAATGAGCTTTCTGGTCTATACATCAGTTACAGATGTTTAGTGCTTCATTATAGTAGTTCAAAAGGGGAAACAACCTAAATGCCTATAAGCTACTGAGTTTCTGGATAAAAAAAAATATCCATACCATCAAAAATAAACAACTTAAAACAACATTACAGGGAGCCATCACAGCAAGCAAGCCATCAAGTCCCTTTAGGACAAACCCCCCCCTCCAAGACTGAAACTCCAAGGGAACACATGAGCAGGCAGGTAAGGTTGCTGGCAACCACATTGGTCTACTAGTGAATGGAAGAGGGGGAAAGGAAGCAATGGAGATATGGGCTGAGTTCAACCACGATCCATAGACTCCCATCACATAGAGATGAGAGAGAGAAGAGGAAGGGCTGCTTGGTCCAAAGTGTGGTGAGATCTGGGGACACCTGAGCCCATGGACATAGCCATGCCCATGGACAAGGACATAGCCATGGAAGGCTAGAGCTGAGAGTGAAGCGTCCAGCTGATATGAAGTGAGGGGAGACACACAAGAATGCCCAAACTTGTAGATAGTACCCATTTGACCTAGCTTTGATGGCTTGATGATCAGAATTCAACTAGAGGAAGTTAAAAAAAAAATTTTTTTTTGATAAAGGAAACAAGTGCTAATTACTACAATTTGATGAACTTGACCTATACTTATGGATGTAGTAGCTCAAAATACCAGTTGAAAGGGGAGGAATCTTCACATCAAGTAACAATCCTATCCCCTCTGTATATAGGGTTGATAGAGAAGGGCAATGTAGACATTGGCTACCTAAAATGGGGGGGGGGGGCTATAAAGGCATGAAGTGACTAACTTACAATTTTTCAAGAGGGAGTTTAGTTTCAGAGTGTGCAGGGGAAGGTAGAATCCCCACTGAATAGTTTTCATCTTGTCTTGATGGGTCTGGTGAAAGGAGATGGGGATAAGACTCTTATGATTCAATAGTGAATAGTTGTTATCATGACTAATTGCGACTGTCACAACTATAAAGGTAGAAGTTTTCTAACAAGGACAGGGGAGTAGTTAATCTTACAGTCCAGAAACAGAGGACCCTAGGATCATCAAGGGAGATGAGCACTATGGAATGTGGAACCCTATGCAGAGAAGCAGCGACACCAGAGATGGAGGCAGAAATAAGGACACGGAGAGAGAGAGAGCAGCTGAGGACTCTAGACTTATGGAAAGAGAAAGGCTGTGCACTGGCAGCCAGGAGGCAAACTTGCAGAATGTGCCCTTTGGTTGTTAAAATGATGATGTATTCCTGAGTGTTGTTTTGCACACTCCCCTACCCCACCCCCCAAAAAAACAAAAACAAAAACAAAAAAAGCCCAGAGGGAATTGAAACAATTACTGTTGAATGATGATTCAAGGAGGTGATTGTAATCATTGCAATGAAATGATGAGTATAAAATCAATGCTATCCCATGTAAACTATT
>NW_006408574.1:11778714-11779973 GCF_000296735.1 Chrysochloris asiatica
AAGCTATATGAATGGTTGAATGTGAAGCTGATGATGTGCCCTGTAAACTTTCACTCAATCCAAAATAAAAACATTTAATAATAATAATAAAAAAACCAGTATTGTTTAAATAGTATTAAAGTTAAATTAAAACTTTGCTAAACCATTACAAGTCAATAACAAGGTCAGTGAGTAATGGTTTCAAGACCCCTGAAGTTTTGAAAGTGGGATATATTCATTAATCATGATTGTTTTCTGAAAGAATGTTTCAAGTGAAAAGTAATGAGTAACGATCCCAGTCTCATTGGTTTCACTGAGCCTGGTCACCTAGGAACAATTATGTGAAACAAAACAATGTCTAAAGGTTATAGTTTGAAGCCAAAATATCCTATTCATTACAGTGAATAGATTTCTAACAACAAAATGATGATTAGTGTTGGGAATAAGAGAACTTTCTGTTTTCATTATGCAAACTTGTGTTTTTTTACAATTTCAAGGAATATTATTTAAGTCCTCAAAAGGGGTTGCATGCTGATACAAGCTACAACATAGATGAACCTTGAAAACATTATGATAAATGAAAGAAGACATACAATGTTACATAATATTGAATTTCATATATGTGAAGGAGTCCTGTTGTGACACTGGATAACTAACTGTAAGGTCAGCAGTTCAAACCCACCAGCTGCTCCTCAGTAACCCTACAGGGTCACTATGAGTTGGAACTGACTCGAGGACACTTAACATATGTGAAACGTTCTAGACAGGCCAACGTGTAGACGGGGAGTTGGAATGGGAAGTCCTATTAACAGGAATGGGTTTCTTTTTGGGTGATGAAGATGTTATGGAAGTGTTGTTAGGTGCTGATGAGTTGGTTCTGATTCATAGTGACCCCATACGCAACAAAATGAAGCTCTGCCAGCTCTTGCGTCCTCCTGGCCATTGCTACTATATTTTAGCCCATTGTTGCAGCTACTGTGACAATCCATCTTGTTGCAGGTCTTCCTGTTTTCACGGACCCACTACTTTGCCAAGCATGATGCCTTTCTCTAGGGATTGGTTCCTCCTGATAGCGTGTCACATCTACCTGGAGGCAATCAGAAAGCATAAAACATTCCAAAACACACACCCATCTAAGAATTAAGGCCACAGATAACTCCTGAATATACCCAAAAACCAGAAATATATGACCATATCAGCACATGTACAGAAAGGAGATAAAGTGACTGAGGCAAATGAGCTGGAAGTAGACCTACACTCCATACTGGAAGATGGGCAGG
>NW_006408574.1:11786906-11788437 GCF_000296735.1 Chrysochloris asiatica
ATTCTTTATTGCCTTAAACTAAGGCTACAAGGAAGAATGTTTATAATCACTAAGCCTAAACTGGTAGTAATTCAATTGACAAATCCTGTGTCCTAATAGTCTTAAGACTATTGTTAATATAAGTATTAAAACTACCTATGATTCCAAGTAGAATAAGATGTAGCTAATGTGTGGCTTCTAACTTTTAATAAAAATATACTAAAGTGTCAGAGAGTCAAAAATCTAAAGTAAAAAGGATACTAATAAAATCATGAATAAATCAGAGAATGATTCAACAAGAGAAAAATTTAACTAGGGATCTGTGCATAGAAATAACTTTGTGGCTCTGCCATCCAAAGAAAATCATTCATCGTAGTTCTGCTAAAACAATGAATTCTTCTATGTGCAAGTTTCCCCGTGTCTCACTTATTTATTTTAATTCCTCAATTAATATGTCTCAATTTATTTATTTTAATTCCTTAATTAATTATGGCTCTTGCCACTTCAATACTTTAAAAAGTTCCTGTGCAGCAGATTTGCCCAATGCAATACATCGTCTGATCTCTTGTCTGCTGCAAAATTAGCTCACCCTTAATGTGATGGCTGGAACTGCAGTTGCCTTGGCAAAGCCAGACCAAATGATTTCAAGGGCCTTATATGGCCTGTGGGCCAGACATTCCCCACCTCTTCTCTGTACATTCTCTTTTTCTCTCTTCCCTCTCAAATAGTTGTGTTCCTGGTATGGCACTGTAGGATAAGCACTGGAGTGCTGTGGTTCCTTCAATTGGCTCGATATGGCTTTTCTATTCAATGTCTTCTTAACCACCACCAAGTGATTGGGTGGGACCATGCAAACAAGGTGTACAGGACTCTTGAGGCTGGGATTGGGTAGCTTTGCCCACCTGCTAGGTTTAAAAGGAGCCATCTCAGAAGCAGGAACAGATGATCCCAGGTCCATCAAGAGAGAGAAGCATAAGATTCCTACCTAGAAAAGAGGCAACAGCAGAGACGGTGGCAGAGGAGGAGATGTGGAGCAGCTGTAGGCATCTAGGCCCATGGACTGAGTAAAGCGGAGTGCCTACGGCAGGAGACTGGCTTGCAGAATGTGCCCTTTGAGCATTTACAGACTGGCTAAAGGAGCTTGGTAACACAGGTAGGGCAAAGGTCACAGGGCTCCATGGGTGACAGGCCTGAGACAAGAGTGAGGTGTGTCTGCAATGTGACAGACTGCATGAGTTCGTGACTGGAGACCTAACCCTAACCCCAACCCCAACCCCAACCCCAACCCCAACCCCAACCCCAACCCTAACCCTAACCGTAACCTTAACGTGTCCTGAGTTGTTTCTGATTCTGAGTCATACCCTGTTCACTTCCCTAATAAACTCTATAACCAGTGGATTGTCGGACCTGGATGTGAAGCAGAGAATGCTGTAGGAGGGATGCTTGGTGTCAGATAGGGTACAGAAGATTGTAGGGTGGAAGCATGTCTGGCCTCCCCTTCATAGGAATCGGCCTTGGGCTGATACTGAGTTTGTTTTGTTGGGTGTCAGGT
>NW_006408574.1:11789416-11804700 GCF_000296735.1 Chrysochloris asiatica
CACCACATCATAAATCCCAAGATCAGCAGACAAATCAACAAACCACTGGCTGCTCAAATTAAAGTACTGGAAACCAGATGATGATAAGTCAGATGCAGGATCCAGATGGAGCGAAACATCCGAGAAGTTTGCCAAAACATCCATCTATACTGTATGCATTCCTTTCAGTTAATTCCTTCAGCTGCTCACAGAAGATCCCATAATGAAGGATGACAACATGATTGCACACCAGCCAAACTTCTGAGAACCATGGCCCAGTGAAGTTGACATGCAACCTTCTAACATTATAATATGCATTTGTTATGAAATGCCCAGCAAGTCTTTTTCTGTCAAGAAAAGTTTCTTGCTCAAAGACCATAGTAAAAAACAAAACAAACAAACAAACAAAAAAACCGTAGCTAATTTAGTGTTGTTTAGACTCAAAAGAACTGGAAGATGCTCCCTCAGGTCAGTCATTGCAGCTAAATAATGTCTTCAAGCAGAAGCATTTTGTAAAGTTAAATAAAGGCAAGGGAAGAATGAAACTCTTTCTTGTTTTTGCTGCTAATAAATTAGATGCTTCCCTTGAGCAATCATGGCTTTTGCTTCTATTGCAAAAATAACTACTCTGAGGTATTATGTAAGCAAACATTTTGGAATTTGTGAATTAGCCTAAATTGAGTCACCACCTGTTTGGCCCAAACAGTCATTCCACAGAGATGAGTCTTGAATAAATATGGTAAGTAATTTTAAGGACAATCTGACCTGATTTTGCAATGCAGTTCCATACAATTTACTGAACAGGATTCTTTCTCTATTTTTCCCTGGAATTGTCACCCAGATTCCATTGTTGGGGAAAAAAACCCTGCAAATTTCCAATATTTAGAACTCAGTTAGTTGAAGGAGCCATATCTCCCTCAATATTCCTCCTGTCATTTAATGCAAAAGGAGAACCAGGAAGGGAAGGAAAAGTCATATTTTTGGGAATGTCAACTTTGTGAAATGAAACAATCCCTTCCCACTTCTGGCAAGATGGTGGACTAGGCAGACACACTACATAGACTCTCTACAACAAAGATATGAGGGACCAAATGAAACAGATACAAGTGATAATCATGGCACCTGAACTTCAAAGGAAAGGTTAGAGAAGTAGATGTGGTTCTTGCTGGGAGGAGAAACTGTGCAGGAGAGGCCAGAGAAGGATATTGACCATCTTGAACTATTGTGAGCAACTTTAGTGAAAGAAGTCTGGCAAAACCGATTCACATGGCAACAGAAAAGTGTGATTCTTTTTTCTTTCCCCATGAGTCCCTGGTGATGAGAGGTGTCACCAGCTCCCACCCTCATTCACCCCCAACACAGACCCTGCTCTCCAGAGTTTAGAACTTCATGGTTGTGAGCCATGCGTGTGAGGCAGGGCTGGCTGTAACGCATTGGTGCCTGCATTCAGGTGGACTCAGCTCTAGACCTACAGAACCCCTAGAGCCACCAGACCAGCATTGTCTATCAGAAACCCTCATAATCAGCCACCCTGCCCCCAGCTGCCCTGTGATCCTAAGAGTCTCAGAAGACAACTCCATTAAGGGCCTCCAAGAGCTACTTTCAGATTAAATGCTCTGAAAATAGATAACACCTAGGCCTTGGGCCAGAAACTTTGCTGTCACAGCCCTCTAACACCCACCAAGGGAGCTCCTTGGCTGGTAGAAGGCCCCAGATTTTCTCCTCTCCGGGTCCAACAGCTGCATTGTTTTCTGTTTTCTTTTTTTTTTTTTTTTTCCTTTCGTTGTTCATTGCTTTTGTTTGTTTATTCTTTCTTCCCTTTCTTATTCTCTTTCCATTTCACTGAATATTACCCTTTCTATCTCCACTTTTGTTTTTCTTTCTTTCAGTTTTGCATTTCCCCTTTTCTTCTGCCTTCCCCCCCGCCCACCCCTTTTTGATGTTTCTTTACTACTCTACTCTCTTTCTCTTTTCATCTTCTCTATCCCTGGTTTTTCTAAGTTGTTTCTCACCCCCACCCCCGACCCCTTTCAATTTCTTCCTTTAATTTTTCTCTCTTATTTTTATTGACTATAGCTCCATTTTCCTGTACCTTTCTCTTCTTAGTTATTATATTCTTTTTTCTGGTTGCTGCCTGTTTTAATTTCTTTTTTTCTCCTTTATTATTATCTCTTTTCATTGTTATTGCTTGTTTGTTTATTCTGTTTAGTTTTCATGTGTGTGTGTGGAGGGGGGAGTTCTCCTCTTTTTAACTTAATAAGAGACAGTAACCGTGCCCACACAGCCCAGCCAAAACCATACTCTCTGCTGCTCCATCCACTGAGCAAGAGCCAACACCAGCTCCTATACCACCTGACCGATGATAGACAGCAATCAACACCAACCAAACCCACCCTAAAGTGAAGTGCACAAACAGCAAGCAGAGAATGGTGCATAAACTTCCATCCTCTAACTATATCCACAATAGACAGCTGGTGAGAGCCTAAAGGCACATCAACATGCAATCATCAATTTAGTATAAATATGACAACATCACAATGTCCTAGAGACAACAGATATTTCTAGCTCATGTGAAGAAACAAGAGAATGGATCAAACAAATGACCAAGATGTAAAGCCAGAAAACATTTCTTAGGAAGAAAAGGTAATGGAACTAGCTAAAAAAGAATTCAAAAGGAAGATACTAGGTACCGTCAAAATATTCATTAAGGAAAGCAAGAAGAATACAGAAAAACTTTAGAAGAATTCAGGAAAACACTATAAGAACAAACAAACAAAATAAATGCAAATTTTGGAACAACACAAAACCTGAAATTAGAAACCCAGAAAATTAATACTAAGATTTTGGAAATAGACAATACATTGAGAGGCAAAGGAGTAGATTTGAAGCAATGCAAACCCTGGTGTGGCACTGTAGGATAAGCACTGGATTGCAAGGTTATTTGAAACCACAAGGTAGGCATTTCAAACTCACTAGTCTCTCCTCAAAAACCCTATATAGGATCATTATGAGTTGGAAATGACTCAACAGTACTTAACAACAACAACAACAACAAATCCAAATTAGTGAGCTTGAAGATAAATCTCTCCATATTAGTATATTAGAAGAATAATCAAAGAAAATAACAAAAAAAAAAATGTGAAGAAAATGTAAGAATTATGTGAAACACCATGAAGAGGGATAACTTATGGGTGGTCAGAATTACAGAATAGGAAGAGACAATAAAAAGCATGGAGAAAATTGTTGAAGACTTGTTAGACGAAAACTTCCATAACATCATAAAAGACAAGAAGATAAGCATACAAGAAGCTGAGCCAACACCAAACAGGATAGATCTCAAAAGGAAATCACCAAGACATATCATATCAAATTTTCCCAAACCAAAGACAAAGAAAGAATCCTGAGAGTAGCTCAGGAAAACGGAAAGTTACTTATAATGGAGAGCCAATAAGACTAAGCTCTGGTTTCTCAACCAAAACCACTTAGGCACGAAGGCAATGAGGTGACAAATACAAAACTTTGAAAGAAAAAAATTCCCAACCAAGAATCACATACCCAACAAAGCTGTCCTTCATATATGATACAAAAATTAAGACAGTTCTAGATAAACAAAAATTAAAGGAATTTGTAATAACCAGACCAACATTACAAAAAATACTAAAAGGTATTGTTTTTTGGACTGAGAACTAACAACAGCAGACAACATCCTAAGGTTACCATACATAGCAATACCACCCAGAACTCAATCCACATATGTTATATGTTGCCATCGAGTTGGTTCCGACTCATAGCGACCCTGTATAGGATTTCCAAGGAGCAGCTGGTGGGTTTGAACCACTGACCTTGCAGTCTAAACTGACCTTTTGGTACAGTGCATTATCCTACAGCACCACATCAGGACTCCCAATTCTCATGTGATGTTGTTGTTCAGTGCTGTTGAGTCAGTTGTGACTCACAGTGACCCTGTATAGGATTTCTGAGGAACAACTGATGGGTTTGAGCTGCTGACCTTGTGGTTCAGAGTCCTACAGTACCATACTGGAGTCCACATATAGAAGTATTTAAAGTAAAACAAACCTACAAGATTGAAAATAGGAAACCAGAGATATGAATTTATAATGAAGTCAACTACAAAGCAAAAAGATGGAATAGTGTAGATATGGAACTTCCAAATGACAAGGAGATCAAGCAGACTTCAAGATAAAACAGACTGATTTAAACAGGGGAAAAATTAATAAATTACAGGGTAGCCTCAACAAACATGAATATACCTTCACATCAAAATAAAACAGAAGAAAATCAGAAAGATTTAGTAAAAATTAACACAACAGAAATGAAAATTAAAAGAAAACCCACAAGCAAAGTGAGCTCAAGGCATACAATTTTTGGAACAAAGAAGCAAGAAGCACCACAAAAAAAGGACACAGAAAAATGACAGCACTGAGTTACTACATATCAAGAGTTACATGGGATATAAATGTAGAAATGCACCTATCAAAAGACAGAGAGTAGCAGAATGGTTAAGAAAATAGAATTTGCTAATATGTTGTCTACAAGAGACACATCAAAAAGACAGAGACAGCCTAAATGCCCATCAACAGAAGAATAGTTAAACAAACTTTGGTACATACACACTCTGGAATACTACACAGCATTGAAGAATAATGATGGATCTGCAAAGCATCTCAGAACATGGATGAGCCTGGGAACCTCATGCTGAGTAAAACTTAGTCAATCACAAAAGGGCAAATACTGTATGGAATCACTTTTGTAAAAAGTAAAGTGTTTGTTTGGTTTTTTAAACTTTTTATTGTGAACTGAGTGAAGGCTTACAGAGCAGATCAGTTTTACATTCAGCAAATCACATACTTTGCTTCATTACAATGATTGCAATCCCCTCCATGTATCACCAGTGAGCAGTATTGACCTCTATTTCCTTTAACTCTTACACTCTTCCGGGTCGCCTGCTACTTTCATCTTTCCTCTTCTAGCCTCCCTCTAGCTGCATATTATCCATGTTAACATGTATCCACCCTCTAGCCTGTGAATAATTCCCTCCCCCACTCGACCCCAACCATCATAAAATGTTTCATTCAGTAAGAAAATCACCAGTAATTATCAATGCATTTTTATTACATTTTTGTCAATTTCAGACTGAAGAAGTTGGTAGAATTCTTCAATTATATCATCACTGCCTTTAGTAGTTGGTGAATCAATTTGAAGAATAACAATGCTATGAGCTGGTCTTCTTCTTGTTGCTCTTATGTGCTGTCTAGTGGTTCAGACTCCTAGCAACCCACTATAGGGTTTCCAAGACTGTAAATCTTTACAGGAGTAGAAAGCCTCTTCTTCCTCCCATGGAGTGGCTGGTGGACTTGAACCTCAGATCGTATGGTTCACAGTCCAATGCTTATCCTACAGAGCTGCCATGCTCAAAGGTCTCCCTTGTAGGTGTATGGATATTATCCTATCACAGACAGTATTATACTTCAGGATAAATTTGTCATTCCTGGTGTAGTAAACCATATCAATGTCAGATTCATAATGACCAATACCTATCCATTTTAGCTCACTTGTTGTTGTTGTTAAGAGCCATAAAGTCAGTTCTGACCCATAACAACCCTGTATAGGGTCTCCGAGGAGCAGCTGGTAAGCTCGAACTGCCGACTTTGCGGTTCAAACCGACTTTGCAGACCAGTGCATTAACCCACAGCACCACACCAGGACTCCTTTAGCTCACTATGGCTTATGATATCGATCTTTATACATTCCATTTACATTTTGACAACTTCCTGTTTTCCGAGGTTCTTAATTCGTACATTCCACATTCTGATGTTTGCAACTGCTTTTTCTCATTTTGAGTTGTATCGCATTAGCAAATGAAGATCCAGCAAGCTTTGCTCCATCCACATCATAAAGGTCAGCTCTATTTTGAGGAGGTAGCTCTTCCCCAGCCGTATTTTGAGTGCCTTCCAGACTGAGGGGCTCCTCTCCCAGCACTATATCAAACACTGTTTGGCTGTTATTTATACAGCTTCCGTTGACTAGTCATTCAGAAGTGGCCTGCCTCTCCTTCTTCCTCATCTGTCCTATTCTTCAAGCTCTGCTGAAATGTGTCCATTGTGGGTGATCTTTCTGGTATTGCAAATACTGGTGGCATAGCTCTCAGCATCACAGCCACACAGAAGCCACCCCAGTAGGACAAACTGACAGACAAGTGGTAGCTGCCAGACATACCGCAATCTCCATTTTTATGTTTAACCACAAGCTCTCCCTCACAATGTACCAGTTGAAACTCAGTGGATAAAACCACAGTAACTGAACTCTCAACTGAGATACCCATCCTCCTGACAGATGCCTTTGTTCTTAGTGAGAATTAGGTAACACAGTAGTGATGATCCAAAAGAACTGCCACCAACACAGAGCCCCACTTCACTGATAGCAGGTAGTTTAGACCCTGTCTTTGCAGTTTAAAGTCTGGACTCTTTGAACTGATCCATTTAACACTAATCTCTTCTTTTACCCATATTAAATGTATGTACAGTGAATTACAGTCTCTGGAGAAGGATATCATGTTTGGTAAGGTGGAGGGTCAGAGAAAAAGAGGAAGACCCCCAACTAGATGGATTGGCAAAGTGGCAGCATCAATGGGCTCAAGCGTGGCAACAATAGTGAGGTTGGCCCAGAACCGGGCAGTGTTTTGTACTGCTGTGCAAAAGGTCGCTATGAGTCGGTACTGACTCAATGGCACCTAACAACAACAACTCTCTAGCAAAAATTTAAAAATAAGGACATTGTAACAATTAAAATGAAGTTAAATTCATTGACTGGTTCTTAAATCTGAGTTTAACCTATGTTCTTTCTTATTTTTGCAGGGTATATGGTATATGGTTTACAGTTTTCTTGTTTAACTGGTTGGGTTTTAGTATTTTCAACGTCTTTACTATTTTTAAAAAGCTGGTATGTTTATGTTCTAATACATTTTTTTTTAAATCCTCCTAGGCTGTAAAACCCAAAGGAGTACGTTATTGTTGTAAAGTGCTGTCAAGTCCATTCCAACTCCTAGTGACTCTGTAGAGGGTTTCCGAGGAGCAGCTGGTAGATTTGAACTGCCGACCTTGTGGTTCACAATCCAGTGCTGATACAATAGCATCACACCAGGAGTCCCCAAAATAGTATCGCCATCCCTGATAAAGACCACTGGGCATGGGACTTGGCTGTACAGTCAATTCGGTTCTGACTCATAGCAACCCTGTATAGGATTTCTGAGGAGTGGCTGGTGAGTTTGAACCACCCAAACTTGCGGTTCAAACCAACCTTGCAGTTGAGTATCTATCCTATAGCGGAGAAATAAGAGTTCATGCTAACTTTGGTCTTTATCTTTCCTTTTTACTCATAGAATATCTACCATAAGCCACTTCTACGGATGTAGCAGGAAACGCTTTTGGTATGTACACACATTTATCACTTTTGTCATGATTATCATGGGCATTATTCATCAGTGAGGACTTTGTGTCAGAATCTCTTTTATCAGCTTCTCCTACTTCAAATGATTGATGTCAATGTTCAGATGGGACAATAAAAATTTTATGTCAAATTCTGAATTACCTTCTAGATGACTAATATTAGAAGTAGCTGAGTTAATGCTCTTCCCCATAAATAACGTTCCTTTTCTGTGAGAATCCAGTTGTGTTTGGAGAGCCAGCTCTTCTTTGAGAAGATTCAGGAAATGCCAGGTATTCTGACCACTGTCTCTGCCACTCTGGTTTAGGTTGGCTACCCCTTTTGCGTCCTGCCATGACGTGATGCTTCCTTCATTCTTATTGGGGTTATTGTTGCTTAGTGCTGTCAAATTGATTCCAACTTGTAGCGACCCTATATAGGGTTTCCAAGGAGCGGCTGACAAATTTGACCACCGACCTTGCAGTTCAAACAGACCTTGTGGTCCAGAGCATTATCCGACAGCACCACACCAGGACTCCTTCATTATTATTGTTGTTGCTAAGTGCTGTGGAGTCGTTTCCAACCCATAGTGACCCTGTATAGGGTTTCCAAGGAGCAGCTGGTGAGCTTGAACCATTGTGGCCTTGCAGTTCAAACGGCTTTCCAGTCTGGTGAATTAAGCCACAGCGCTACACCAGAACTCCTCATTATTATTATTAGATGGTATGAAAATTGTTTATTTTTGTGTGAAAGCAAGCAGCATGCCAATCTTGTTTACCATTTTATCCCCAGCACCCAGTAGAATATTAGAATGTGATACTCAGAAAATAGTTGCTAAATACGAATAGCATGCACAGGAGTCCTGGTGTGGCACTGTAGGATAAGCACGGTCAGTTTGAACCACTTGGTCAGTGGTTCAAACTCACCAGCCGCTCTTCAGAAACCCTATACAGAGTCACTATGAGTCGGAACTGTCTGGCAACACTTAATAACAACATGTAAAGAAAACCGATCTCTCTCCACTCCAGGTGACAACTTTGTAGCAACAGTTCCAAGAATCATTCTTTTAAGTAATGTCCTGGTTTCGGTCTGTTTTTAGAAAAAACAGCCACATTTCAAATAGAAAAGTTTCCCTGAATGTCAAACTACTCTAAAGTTCATAACAAATTTTCTAGTACCCTGAGGGGTAAACAACATTTTTTTTTTTTTAATTACTTTCCCAAATATTAGCAGCTTGGTTGACTTTGATCTGTGTGAATGGGCCAACTCAGGCCCCAGGGATAAAGATGGCCACATCCTAGATAGATATCCACTTCAGTCCACCTGCTTTCTTTCTTGAGGGTCTCTGGATTGTGTCCACCCTGACCAGGAACCCCTGTACTATAACTATATTTACAAGAGCCTTTGAGTCTCTTTCAGGCACTTCTCCTGAAGAGGTTTCCAGGAATGCAATATCTCCACTCAGTATGGGACAGACACCTTCTCAGAAGGTCCTTGAGTTTCTTCCTCTCTCCCTTCTGTCAGGAGCATCCCTATAATCTGTTGTCCTAATCATTCCTGGGAGATCTTCAAGACCCACCATGGCTCAGAGATGAGTTAAAAAGCATAGCTTTAAATACAACTCTCTTCTAATATTTTCCATAGAGGAAAGCAATTCTCTAGAATAAACTCAATTTAAGTAACATAACTATTTCAAGTTTTGGACCCTCACTGTCTCAGCATATGACACTTCAACAACCAGATAACTTTCCTCATGATTTACTATCATAGTTGAAGACCCTTATCGTATAGAAAGGGTGACAGTTCAGGCAGATTGACTGCACTTTCTCCCTGTCCCATGGGTACAATGTGCAATTGATCCCTGCCTCAGTCCTGCTGTCCGTGTGAGCTCTTGACCTCAGTTGCAGTGCAGTTAGAAAGAATAGAACATCGTAACCTCAGTTTAAAGAGATCAGGTACAGCGTTTTTATTTGTACAGAGCCATGTAATGGCATAAAAGTAATCCTAGGATCCGAGAAACAGTTTCTTCCTGTGCCTGGCAGATCCCAGGAACAAATCAGTAACCCTCTGATCTTTGCTTTTCTTATTGGGCCTATAAAACTCTTGAGAGAATCCATTTTACCTCATAAGCTTTGGCTAGGACTCAAATGAGATAGTTATGTGGAGATGTTTGGCCCTGTGTAAAATACTTTATGAAAGTCTCATGATACAAACAATAACACGTCATATTTTGTTTCCAGGAAGGTGTCCAATTTGACCTAACAGTTTGACTAAGCAAGAAGCAGTTCCACTCTATTCCCCTCTATTTGTTCCATTCTGGTCTTGTCACTTTCAAGCCCATTGATCTCACTTGAGTTGTGAAATTGAGTCACTTGCCAGACACAAAGCCCCACCTAGTTGCACATGCTATTTGAAAACCACTGTGCTTGGACTTCAGGCCCATGGACTGAGAAAAGCAGTGTGCCTGCGGACAGTACTTTGCAAGGCTGCCTTGCAAACTCTGCCCTATGTACATTTAAACAAATATATATTTACAATATGGTATGTGTACACCAAAAAAAAGGTAATAGCGGTAAATACTGTTGGCTCAGGAGTCCTGGTGTGGCACTGTGGGTTAATGCGCCAGACTGCAAAGCCGTTTGAGGTCAGTGGTTCAAGCTCACCAGCTGCTCCTCGGAAACCCTATACAGGGTCACTATGGGTCAGAATCTACTTGACGGCACATAACAACAACAACAACAAGGGTACCTGGAGGGTATTGTAATCATTACAATGATCTGCTGAATACAAAAATGGTGATCTGTTCTGTAAGCCTTAGTTCATTCAATACTCAATAAAAGTTTTTTTAAAAAAAGAAAGAAAGAAAACCATTGTGCTTTGGAGAGCTAAGCAACAAATTCTTAAGCTATTACAAGTTTTTAAATGTTAATTTGCTTCAGAATGGCTAAACTATAAATGCTGTTTTGTGAAGTACCAATTCATAGTGACTCTGTATAGGGTTTCTAAGGAGCAGTTGGTGGGTTTGAACTGCAGACCTTGTGATTCATGGTCCTGACCCTACAGTGCCACACCAAGAGTCCAAAACTCATAGGATATCTTGGTACACTCCTAGAGCTCTTTAATCGGGTATCTTGGTGGTGGTGGTGGTGGTTATAGGACTGACTCAGTGACCCTGCATAGGGTTTCCGAGGCTATAAATCTTTATGGGAGCAGAAAGTCTCATCTTCCTTCTGAAGAGTGGTGGGTAGATTCTAACCACTCACATAGCAGTTATCAGTCCAACTTGTACCCTGCAATGTCACCAGAGCTTCTTAATAGGATATCTTAGGGAAGGGGGGAATGTGGGAGCACGGAAAGAAGGAACAGGAGCAGAGACAGAACCCCAACTCAAACCAGCTCTTTACATTTGTATAAGGGGATTTATTTTCTCACATACCTAGAAAGTTTAATGGGGAGCAAAGGGAAGATGGGGAGTCTGGGCCCAGTGGTTAAACACACAGCTACGAACTAAAGGACAAAAGGTTGAGACTGGAGCCCACCAGCTGCTCGGAAGGCTGTGGAGGTGAGCTTCTGGAAAGAGGAGAGAAGTGGAGTGCCCAGTGGAGTGCCCATGGGGCAGTCCTCCTCAGTCCTGGAAGGCCAGGAATGGCTGTCAAGGCAGTGCTAGATCCAGGCTTTCAAACGATGCTATGGGAACACTGTACCTCAGTCCTCTCCATCTGCCAATAACTCTTTCCTCTTTTCTGGGAGGCTCTCCCGCGGTGTGGCAGGGACTGCCGCATCTCTAAGCTTACATGCATCAGAGATCAGATTTGGCATTCTGAAAAGCACAAAAGATGAGGTTTGTTGAGAAACAGAACGGTGTGAATAGCACAGCACGCAGGGTAAACCACCGTGTGCTCCCGTGTGCTGAAGGGAGGAGAGAAGATCCACATCTGCAGCTGACTCAAAGGGCAGAGTAAAACAATATTTGTCTAGTAAGAGTACAAGCTTCAAATTCTTTTTAAAATAGAGTTTAGTAATCAAGTGTTTAGTGAGCATGTGTGACTATGTAGGGGAAGCACTGGACTGCTAACTGCAAGGTCAGCGGTTCAAACTTACCACTGGCTCCTTGGAAACTCTACAAAGAGACACTATGAGTTGGAATCAAGTCAAAGGTACTTAACAACAACAGTGTATAATATGCATGCATGCCCACACTAATGGATAGGATATGACCAATTCTATCATGTATTTGGGGGGTTTATTAATGAGGGAGCTTCAGAAAGTTCATGAAGATGAACTTTTTTTTTTTTTTTTTCCGCTGATCTTTTGGTTCAAATTTATGATCTTTTCTTCTGGTAAGATGGTGGGTTAGGAAGACATACTACACAGACCCTCTATAACAAAGAAATGAGGAGCCAAATGAAGCAAATAGAGATGTAATCCTGGAACCCTGAGCTTCAGAAGAGAAGAGAGAAAAGTGGCGTGAATAATGAGAAGAAGCTGAACAGGGGCAGCAAGAAAGGACGACAGTGCGGATGCTCGCCAGTGGGTGGCAGAGAGACAGGTGAAATTCTCCCCTGGTGACCAGCCCCCACCCTCATCCACCCCCAGCACAGCTCCTGCTCTCCCAGAGCTCACAGCCACACCATCTGGAGTGGAACTACTGATGCTGAGTGTAGGGCACCAGGTACACTACCCTGGTGAGCTTGTACAGGCCAGCTCTAGACTGGCAGAAACTCTCATAACCATCCACCCTGCCCTCAGGGCCTGAAGAGCTCCTTCTAGGAACCAAGACCCTGATCTCAGCCACCTTTAGGGTCTACATGAGCTACTTCCAGATTGAGTACCCTGACCATCACAACAACTAGTTCTACGGGAACTCCAGCTAAGGCTAAGTGCCCCACACTCTCATCCTCTCCAGCTCACCTAGTGAGCTTCTTGCCTGGTGTTGGTGTTGTTCTGAAGTGTTGTCGAGTTGGTGCCAACTCATAACAACTTTGTGTAGGGTTTCCCAGGAGCAGCTGGTGAGTTTGAACCGCCGATCTTTTGGCTCAAACCAAACTTGCAGTTGAGAACTTACCCTACAGTGCTACACCAGGACTCCTTTGGAGCCCCCAAGAGTTTTCTCCTCTCTGGGCCCAGCCCTGTCCTAATTTTTTCCTCCCACTCCCCTTTCTTCCCTTCCCCTTGCCTTGTTTTTGTCCTTCCTTTTGCCACTTACATTGTTTTTTCTTTTCTTCAGTTTCTTTTTCCTCTCGATTTTCTGTTTACTATTCTCTGGTCTCTTTCTTTTCTTCCATTTCCCTAGTTTTGTTTAGTGTGTTTTTTCTTTCTTATTTTTTTCTCTTATTTTTTGTTTCTGAAGTTTTGTTTTCCTTTTTTCCATTTTAGTTTCTTTTTCTTGCTGCTGCCCATTTTCCCCTCCTTTATTATTTTCTTTTTTGCTGTTTATTTGTTTCTTATGGGTGATGAGAATCATAAACAACAATGATGTCCAGGCAGACCCAAACCACAGCTGTCCCAGCCATCCCCATCTAGTCCCTATACCACCTGATCAATGATAATCAGCAGCAACACCAGAAAACCCACCCTGAACTGAACTGAACTGCCCAAATGATGGATAGAGAATTGTGCACAGACTTCTGGTCTCTAATCACACCCACCAGGAGGATGGTGGTGAGTGCCTAAGAACACAACAACATACAATCGTTCATTAAGTACAATGGCACCACAATGTCTCAAAGACAACAAACAATTTCAGTTGACACAAAGAAACAAGACTTTATCTCAGATAAGTGACCAAAATATAGGAAGAAAAGGTACTGGGACTATCTGATAAAGAATTCAAAAGAATGATACTTTCTTCTTGTTGTTGTGCAGTGCCATCGAGTCGGTTCCAACCCACAGTAACTCTATGTAGAGGGTTTCCAAGGAGTGACTGGTGAGCTTGAACCACCAACCTTGCAGTTCAAACCGACTTTGTAGTTTAGCTCGTTAACCCACAGTGATACACCAGGACTCCAGGAAGAAAATGTACTGGAACTACCTAATAAAGAATTCAAAAGAATGATATTTAGGTACCTTTAAAGGATTGCAAGAATGCTCAAGAACGATGCAGCTGAAAGCAAGAACACAGAAGTTTTTTTGAAGAAGAATTAAGGAAAACAATGCATGAACAAAGAGACAAAATAAATTAATAATTAGCAGCAAAACAAACTCTGAAAATGGAAATCCAGAACATTAATACTAAGGTCTCAAAAATGGACGATACATTGAAAGAGCAAAGGAGTAGATCTGAATCAGTGGAAGACCAAATTAATGAGCTTGAAGAAAAATCTCTCAAAACTAGTCTTCTAGAAGCACAGACAGACAAAAAGGAAGCAAAAAGTCTGAAGAAAGCCTAAGATTTAAATGGGATACAGCAAAGAGGCATAACTTAACAGGTGATCCAAATTCTGGAATAAGAAGGGACCAAAAGAAATCATTCAAAAGCACAGAGAAAACTGTCAAACAGTTAGAAAAAACCTTCCCTGATATCAAGGAGCTCTGGTAGCATAGTGGTTACGAATCAGGCTGCGAAACTCAGGGTCAGCAGTTCGAAACTACCAGCTGTTCCGTGGGAGAAAGATGAGGCTTTCTGCTCCCATAAAGATTTACAGCCTTGGAAACCAGAGTGTACAGGGTCGCTATGAGTTGGAAGCGACTCCATGGCACATAACAACAACAACAATATCATGAAAGATGAGAAGATAATCATCAAGGAGCTGAATGAAACCCTAACAGGATAGGCACCCAAAGAATATTACCAAGACATATCATAATTAAACTTTTCAAAACCAAAAAAAAGGAAACAATTTTGAGAGTAGCTTAGAAAAAATGAAAAGTTACCTACAAAGGAAAACCAATATTACTAAACTCTGGTTTCCCAGTAGAAACCTTGCAGACAAGAAGACAATGGGATGATATATATAAAACTCTGAACTAAAGAAAATTGCCAAACAAGAATCACATACACAGCAAAATTGTCCTTCATGTATGGCGGCAAAATTAAGACATTGCCAGATAAACAGAAATAAAAAATATATGTAATTGTTGTTGTTGTTGTTAGTTACCATTGAATCAGTTGCAACAGCAAACCCTATTCCTAACTGAGTGAAACACTGCCCGGGCCTGTGCTATCCTCATAATTGATATGCTTGAGCCAATTGTTGATACCATCTTGTCGGGGATCTTCCTCTTTTTGCTGACCCTTCACTTTTCCAAGCATGTTGTTTTCCAGGGACTGGTACCTCCTATAATATGCCCAAAGTACAAGAAATGAAGTCTCTTCATCTTTGCTTCTGAAGAGGATTCTGGCTGTACTTCTTCCATGACTGATGTATTTGTTCTTTTGGCAGTCCATGGTACTTTCAATATTCTTCTCCAACACCATAATTCAAATGTGTCAATTCTTCTACAGTATCCCTAATTCATTGTCCAACTTTTAAGTGCATATGAGGGGAATGGAAACATCATGGCTAGGGTCAGTCACAACTTCGTTCTCAAACTGATATCTTAGCTCTTGAACACTAACTAGGTCTTTTGTGGCAAATTTGCCTAATTTACTATGTTGTTTGATTTCTGTACTACTGCTTCCATAAACATTAAGGTCTTTGACAACTTCAATTTTTTCCATTTATCATGATGTTATTTATTGGTTCAGGAGTGAGGATTTTATATAAGCCATCACAGTACAACAAACTGACAGATGAGTGGTGGATATCTGTAATAGACAAAATTTTTTTAATTTTCTAAAGGGAGTCTTTGGGCTGCGAATCAACAACAGCAGACAACTTGAGATTAATATACATGACAACACCATCTAGAAGTCAACCCAG
>NW_006408574.1:11806765-11808634 GCF_000296735.1 Chrysochloris asiatica
TTGAGGACTAAGGTGCACCTGACACAAACCATGGTATTTTCAATAACCTCATATGTATGTGAAAGTTAGATTTTGAAAAAGGAAGACCATGGAAGAATTGATGCATTTGAGATATGGTGTTGAAGGAGGATATTGAAAGTGCCACAGACTGACAAAAGAACCAATAGATCTGTGTTGGAGGAAGTACAGCCAGAGTGCTCCTTAGAAGCCAGGATAACCAGACTTCATCCCTCACTTTGGACATGTTGTCAGGAGGGACCAGTTACTGGAGAAGGATATCAAGTTTGGCAAAGTGGAGGGTTGGAGAAAAAGAGGAAGACTCCCAGTGAGATGGATTGGCACAGTGGCAACATCAATGGGCTCAAATGTAGCAACGATTGTGAGATTGGCCCAGGACCAGGTGGTGTTTCGTTCTGTTGTGCAGAGGGGTCAGTATGAGTTAGTACTGACTCAATGGCACCTGACAACAATTGTCATAAAACAAAGTCTAGAAAACTTTTTCATACTAAAAGAAATATTCTTAGATGGTTACCAGGGGTGGGAGGGAAGGTGGAGTAATTTGCTGGCTAGAGGGTATACATGTATTAACTTGGGTGGAGAAGGCAATCTACAATAAAAGGGAGGTTGGCAAAAGAATCAGGAAGTCATGGAAGACATGGGACAGAGTGCAAGAGGTAACGGCAACAGAGGTAAATATTGTCATATACACAATCCTACAATAACAGTGATCTATGAGGCGATGCATGGATAGGCACACAGGCTGAACAGGTGTGGGAGGGAGAGTGGGGCACACCCACAAATATGTAAAGGTTTGACAGAGGATTTTTGTACATGGGTATTTACATGTGCTGCAAATATATCCATGAATGGAGTGGAGCATACAGGGGTCAAAGTTATGAAAACTTCTTAGACATTACCAAACACTGTAAGGAAATGAGTTTCTGGTTTTGGGGGCTCAGCACCCTAGTCTCAGAGGATGTCATGGTCAGTTGGTATAACATAGTCCCCAAAGACAATGTTCCACATCCTACTTTGGTGAATAGTGACTGGGATCTTAAAAGCTCATGAGTTCATGAGTGACCATTTACGGTACAACTATTGGTCTCCCCCCATCTGAAGGAAAGAAGAGTGATATAAATTGAACATGCTTGGAAACAATTAGTCCAGTGGACTAATGAACTACATGAAAATCAGTCTCTACAACATTGAGACCAGAAGAATTAGATGGTGCCCACCTACCAACTGCCCTGAAAGGGATTATACTAGAAGGTCCTGGATAGAGTGGGAGAAAATGGAGAACAAAACTCAGAATCATTAAAAACACCACCAACAACAAAGACCAGGTTTACTGGTAGAACCTCAAGACCCTCATGACCATTGGTCACCCTTCAGGTCTGGAACTGAACTCATCTCCGAGGTTTGATTTTCAGAGAAGTAACAGATACAAGGGGACAACAACACTAGTTGCTGAATGGTCAAACATTCGAGGTCAAAAGGGCAACATTTAAGAACAAAATCAGAGGGTTGGGGAAAGAAGGTGGGATGGAAACAAGATGCACAGGGAGGAAGTGGGATAAGTGATGTTGCGATTCAGGGGATTGTAATCGAGACGAAATGAAGTGGAGGATTTGTTGAATGTAAAACTGATGATCTCCTCTGTAAACTTGCACTCAATTCACAATAAAAAGCGTGGTTGTTGTTGTTGTTGTTAAGTGCCGTCGAGTCGGTTCCGACCCATAGCGACCCTGTACAGGGTTTCTGAGGATGTAAATCCTTACAGGAGTAGAAAGCCTCATCTTTCTCCCGCGGAGCAGCTGGTAGTTTCGAACCGCTGACCTTAAGGTTCGCAGCCCGATTCGTAACCACTAC
>NW_006408574.1:11809704-11810731 GCF_000296735.1 Chrysochloris asiatica
ACTCGATGGCACCTGACAACAACAACAACAACAACAATGTACATACAAAGACGTTCTGGTAACATAGTGGTTATGAGTTGGATTGCTAATCTCAGGGTCAGCAGTTCAAAACTACCAGCAGTTCCGAGGGACAGGAGACTTTTTGCTCCCGTTATGATTTACAATCTCATAAACCGCGTACAGGGTGACTATGAGTCGGAATCGATGCTACAGCACATAAACACCACCACCACATACACACAGCAGAGAAAGATGAGGCGTTCTGCTCCCATAAAGTTTTACAGCCTCGGAAAGCCTGTACAGGGTTGTTATGAGTAGAAACTGACTCGACAGGGCACGGCGGCAACAATCGGTACACACAACAAGGGCATGTGTTCAATTTGGTTTTTGTCTTCCTGCTGGCACACATACAATAATACATATCCATGACAAATTAACTCATGTCTATCCTTATTTGTAGCTTTGCTCTAGAATTGCAACAAAATTTTGTTAAAATAAATCTGTTCAGAGAATACAAAAGTCCAACATTCTTGGCCCTATCTCATCCTACTCTTTAACAGCTATGAACAAGCTCTGACTACTTGGGATCTTGGTAAAGTCTCCTCAAGTTCAGCATGTATTACTGGTGTTAAACACTCACACTGGGAAACTGGGTTCCCATATCAATCTAATTGAGTGACTGAAGGAGGGAATGGCAATGAATATGGCTAAAAAGCTAAGCAGAGAACATCAGCCAGTGCCTTCGAAATCATGAGAGAGATTCT
The DNA here is from genome assembly GCF_000296735.1 of Chrysochloris asiatica. Classification (NCBI taxonomy): domain Eukaryota; kingdom Metazoa; phylum Chordata; class Mammalia; order Afrosoricida; family Chrysochloridae; genus Chrysochloris; species Chrysochloris asiatica. The sequence continues at coordinate 11,810,469 of NW_006408574.1, forward strand.
CTATTTATCTTATGAGCAAAGAGAATCCACCAAAGCTTTGGTGACAAAATCCAATGGATTGGCAGGAACAAGAGTGGAAATAGACCAGTTGGTGGATGTCTTAGCCTGGGTGTTCTAGAAAAACCAGTGAAGTGTGTGTGTTTATGTATTCATATATTGTTGTTGTTGTTGTTAAGTGCCATCAAGTCAGGTCCAACTCATAGCAACCCTGTATAAGGTTTCTGAGAAGCAGTTGGTGGGTTTGAACTGTTGACCTTGTGGTT
>NW_006408574.1:11813102-11814069 GCF_000296735.1 Chrysochloris asiatica
AGAATGAGAAGTATAAGGAAATTAGTTGGTTGGGCCTTTTATTAGACAAAGTAGTGAAAGAAAGAAATGAACTCACAGCTTCAGAGCCACAACTCAAGTATTGTATACAAGACCTGAAGTTGACACTTGTCATGAGTGCCTTTAACAGGGGAACTAATTTAGAAAACGTATCTTTAGAATTTTGTTTCTCTTGAACCACTCTTGGTACCACATGGTACCAAGTTAAACTGAATTCTCTAGAGAAGCAAAAGCAGTGAAGTGTGTATATGTGCAGCAATTGATCTCAAGGAAATGACTCATGCAGCCATCAGACTAGAGGCATATCCTGAGTCATGGCTGCCAAATCCAAGATCAGCAAGTCAGGCAGCAAGATGCTCACAGACTGTAGAGGTTGATAAATCCCAAGAACAGGCAGTAAGATGGTAACTAGTCAGGTGCTGGATCCAAGGCAAAGGAGTGAGCTTTTTCAGAAAATTTGCATGTGAGTTTGTGTGTATAATGCAGGTCACACCTCTAAGGAACTCCCCTTACAGCTGATTGGCTGACCACATCACATCAACTCATGGGAGATGCCAAATTGCATCATTACATAACTGCCAAGCTATATCACTAGGTAACTAACAAACTACTGAAATTTATGGCCCAGCCAAGTGGACACATAACCGTAACATGACAGTGGACTATTCTAGTAATCCAAGATTTTGAGTTCTGGTAGCGTAGTGGTTACGAATCAGGCTGCGAACCTTAAGGTCAGCAGTTTGAAACTACCAGCCGCTCCGCGGGAGAAAGATGAGGCTTTCTGTTCCAGTAAGATTTACAGCCTCGGAAACCTTATACAGAGTCGTTATGTGTCAGAACCGACTCCAATGTCCACAACAACAGCTATGAGACAGAGTCTCATGGATAGTTGAATGTTCTTGGTTTTTTTAAGCATATGAGGGCTTGAAGCTTATTCTCATTTTCCTGT
>NW_006408574.1:11821074-11823805 GCF_000296735.1 Chrysochloris asiatica
AACCTTGTGGTTCAAACTGACTTTATGATCCAGTGCATTATCCTACAGCACCACCCCAGGATTCCTCTTTATCTCTAAAGATCTATAAATTATTTTTAAGGTGGTTAGTGGGGGAAAGGAACATGATGAACCGTGTTAACATTTCTTGGGTTTAAGGAATAATTTCAGTTCTTTTGAGTTTTTCTGTCAGATGGCATGCCAGGCACTGCTGATGAATCACAATAGCTGAGAGAGCCTTCTCACCCTTCTTCCTTGTTAAAACCAGTTCATCAAGTGGATTCCAACTCTTCAAAAGAACCCCAATTGGACCATCAAAGGAGAAGAGCATGAGCAGAATGTGGGACCCTATCCAGAGAAGCAGTGACATCAGAGATGGAGGCAGAGATGATGACATGGAGAGAGGGAGCAGCTGAGGACTAGACTCAGGGGAAGAGAAAGGCTGTGTGCTGGGAGCCAGGAGGCAGGCTTGCAGAATGTGCCCTTTGGTTGTTTAAATGATTATATATTCCTGAGTGTTTTTATGTACATCCAAAACAAAAACTAAAACCCACAAACAAACAACAGAGGGAATAGAAGCAAATATGTTGAATGATGATGCATGGAGGGGATTGTAATCATTGCAATGAAACTATGAGTGTAAAACCCATGTCTCCCATGTAAACTACCACTCGATTCACAATAAAAACTTAAAAATAAAAAAAAAAAAAGAACCCCAATTATGAGGAGTGCACAGAAAGTTGCACACACCAAGCAAGCAATCCTGGTGTGGTTTAAGGTCAGGAGTTCAAATTCACCAGCTGCTCCTCGGAAACCCTGGGGTCACTATGAGTCAGAACCAACTCAAAGGCTCTTAACAACAATAAGGAAGCAATCACAATTTGTTTAAGTCAGTCGTGCTGACCCTATTGTCCTCTCCCAGATGTTTACCTTCTAAATCTCTCTAACAACCAGCAATGGTCAAACCCAGTTCTGCCCAATGAGATATAAACATGAAGTTGACGAGGATGGAAGAAATGCCTCCAGGATTTGTGTTTCTGATAAAAAGGTCACTCATGGTTATTTCTGCTTTTTCTCTTCTGCACTAAACAGAGATAGGATGTGTGGGGCCAGGGCATTTGTCAGCATCTTGATGTTATCGTTTTTTAAAAAAAAATTCATCTATTTCATTGTTGAGAATGTTGTTGTATGTTGTTTTGTGCTGTCACATTGGTGCTGACTCATAGTGACCCTGTATAAGGTTTCTGAGGAGCGGCTGGTGGTTTTGAACTGCCAATCTTGTGGTACGAAGTCCAGTGCTGATCCTACTACAGCACCACACCAGGAGTCCATTTTTTTGAGAATATGCATAGCAAAATATTCACCGATTCAATAGTTTCTGTGTACCATTTAGAAACATTGATGTCATTCTTCATACAAACATTCTCACTCTTCTTTCCTGAGTTGTTCTTCCTGTATTAACATTAACTCCCTGCTCCCTAAGGTTCCAATCTAATCTTTCAAGTTGCTCCTATCAATTTGATCCCATATAACCTACTGTCGATTCTGATTCACAGCAACCCTATAGGACAGAGTAGAGCTGCTTCATAGGGGTCTGAGACTGTTGATCTTTATAGGAGCAGAAAGCCTCATCTTTCTCCTATCGAATGGCTGGTGGGCTTGAGCCAGCAACCTTGCAGTTAGCACCTAAATTTTAACCCACTGCACCACCAGGGATCCCTTGATCCCATACATAGAGTTCTTAAAAGAATCTTGATTTTAGTGTGAATCATTTAAACATCACTCTTGAAAGAATCAGCTAGAAATGCACATTAGTCAACAGAAGTAGTTCTGCTGGTGCTTGGGGACCAACGGAGCATGCCTGTTGTGCAGCGACCAATGGATGGGAGGGGTAGCAGACCGGTACCCTGGTTACTGACAAGGAATTCACCATAGCCCGGTGACTGGCAGGCATGCATCTGCAGCTGGCAACTACTAGGAGTGTTCTGTTCACTTCCCAGTGTGACCACCCCTTCATGCTAGCACAATAACCAGAAACATGCCCAGCATCACTGCCCAACAACCAGCGGGAATGTCCTACACTAGTCCAGCAACTCGGGGGGTATACCCCTGTGCACTCTTCCAATGACCATCCAATATGGCTCACCAGGCAGACTCATTCACCAGGGAGTTCCAGGTGCCTTCTGATAGATTCTCACAATAACCCAGCACCCAACAACTGCCTGTCTTGCAGCCACACCCATCCTACACTCAGCCAATTCCCACAGGCCGATTCTATGTGTACTGAGATTCCTTGATCTCCCACCACCTGCAAAAACACCAATTTGTGCCTGTACAAAAGACTCACCCTATCCATTTGGGTCACATTGCCACCTTGTGGCTATGAAAGCTACCTGCACTATTCTCCAGCAGGTGCACTAACTGCTAGCATCAACCCCGAAGGAACTCCTGGTCCCACAAATAGCTGTGGAGGGACCCACCATCCAATACTTACCATCCAATATCAGGGAAAGAGCCTGCTATGCCACCTACACTCAATCCAGTAGGGGAGGACATACAAGAACAACCACAGGGGACACAAAAGGGGGATGATCTACCAAATCCAGTGTTGTTGTTGTTGTTGTTGTTGTTGTTGCTGTTGTTGTTGTTGTTAAGTGCCGTCGAGTCGGTTCCGACCCATAGCGACCCTGTACAGGGTTTCCGAGGGTGTAAATCTTTACGGGAGTAGAAAGCC
>NW_006408574.1:11824499-11825552 GCF_000296735.1 Chrysochloris asiatica
TCTCATACTTTGGACATATTGTCAGGAGGGACCAGTCGCTGGAGAAGGATGTCATGTTTGGTAAGGTGGAGGGTCAGAGGAAAAGAGGGAGAGCCCCAGGGAGATGGATTGACAAAGTGGCAACATTAATGGGCTCAAGTATGGTAACAACAGTGAGGTTGGCCCAGGATCAGGCAGTGTTTTCTTCTGTTGTGCATAACGTCGCTATGAGTCGGTACCAACTTGATGGCACCTAGTAACAACATAGTCTAATGCCTTTGCATAGTCAATAAAACACAGGCAAACATCTTTCTGGTATTGCTGTTGTTAAGTGCTGTTGAGTCGATTTTGACTCAGAGCAACCCTGTACAGCATTTCCAAGGAGCACTGATGGCTTTGAACTGCCAACCTTGCAGTTCGCAGTCCAGTGCTTATCCTACAGTGCCATACCAGGAGTCCATTTTCTGGTGTTCTAGAGGTGGTGGTAATATGCCATGGAGTCTGTTCTCACTCACAGAGACCCTGTACAGGGTTTCTGAGGCTGTAAATCCTTACAGGAGCAAAAAGCCTCATCTTTCTCCTACGGAGCAGATAATAGCTTTGAAGTGCTGACCTTGCAGTTTGCAGCCTGACTCATCACTACTATGCTACCAGAGCTCCTTTTCTGGTGTTCTAGAGACGTTTAATTAATAAAACATAAAGTAAACAAGTGTTGGTGAAAATGTGGAGAAATAGGAACCCTCAGACATTGTTCTTGGGAATATAAAATGGTGCAGCCACTGTGGAAACTAGTTCCACAGTTCCTTAAAATGTAACATAGAATTACCATATGACCCAACAATTCCTCTCCAAGAGAAATGAAAACATATACCCTCCTAGAAACTTGCACACAAATGTTTATATCATTATTCATAATAGCCAATAGGCAGAAACAATCTAATATCCATCAACAAACAATGGATAAACAAATTATGGCGTATATATTTTTTTTGTTGTTGTTGTTGTTAAGTGCCGTTGAGTCGGTTCCCACTGATAGCGACCCTGTACAGGGTTTCCGAGGGTGTAAATCTTTAC
>NW_006408574.1:11827820-11828937 GCF_000296735.1 Chrysochloris asiatica
CAACACCACAACTCAAAGGCATCAATTCTTCTACGATCTTCCTTATTCACTGTCCAGCTTTCACATCCATATGAGGTTATTGAAAATACCATGGCTTCTTAGGAGATGATAAATATATAAAGTTGTTTGTGATCTTTGTTTATTTCTGACCAGATAGGACCCACAGAAACTTCCTATGCTAAAAAAAATTTGTTTTTCTGGAATAATAGAAAAAATAATAATTCTTTACATCCTATAATATAAGAATCAGAAAAGAAGAATATATTGAACATAAAATAATTTTAGGTGATGCTGACAACAAGCGTTAAGGTTTTGTTTTACTAAATCTGTCTTTCATACAGAAGAAAAGATAAATACCAAATAGCAAAATATATTCTGCTTGTAAAATCATGTAAAATAGTTTCTTCAGAATGGGCATAAAGGTCAGCTCACCCACAGAGAAATGACAATGCATAAAGCATTATACAGGAGCAAAGATACAAAACGGAATTCATCTTGCCTCACTGAAGAGTCCATCATCAGAGTAGTTTACAGCACCATCTAGTGGCTTGTCTTGGGAATAGTACAAAAAAAATCATTTTGTACTATTCAAAATGATTCCACTGAATAGACAATGTAACCCTAACCCACTGCCTTTGAGTAGAATCTTACTAATAGCGATGATACAGGACAGAGTAGAATAGATTGCTGGTGGTTTTGAACCACCAACATTTCAGTTAGCAGCCAAGTGCTTTAATCACTGAGACTCCAGTGCTCCTTAACAGGCGATCTAAACCTACTCCCAAGAAGTTGGTTCTGACTCATACCGACCCTGCATAGGATTTCCAAGGCTGCAAATCTTTACAGGAGCCGAAAGTCTTATCTTTTTCTCATGGAGTAGCTAGTGGGTTGGAACCTTGTAGTTAGCAGTCCAGTGCTTATCCTATATTGCTACCAGAGCTCCTTTGACAGACAACCTAGTAGATATAAGTAGACCACTTTGTCCTAGAGAAAGAAGAGAAGATAACAAAAGAAAAACTCAGATATACAGTAAGCTATAGGAGTCCTGGTGTGGCGCTGTGGGCTAATGTGTCAGACTGCAAAGTCATTTGAACTGCAAGGTCGGTGGTTCAAGCTC
>NW_006408574.1:11829442-11832943 GCF_000296735.1 Chrysochloris asiatica
GCAGCCAGTGTGCTCCTTGGAGGCCAAGATGGCCAGGCTTTCTCTCTCATACTTTGGACATATTGTAAGGAGGGACCAGTCGCTGGAGAAGGATATTATATTTGGTAAGGTGGAGGGTCAGAGAAAAAGAGGAAGACCTCCAAGCAAGATGGATTGGCAAAGTGGCAGCATCAATGGGCTCAAGCATGGCAACAATTGTGAGGTTGGCCCAGGACCGGGCAATGTTTTGTTCTGTTGTGAATAGGGTTGCTATGAGTCAGTACTGACTCAATGGCACTTAACAACAACAACAACATAGGAGCTCTGAGGACTGAAGTGCACCTGACCCACACCATGTTATTTTCAATCACCTCATATGCGTGCAAAAGCTGAACAATGGAAAAGGAAGACTTGACACACTTGAATTGCAGGATTGGTGAAGAATGGTGAGTATACCATGGACTGCCAGAAGAATAAAGAGCCTGATGGCACAATGATTAAGTGTTCACCTGCCAACCAAAAGGTCGTTGGTTCCAACCCAACAGCTGGTCCTTTGGAGAACAGAATTGGCAATGTAATTCAGTAAAGAGTACAGCCTTGGAAACCCTATGAGACAGTGCTGTTCTGCTTTACAGCGTCATTATGAGTAAGACAAACTGACAGAACGCACCAACAGCAGTTAGAAGAATGAACACATCTATCATTGGAAGTACTGTCAGAATACTTCTTAGAAGGAAGAATGGTGATATGTGCCTCATCTTGCTTACTTTGGACACTTTCTCAGGAGGGACCAATTTCTGTAGAAGAACATCCTGCTTGGTAAAGTAGAGGATCAGCAAGAACGGAGAACCTCAATGAGATGAACTGATACGGTGGTTACAGCAATGAATTCAAACATAGTAACAATTGTGAGGGCGGGACAGGACTGGACAATGTTCTGCTGTACATAGGGTTACCATGAGTTGGAACCAGTAACTCACTTTTGGATTAAAGGTCTGAGATCTATCAGGTTAACTGTGCTCATTCAGATATACAGCTTCTGATGTTGTTGTTGTAAGTGCCATTGAGTCTTTTCTGACTCATAGCAAACCTATCTAAAGTTTCCGAGCAGTGGCTGGAGGGTTTGAACTGCCAACCTTTTGGCTAGCAGTCCAGTGCTTATCCTACAATGCCACATCAGGACTCCTCAGCTTCTTATATAAACCTGAATTTTTTTTTTAACTTTTTATTCTGAATTGAGTGAAAGTTTCAGAGAAGATCATCAGCTTTACATTCACCCAATCCTACACTTTGCATCATCTCAATGATTGCAACTCCCTCCATTTATCCCGCTTCCTCCCTGTGCATCCTTTTCTAGTCCACCCTCCTTCCCATCCCTTCTTAACTTTGTCCTTAGGTAAATGATTGACCATTCCATGGTAAGCATAACTTACTAGTGTTACTGTGTATATAGTTGTTGTTGTTGTTGTTGTAAGGAGCTCTGATAGCATAGTGGTTATGAATTGTGCATCAAACCGCAAGGTCAGCAGTTCAAAACTACCAGCTGTTCTACTGGAGAAAGATGGGGCTTTCTGCTCCAGTAAAGATTTACAGCCTCGGAAACCCTGTGCAGGGTAGCTATGAGTCGGAACTGACTCCACGGCACATAATCACCACCACCACCATCTACACCTACTGCTTCAGCCTGAATTTTTTGTTTCATTTACTTAATCATAAGTCACAGAAATAAGTAACAGTAAGGGTACCTTCAATGAGCCTTAAGTTAAACGAACCCTTAAAGACATAATCAGACAAGTGCAGAATGTGGGACATTATGTGAGACAACCAGCATGGATTTTTAAAAAGTCAATGTCAAGGATAGTGGAGAAACCAGGGAGATTATTGCAAATAATAATATAAAATAATACTTTCAAACTGAGATTTGAGTTCAGAATTGAGCTTCACTATTCATGTGTAGTGTTGGATAAGACATTTTACCTCGCCAAGCTTATTTCTCATTTGCAAATTGAAATTACTGCAGTCGATCAGTTTCTCCAGTGTCAGGCTGTAGTCATTGGTCATACACACAAGATAACGGGGCATGGTCATAATTTTTAAATTACATGAAACACAGAGCATCACAGGTTGCAAGGGTATGGTTGCAAGGGTATGGTTGCAAGGGTATGGTTGCAAGGGTATGGTTCAATAAAATGTATGCATGTGTGTATGTGTGTGTGTGTGTGTGTGTGTGTGTGTGTGTGTGCTTCCTGGGACACAATCTAAAACCTATTTCTTATTGTGGATCACAACCCAAAGAGTATGAAAGCCTCTAGGGTCCCTATCAGCACTAAAATTCCATGTTCCTATAAATTGTGACCATTAGTCACATTGTGATAAGATTACAGAAAGTGACAAAAGATAGGGGACCAAAGAAAGCAGAGTCACCAGAAAATATCAGGTACAGGTAAACTGGGCAGGGAAACTGAGGCAAAAAGCCCAACCTACAAATAAAGCCAGTGTATGGCAGGGAACGGAAGGTCACAGCTCGGGGAAGACCCGGGTGGCTAAGACACGGGTCAGAGAGTAGGCAGCAGATTGGTGACGTTGCTGGTTCGATGGCCACCATCTTGAGGAGCAGCTTAGAACTGGTGAGGGCCTGTGCTTGCAGAGAACACCCATCGTATGTCTGAAGCTGAGAATGATACTTCCTACGGAAATAAGTCCGCCAACATCAGTGAATGCATCATCTAAAGCACCCCAGAGATGAGAAAGGGTTCACATGTGGGTGGCATGGCTGCAGCAACTGGGAAAAAGCCCAGGGCTGGTGTTCAGCTCTGTGAGTAGGTAGCACTATGGCTATGTTGTTGTGTGAGGCCTAGTCCAACTCACAGGGGCTCTGTGTGACACGATAGGAAGGACTGCTCCATAAGGTGTCCTGAGCTCAAATCTTTATGAGCGTTCTTTGCTAGGTCTTTCTTCTAAAGAATGGCTGCTGGAGCTATACCACTGAGCTTTTGGTTAGCAGCCAAGTGCTTAACCACAGCACCACTAGGGCTTCTGCATAGAGCCATCTCTACCGTAAAATATGGAGACACTTCCATAGGAATTGACAAAAGTCGCTACACTCAGACCACCAAAAGTCCCCCTCCCCCTACTCATACCATCCTAGTTCCTCCCTGGATGGCCCAGACCACCCCATAATATAACATAGAAGGGTAACACCTAGTCCAACTGGGGGCCTCCAGGACCCTGCTTTAGTCATTGTCCATTCAGACTGCCAGCTCACAGACATCAATATTTATCAAATAGCATCTTATGTACAACTTAAAAATTGTAATTAATGTCATTGAATTATACATGTAGAAATTGGTGTATGTGTTATGTATCTTTTCACCACAATTAAAAATAATACATTCTTATATATTAAAATATTAATAATATTTTAAAATGTTAATGTATGTTGTTATTATTGTTGTTAAGTGCCATTGAGTCAGTTCCAACCCATAGTGACCCTGTATAGGGTTTCCAAGGAGCAGCTGGTGA
>NW_006408574.1:11833945-11843842 GCF_000296735.1 Chrysochloris asiatica
ACAACAACAACAACAACAACAATATATATATATATATGTGTGTGTGTGTGTGTGTGTGTATTTGACATACATATGTAGTATATTTATTTGACATACATATGTATATTTATTTGACATACATATGTATATATATTTAACAGAGTGAGAGCCAACCAATTGTGTTTCTAGATCTCCCCACTACCACCACGACCACCACCAGCACTAGAGGTTCCTGGTGTCACCAATTCCTGAGCCTCTTGGTGATTGTGCAGTGTGATCTGCTTTGCTTCTTGACTGTTCTTCACTGCCAGTTTAGAATTTAAATACCAAGCTTTGGTATTTCAGTCGCCTCATATGCATATGAAAGTTGGACCATGAATAAGAAAGACTATAAAAGAATTGATATATTTGAGTTATGATGTTGGAGAAGAATATTGAAAGTACCGTGGACTGCTAGAAAGCAAACATATTTGTCTTGGAAGAAGTACAGCCAGAATGCTCCTTAGAAGCCAGGATGGTAGAAATTTTGTCTCTCATACTTTGGAGGGACCAGTTCCTGGAGAAAGTCATCATGCTTGGAAGTGTGGAGGGTCAGCAAAAAGAGGACGACCCCCAATGAGATGGATTGACGCAGTGGCAGCAACAATGTGTTCTAACAGAACAATTGTGAGGATGGCACAGGACTTGGCAGTGTTTCGCTCTGTTGGGCATACGGTGCTGTGAGTCAGAACGGGCTACATGGCACCTAACAGTATCAAACACTTTAAAAGTGGGACCCAGACATTCTACTTCTAAGACTGTATCTTATGGCAATTAGAATAGTTGTACAAATATTTACATAGAATAAGCAAAAGAAAAATCTGCTAACAACCTAAATGCTTGATAGACTTATACCATGAAATATTACTGAGCTGAATACTATGCTTGCCTCTGCAGTTTCAACCTCCACCCGTTTCTACCCTCCTCCAGGCTCTGGAAGGCCGATCTTTTTATCATGTACATCGGATAGATTCCCTGCTTCTCTGGCTCCAGGCTGGGTTTGGCAGCTGAGAAGAAACACTGGAGATGGATAATGAGGTCAGGGGGTAGCGGGGGAGACACCAGGGGACTTGATTGCCCTGGTCCCTCCCTGCTGGGTTATAATTTAGCAGTGTTTGTGTGGCGCTGTAAGATGGGCACTGTACTACTAACCACAAGGTCAGCGGTTCAAAGTCACCAGCCTCTCCTTGGAAACTCTGCACAGGATTGCCATGAGTCAAAACTAACTTGATGGCACTTAGCAATAACAATGTCCCTTTAAAATCATTCTGGTGGCATCATGGATTAAGTGGCTGCTAACTTCAAGGTTGGTGGTTCAAACCCACCATTCACTCCATGGAAGAAAGTTAATCTATCTGCTCCTATAAAGATTTACAGTTTTGGAAGCCCTATATAGAGTGCTGAAAGACAGAGATGTAAGCTTGAGAACTAAGGTGTGCCTGACCCAGGCCATGGTATTTACAATAACCTCATATGGATGCGAAAGCTGGACAGTGAATAAGGAAGATCGTAGAAGAATTGATGCCTTTGAGTTGTGGGGTTGGAGGAGAATACAGAAAGTGCCATGGACTGCCAAAAGACCCAATAGATCTGTTTTGGAAGAAGTGCAACCAGAGTGCTCCTTGGAGGCCAAGATGGCTAAGCTTCATCTCTCCTACTTTGGACATCCTTTACAGAGCGCTGGGGTAGTGGATAAGTGCCTGGCTGCTGACTGAGAGGTGATAGGTTCAAACCAACCAGCCACTCCATGGGAAGAAAATGTCATAGTCTGCTACTGTCAAAATTTACAGCCTTGGAAACACATGGAGCTGCTCTATTCTGTCCCACAGCATCACTGTGCGTCAGAATCAACTTGGTGGCAGAATTCTTTTGACTTAGGTTCCTTTTTCTGTAACCATTCCTTTGTTTATCCACCTTGGCCTGGGGAGCATAATGATTTGATGATTGCTAACTCCAGCTGTCGTACCATCCCTTGATCCTTTGTAAATGCATCAATTATTCATTTAGGTAAATCAACTACTATCAGCTAGGATTCCGACATGGCGTCACTGAAAATCAGGTGTCATGGCCATACTGTAAAACTCTGCATTGTTATTGCTGTTGTGGAGTCGGTTCTGACCCAAAGTGACCCTGTATAGGGTTTCCAAGGAGCAGCTGGTGGGTTTGAACTGCTAATCTTGTCATTGGCAGTCCAGTTCTGATCCTACAGCACCACACCAGAAGTCCAAAACTATGTATTGTTGTTGTTAAGTGTCGTCGAGTCAATTCCAACCCATAATGACCCTGTATAGGGTTTCCAAGGAGCAGCTGGTGAGCTTGAACCGCCGACTGACCTTACAGTTCAAACAGCTTTGCAGTCTGGCATATGAACCCACAGCACCATACTAGGACTCCAAAACTATGTGTAGGTTTGCCATAATTTATTTGACCAATCTCTTGCTGAAGAACATTTAAATTGTTTCTAATTTTTACTTTCACAAGTATTCCTGCAACAAATAACTTTGTATACACATATTTTCTCATATGTAGAAAGAAATCATAGGGTAAATTGTAAAAATGTCCAATCGCTGGTTGCAAAAATTATGTGACAACAAGCCTTCCACCCACAACTGTCCCTATTCCTTAACTAGGTTTGAGAATCCATTGCAATGACCATGTAGGACTCAGACACCATACTCAGAGTCCTGGGGTCTAACAGGTAAGTTAACAGGTGAGAATTGGGGGTCAGAAATGCTCAGGACACAGTTGTTCCAGTGAACTGTTCACCACTTCACCATAAACCTCAGCCTGAAGGCATTCAGCTCGAGCTCTGTGGATCAGCAAACCTAACTCCCGACTTAAGTGCCTGGTGGCACTGTACTCTACAGGCAAGCTTTCTGCCCAAAGTCTCTTAGCTTTCCTGGGCTGTAAGTCCACCGCTCAAACTCATGCTCTGGCTGTTGATTCTGCTGCTGCTAGTCCTCTGTGTTACAGCCTTCTGTCTCTGACTTGAGGAGTTTTGATGTACAGGAATCTCAGAGTCTAAAGGACACATTTCCCTCCTGACTCTTCTTCTTAGATGGTTCACTTTAAACTCATGCTACAGTCTCCAGTTTTTACACTTAAAATGAATTCTGCTAACATCTATAGCTGAGTCATGCCATCCTATCAGAATCTTTTGCCATCTTTTCTTACCCAGACCCAGCAGGGAAGAAGGGCTGTTTGGTGGAAGTTACAGACTAAGTTTAGAAGAGACATCAGATAACTCACTAATTAACTACATCACCGCCTTTGCTATGAGATCAGAAGAACTCGATGGTGTTCACCTACCATTACTGAATATTTTGGTTAAAGATTCCATAGAAGAATCCTGATCAAAAGGGAAAGGGGATAATAGAGAAGAGAATTTCATATTCTCATGGACTCTAGACTTTTGAGAGCTTGGATCCGCACACTACTGCCCTGAGACAGTCTTTCAACCTTAAACCAAAAGTTGCCCTGAAGTCTTCCTAAAATGGAACAGTAGTTTAGCTTCACTAGTGAACACAGGTCTGCCTTGAACATTGTACTCTTTTCAGAACGGTCTCAGTGGTATTAAATTGATACCAGCAACTCAGAGGATTACATGGGAACCTGAGGGTACTGAGTGTTTGTGACTGGGAGGGACTACTCAGGAAAGGAGGCTGAGAATTGGTTGCAGGATGCAAAGAAGATCGTCAGTATCACTGAGTTATACGTGTGGAAACTGTCAAATTGGTGTATGTTTACTGTGTAAATTCTCAACTACAAAATGCATCAAAGTTAAAGGGAAAAAAGGGGTACATGTATAACTTTGATCGCTATTGCCTAATTTCTCTCCACAGAGATTGTAGCAGTTAGTCTACCCCAGAACTATACAGAGCACCTGGAGCTAAGCTACTTAAAGTCTCTGTGCCGAAGTCTCCTTTTCCATAAAATGGGCATAAAAATAGAACCTATTTTATAAGGTTGCTGTGAGGATTAAATGAGCTGTTACAGATCAACTATTTGGAATAGTATTTGACTGTTATTATTTGGAGTCCTGGTGTGGCACTGTGGGTTAATGTGCTGGACTGCAAGGTCGGTTTGAACTGCAAGGTCAACGGTTCAAGCTCACCAGCTGTTCCTCGGAGACCCTAAACAAGATCCTGCTGAGTCAGAACTGACTCAACAACACTTGACAACAACAACATTGTTATTATTTTCTTATACCCTTGTCAGTCAGACTTAATAGAAGTGTGATAGGCATTTTGTCATATGTTTAAAGAATAAGGAAGCTCTTTTAATACGAATATGGGAAAATCTCTAAGTAATCTTATTAGGTAAAGAAAACAAGGGGCAAAATGTATATAATATACAGCTATGTGTCTCTAGCGTAGTGGTTACGAATCGGGCTGTGAACCTTAAGGCCAGCAGTTCGAAACTACCAGCCGCTCTGCAGGAGAAAGATGAGGTGTTCTGCTCCCATAAAGATTTACAGCCTCGGAAACCCTGTACAGGGTCGCTATGGGTCGGAATCGACTCTACGGAACTTAACAACTTAACATGTGTCTCTAAATGTCCTCAATACATTCTATGAAACAGGACGATATGTAATTTGTATTAATAAACACCATATTACATATAAGCAGTTCCTGGATTACAAATAATTCTGTTTCTATGTCTGCCTTTAAGTCGAATTTGTACATGAATTGGAATTGTTAGGAATGGTTGGTATCTAATTCGGTTATACAAATTTTTTTCTTAGTACATAGTACCTTCTCTGCATAAAAAAAAAAAAAAAGTTTTAATTAAAGAAGCACTCCAGATTCTCTAAGACATCTTTAATATAATTGTTGTTGTTAAGTGCCATGGAGTTGGTTCTGACTCATAGCCACCCTGTATGGGGATTCCAAAGCTTTAAATATTTGAAGGACCAGAAAACTTCATCTTGCTCCATTAATGTAATAATGTTGCTGTTGTTAAATGCCATCGTGTCAGTTCTGACTCATAGAGACCCTGTATAGGGTTTCCAAGGAGCAGCTGGTGAGTTTGAACAACCGACTTTGTGACTCAAACTGACCTTTTGGGCCAATACTTTATTCCACAGCACCACGCCAGGATTCCATTAATACAATAATAGAGCAATAATAATAATGTTTTGAAGCACATTACAAAGTAGAGCCCATTTCTTATTATGAACCATTGTACGTTATCTCAAATTTTTAATATAATAAGCTCTGTGAAAGTTGGGACTGTGAACATATATTTCATGACAGACGTTATGTGCCACATGACTGTATTAATAATTGTGCATAAGGAAGAGAAAAATAACATATATGCTTATTTATTCATATATATACAAATTAGCTCCAACAGAATACACTGTAAACCGGTAACACTGAGTTCTGCGGAGTGGGGCAGAATAGCAACAAAAGACTTGTCATCATTGCAAAGCCTTTGATGGTGGTTGTTGTGAAGTGCCGTTGAGTCAATTCCAACTCATAGCGACCCGGTATAGGGTTTCCAAGGAATAGCTGGTGAGTTTGAACTGCTGACCTTGCAACTCAAACAGACCTTGTGGTGGAATGATTATCCAACAGTGCCACACCAGAACGGTTAAAATCATGTGTCTTCATATGCTTTGCATATTCACCACCACTAATATCAAAGCATACCCAAGATGCACAATTTTAACCATTCTTGTATTGGATAAGGACTCCACCATAAAGTTTTTAAAATAAAAATGCTTTAAAAATATTTTTAAATCCTGTCAACCTGGAGCCGAGAGAGAGAAGAGGAAGGGCTGGTGGGTCCAAAGTATGGTAAGATCTGGGAAATCCTAACCCCATGGACAAGGACATAGCCATGGATGGCTAGAGATGAGAGTGAAGTATCCAGCTGATATGAAGTGAGGGGAGATGCACAAGAACACCCAAACTTGCAGATAGTACCCATTTGACCTAGCCTCAATAATTTGATGATCAGAACTCGACTAGAGGAAGATTTAAAAACATTTTTTTTTGGATAAAGGAAACAAGTGTAAATTGCTACAATTTGATGAACTTGACCTATACATATGGATGTAGTAACTCAAAATGCCAACTGAGAGGGAAAGAGTCTTCACATTAGACATTGGCTACCTAAAGTTGGGAGGGGGGGTTCTATAAAGGTACAAAGTGGCTGGTTTACAAGTTTTCGAGAGGGAGTTTAGTTTCAGAGTATGTGGGGGAAGGCAGAATCCCCACTGAATCATTTTCATTTTGTCTAGATGGGTGTAGTGAAAGGAGATAGGGATAAGATTCTTATGATTCAATAGTGAGTAATTGTTATCATGACTAACTGTGATTGTCACAGCTGTAAAGGTAGAAGTTTTATAACATAAAGCGGGGAGTAGTTAGTCTTATAGTCCAGGAACAGAGAACCCTAGGACCATCCAGGGAGAAGACCATGAGTAGAATGCAGGACCCTATCCAGCAACACCAGAGATGGGGACATGAAGAGAGGGAGCTGCTGAGGACTGTAGACTCATGGAAAGAGAGGGACTGAGTGCTGGTGTCCAGGAAGAAGGCTTGCAGAATGTGTCCTTTGGTTGTTTAAATGATTATATATTCCTGAGTATTTTGTGTACACCCCCCAAAAAAAAAAAACAACAAAAAAGAGGGAATGGAAGCAGAAACTGCTGAATGATGATGCATGGAGTAGACTGTAATCATCGCAATGAAATGATGAGTGTAAAACCGATGTTCTCCCATGTAAACTATCTCTCAATTCACAATAAAAACGTAAAAAAAAAAAATTTTTTTTAAAGCTTTGTAAAGAAAATGTATGATTAATGACCTGTAAGGAGCCCAGCTGCTCGATGGAGAAAGATAAGGCTTTCTGCTCCTGAAAAGATTGACAACTTAGAAACCCTATATAGGTTTGTGACTCAGAAGTGACTCGATAGCATACATCCACCACCACTCATCCAATAGCATGGAAAATGTTGATAATAAATGAGTGAGAGAGAAAATAACAGGTTATAAAACAGAAATGTATATATAATCCAAATCCAGTAAGCATATATGAATAGGCAGAAGAAAGGCTTGTAGGGTATAACAATAATTATTGCTTTTTCATATTTTCCAAATCCTCTGCTTTGAAAGTGCACTATATTTGTAGCTAGAAAGAAATGTTAGCTTTAAAAAGATGCGGCTGTTGTTGTTAGGAGCTGTCGAGTTGGCTCCTACTCATAGCGACCCTATGCACAACAGAACAAAACACTGCCCAGTCTTGTGCCAACTGCACAATCGTTGCTATGCTTGAGTCCATAAAAAGAACAAATCACTGCAACACATACCAACATATTTTTAAACAAACATATTTTAAAACAAAAGAAGCCAGACAGAAGGAATCCTTATTGTATGATTAAATGCATAGAATGTTCAAGAACAGGCAGAACTTATCCATACTGGTAAAGGTCAGATTAGTGAAGACTATGATTGGATTGTCTTCTGTAGCACTAGAAATGTCTTGATGTACACGGACATGTCAAGATTTGGGTACTTTGCGTATATGATAGCTCCAGTCTTAACAACGGAATCTGCAAAAATATACCCCCATACACACTAGCACAAAAACTATGAGAGTCACAGATGTCACAGCTCAAGAGGAAAATGGTACCATGGAACAGTTCCAAGGTGAATGTGCTGGCAAAATGAAGAGGATGAACGTATTAGTTCTGTGACTTGGACAAGTTAATTGATTCCCTCTGCCTCAGTTTCTTCATCTGTAAAATGAAGACAACACGAAGTGCTTGAAAGAGTATCTGGGTCCTTCAGAAACCACATATGCAAGAAGAATCTATTAATCAAAATATATATATAGTGTCAACTCCTTAACAAAAATATAAATAACTCAATCATGACATGAACAAAGGAGTTGAACTGACATTTCTCAAAGAGGATATTCAAATGGCCACCAAACACATGAAAAGATGCTGGGGGTGGGGGGGAGGGGAGCAAGGGAAGACGGAGGGAGGTGTGATCCTGCAATGGAAAGTCCTTGTGATCTCTGACAATCAGGAATTATCAGGTTAGACAGACAGAGTTTCATGTGAGCAAAAGATTTAAAGATCAATTGAGGGAAAAAGATCTGGCCAGAGGAGATGAAGAAGGCTCTAGGTAACACAAACCCCTGTGTCCCAGAACAGAGGGTCTAGAGATGAATGTGCTGAACTGCCAAGTTGGTTTGAACCACAAAGGTCAGTGGTTCCAGCTCACCAGCTTGAACCATGGAAACCCTATACAGAGCTGCTATGACTCAGAACAGACTCCATGGCACCTAGCAACAACCAAAGGTTTTAAGTGGGAAAAGGCATCATGTTATTCATAAGAGTAGATGAGGATTTCTGGACAGTGATCCATTTAGGACAGGCCATGCTAATTGGGTGTATGTGCACATTTCTTCAAGATGGATTCTATCTCAAAGGTCTTGGTTAGGGGCAGACAAATCTTATTGTGGGATGTGGAGCATGTGTAGTTCTTCAGGACTCTGGCTGAAGCTCCTCCCAGGGGCTGGTGTTTCTTTCTGCCCCCAGCAGAAGGTAGTCCGTTAAAGTTATGCCTAGGGCACTGGGAAAAACCAGTCCAGCCTGTAAAACATCTTACAAGGAAGTAAAATAGAGACTTTTTTTATAAGTGGTCTATCATAACGTCATCTCCCATTTTACAAGGGAGTAAACTACGGATTTTTTTTTTTCTCTCTCTCTTCTATGCAGAGCTGGAGGAATCTTGGCTAACCTGTTTTTTTTCATTCCCAGGTAGCTAATTCACAGTTAAAGGCAGGTTATCGTTACATTTAGGACAGAACAGAGGCCCACAGCAGAACTGGAGACCTCACTGTGCATATGCAAAGTCCCCTTTGTTGGTGAGCGCAGAGTCAGTCTCCCCTTCAAACAAACCCAGCTTTGTAACCAATTGGATTCTATTATGCAAATTAATGCCAGCTGATTTGATTCCTTGTTGAGATCTCATCACTTGGCACTGAGCTGGTCTCTCATTTCTAATTAAATCAAAGGAATTGTGTCACGTTTGTGGAAATTATAGAGAATGGGGAAAGGAAGTTCTACAAGAACAACTGAATCTCAATTCTTGGTTGGGATTTCTACACTTGCAGCAAGGCTCAAGTTGGGGGTGGTGATGGGGGGGAGTTACTGAATCTCAAAGATAAAATATCCAGCAGAGGCTTGAAAGGGTCATTGGAAACAGTCTAGTAAGAGTCGCCCCCAATGTGGGAGCCTGGAAGTCGGTGGGGGTGCTGTTAGGCACAGCCTTCCTCAGATGGACACCAACGTACAAGTTCAGGGCGCTCCACAGAACGTGACACGAATGTTGTCCTCTTGGCCAACATGAACTGAAAGCAAATCTACCTCCAATGATTTCATCATACTCACAGACACCCTATGCAGGATTTTCAAGACTGTAAATCTTTTATTATACAAGGCAATCGGCAAAAACATTTCTGAATATTGTAATTCACTGTTATAGAGGTCATGTTACTAAAGAAAATAAAATTATCATGATGGAATCTGAGGTCAGACTGCCCTGTATGAAACATGTCATAAAAACACAGAAGATGCTGCTGGAGTAACCTGACCTTCATATTTCAAATGGCAATAATGCATAAGCTCTTTTTATAATGAAAGACTAAATATACATTATTTCCAGTACTTGGGGGGGGGGACTTGGAATTTTTATAGCATCTCCAGGATGTGGCTGTGCATCTACGCCCCTCAAGCATGTCCTCCACACCTTCACAATTGCTCAAACAAAGAGAGGCACAGCCCTCAACATTTCTCAAGATTTTAGTCAATAAATTGGTTGGTTGGTTGTGTGCCACCAAGTTGGTTCCAACATAGAG
>NW_006408574.1:11844787-11846362 GCF_000296735.1 Chrysochloris asiatica
ACATGCAATAAAATATTACTCAGCCAGTAGAAGAAACAAAGTTGATACATGCTACAATAAGCATGGGGCTTAGATACATGCTCGGAGTGAAATGAATCAATCACAAAAGGTCAAATACTCTATGGCCTCAGTTATATAAAGAGACAAGAAAGGGCAAATGTACAGAGGCCAAAGTTAATTAGTGATTCTGAGGGGCAGGAGGGTGGAGGGAAATAAGCTTAATGGTAATGGAAAATCACCTTGGTGAAGGGTAGGGCTACAAACTCTATTATCATAATTGCTGAAAATAAGTTGTACACTTGTAAAAAATTGAAGAGCCAGAAGTTGTGTGATAGATATCCCTACAACAACTACCAAAAAAAGAAACAGAATAGTTGAGGAGACGGTTAATGTACAGCCAAACCCCTCATGAGATCTGATTCCTTGGTATGAAGGATCAGTTCTTCCTTTCTAGCTCCTAATTCACTGTGTAGTGCTCGGGATCTTAATAGCTTGCTAGTGACCATCTAAGATACAGCAATCGCTCTCTATTCCTCTTGAGCAATGGAGGAAGGAGAGTCAGGAAGAGAAGGAGGATATGGACTCTGCGAGGCGCTGCGGGTTAGTGCCCTGGGCTACAAGGTCAGCTTGAATAGTAAAGTCGGCGGTTCAAGTTCACCAGTTGCACCTCAGAAACCCTATACACGGTTGACATGAGTCAGAACCGACATAACAGCACTTAACATGGACATAAAACATGGACTGTGTGGTTAATTGCTCCCATGAACTACCGCCTCCTTTGCCAGGAAACCAGAACTGGATGGTACCCATCTATCATTACTGAACAGTTTGATCAAAGATTCCATAGAAGCAGCATGATCAGAAAGAGAGAAATGCAGACCAGAATTTTAAACTCTCATGGGCCCTAGACTTTTTGACTCCATGGAGGGAGTCTTGCCCTCATAAGGTCTTTAAACCTTAAACCAAAAACTACTCCTGAAGTCTTCTTAAACCAAACAATAATTTAGTTTAACTAATAACAAATGTCTGCTCTGAGCACTATGCTTTTTTTAAGAACTATCTACATGGGATTAAAGTGACAACAGCAATTCCAAAGATTACACAGAAATCTTAGAGAAAATGGAAAAGGAACAAATCAAAAATGGTGAGAAAAGTTGCAAAGCCTGAAGAACTTAAACACTGTCATTAAATTTTACGTGTAAACTTTGCTGAATTGGTATCTGTTTTTCTGTGTATATTCTCAACACAAGAAGCAAATGAATTTTTTTTATTATTATTACATGGGTCATAACAAATATACTGCTCTTGCTCTTGTAGTTAGGGGCCAACAAGTCTGTCCCAACTCATAGTGACTGTGTATAGAACAGAATCAAACACTGCCCGGTCACAAGTGGTTTCATGTTTGAGGCCCACTGTGCAGCTACTGTGGTAATCCACTGTGTTTGGAGTTCTCTTTTCAGCTAACCACCTACTTCACCGAGCATAGTTTTTTTTTTCTAGGGACTGTTCCCGACGGATAGCATGCCCAAAGAATGTGGGAGAAAGTCTTACCATCCTCCCTTCTAAAGAGTATTC
>NW_006408574.1:11847741-11849236 GCF_000296735.1 Chrysochloris asiatica
ATGACCGGGGGGCAGGCTTGCAGGGTATACCCTTTGGTTGGTTGATGATGCATGGAGGGGATTGTAACCATGGCAATGAAATGATATACGATAGAATGAATATAAAGCTAATGATCTCCCATGTAAACTATCACATAATTCACAATAAAACATTAAAATAAATAAAAACAGCAAGCACCAAGACCAAAAAAAAATTTTTTTAAAGTACATGGACTGTCACAAGAATAGGCAAATCTGTATGGGAGAAGTACAGCCAGAATACTCCTTAAACATTTGGATGGCCAGACTTCATGTCTCATACTTCAGACATGTTATCAGGAGGGACCAGTCCCTGGGGAAGGACATCATGCTTGGTAAATTGGAGGGTCAGTGAAAAAGATAGATTGGCACAGTGGCAGCAGCAATGAACTCAAGCGTAGCAATGGTTTTACGGTTGGCACAGGACCGGGCAGTGTTTCGTTCTGTTCTGCATAAGGTCACCGTGAGTTGGTACCTACTCGATGGCACCTAACAACAACAACAACAGCAGACAGATTGAATAAGTATGATGAAATGATACAATATTGATGCACCTTTTCCTGATTTTAAATCATGCAGTACCATCCCCTTGCTCTGTTTCAGCAACTTGCTCTTGGTCTATGCACAGGTTCCACATGAGCACAGTTAAGTGTTCTGGAATTCCTGTTCTTTGAAATGTTATTCATAGTGTGTTAGGGTCCACACACTATGGATCACTTCCAGTTCATTGGCCAGGTAGATAGCTGCCTTCCAATTTTTTTTGGCAGGGACTAGTTGAGTGCTTGCAGCCCTTCATCAGTTTGTTGAAACATTTCCATTTTTTATTCCATCGATTTCCGGAGCCTTCTTTTTTGCCAATATCTTCAGTAGAGCTGGAACATCTTCTCTCAATATGATTGGTTCTTGATCGTATGCTACCTCTTGAAATGGTTGAGCATTGACCAATTCGATTTGGTACAGTGACTTTGGGAACTCTTCCCATCAACTTTTAAGGCTTCTGGCATTGTTCAATATTTTGCCCATAAAAATTCTTCTATATTACAACTCAGGCTTGAAATTTTTCTCACGTTTTCATCTTAGGAAATGCTGAGTATGTTCTTCCCTTCTGGTTTTATGACTCCAGGTTTTTCCACATTGCATTATACCACTTCATTTTGTCTTCTCGGGATGCCCTTTGAAATGTTCTAGTCAGTTCTTTTACTTCATCGTTTCTTCCAGTCACTTCAGCTACTCTACATTCAAGAGCAAGTTTCAGAGTCTCTTCTGATATCCACTTTGGTCTTTTCTTTTTTTCCTATCTTTTTAATAATCTTTTGCTTTCCTCATGTATGATGCTCTTGATGCCATCCCACACCTTCCCTGGTTTCCAGTCATTAGTGTTCAATACATCAAATCTGTTCTTGGGATGGTCGATAAATTCAGGTGGAATATGCTCAAGGTCATATTTTGGCTTTCATAAACTTGCTTTAATTTTCTT
>NW_006408574.1:11850646-11853682 GCF_000296735.1 Chrysochloris asiatica
CAATTCTTCTAAAGTCTTCCTTATTCACTGTCCAGCTTTCACATGCATATAAGGTTATTGAAAATACCATGGCTTGGGTCAGGTGCACTTTAGTCCTCAAACTGAGGTTCAAGCCGGATTCAGAAGCCACTCCTTAGAAACCCTATACAGGGTCACTATGAGTCAGAACCAACTCAATGGCACTTAACAATAACGTAGGCAAGTGACAGGCCTCTTGGTGCAAAGTGTTCCACATGAATCCTGTCAAGAACACTAAACAGTTCAGTGAGGCCGTTCCTTTGACAGATTATCTTCATTTACAGACACGGAGCTGAGAAACCAAAGGTAAAGTGGCAGAAAGCGGAGGAGCAATGATCTGAGCTTAGCTGGTGTGGTGCTGTAGGATCAACCCTGAACTGCTAACTACAAAGTCAGTGGTTCAAACCCATCAGCCACTCCTTGGAAACCCATACAGTGTCGCTATGCATACAGACAAACTCGATGGCATTTAACAACAATATCCGCTCTTAAGGAGCCCTGGTGGCACTGTAAGATAAGCACTGGATTGCTAAGCAAAAGATTTGCAGTTCAAACCCACCAACCGCTGTGCAGGAGGAAGAGATGATGTTCTGCTTCAGTAAAGATGCACAACCTCAGAAACCCTCTAAGAGTTGGTGTGAGCCAGAATCGAGCAGATGGTACTGGAATGGGCAAGGATGAGGTTCCAAAACTGTCATGGAAAAATGGAATTAAAAGATAATGGAATTTTTTCATTAATTTTTTTTAAGAGAATAAAAATCCAGCTTTAAGAGACTAGAGCAAGGTACATTACCAAACACCTGCCTTGATCTCTTACCCGGAAAGGGCAGTGGGTTCCTTTGGGTTTTATTGGGGAACTGGGGTGTATCGTGGAGTCGGTTCCGACTCATAGTAACCCTGTATTTACGGGAACAGAAAGCCTCATCTTTCTCCTGCGGAACCGCTAGTAGTTAGAACTGCTGACCTTGAGGTTGTTAACCAACTCATAACCACTACGCTACCATCAAGGAACAATGACTGTGTGCTTCTGTCTTTCTTCTTTTTTTAATTGTTGTTAAGTACCATGGAGTCAGTTACAACTCATAGTGACCCTGCACAGGGTTTCCGAGGCTGCAAATCTTTACCGGAGCAAAAAGCCTCCTCTTTCTCCTGAGGAACAACTGGTAGTTTCAAACTGCCGACCTTGAGTTTAGTAGCCCAATTCATAACCACTATGCTACCAGAGCTCCTTTCTTAGGATAGAGGAAATCTCTAATAGAAGCTTGCTCTTAAAGACATATTCATGAACGTAGAATGTAAGTGAAAAAGAGGTCAGCAATGCGGCTTTCTGGTCTCTGTGTTTGGACCAAAAATAAAGTGAGTCTCCACCTCAGGGATTTGCCTCAGCCCAATACCTGGGGTGCTACTTGTTCTCACCACTTTGCTTGAGAGACCGAACACTTCCATGGGCAAGAGGTTTTTCTCTCTCTTTTTCAATTTAACTTTAAAAAAAAAAAAAATTAACTTCTTACTGTGAATTGAGTGGAGGTTTACAGAATAGATTATCTGTCCAAAATTCCATGAACTTTTTGGAAACTCCCTCATATAGGACTGCTGAGTTAGGGTCTACTCAAAGACAGAGGACTTTGTTTTGTTTTTTGTTAACCAGAAGATTGGCAGTTTGAACCCGCCCAGCAGAAGATCACAGCCAAGAAAATCCTATGGAACAGTTCCGCTACATAGCACATGTTGTTATTGTTGTTGTTAAGTGCTGTCAAGTCGGTTCTGACCCATAGCCACCCTGTACACGGTTTCTGAGGAGCAGCTGCTGGGTTTGAACTGCCAATCTTGTGGTTCACAGTCCTGTGCTGAACTACAGCACCACACCAAAAGTCCTACATAGCATATGGGGGTCTCCTAAATCACAAATCAACAACAAAAACAAACATAATATAAAATTACCAAAAGACAAAGAGAAGACATTCAAAGCCAGGGCAATACCATTTCCATGAAAAAATAAAGCAGTAGACAGAAATATGTTTAAAATATGCATATCTGGGCTTGCATAAAACATTTTGCTGAAGGTTGTAATGAAATTTTCAGAAATCCCACCAGCAAAAGAAGAGATTTTAATATTCAGAAATAGTATTCAAAATGATGACTTAAAATTGCAAATAGAAAACTTGAAAAGGCATCAGAAAACTGACGTACATAGGTTATTTGCAGATGTGACTGTCTTCCCCTTTTCCGGGTGTTAAGACCAACCATTAACTATGCAGGAAATCTTTTTTTTTCTCAGAGTTGTGTGGTTCTGAGTTGGAAGTGACTCTATGGCCCTTAACAACAACAACATATGTATATATGTGTGTGTATACATATACATGGAGCACTGGTGTGGCACTGTGGGCTAATGCATCAGACTGCAAAGTTGTTTGAACTGCAAGGTCAGTGGTTCAAGCTCACCAGCTGCTCCTCGGAAACCCTATACAGGGTCGCTATGGGTCAGAACAGACTCAACAGCACTTAACAACAACATCTACATACAAATACGTAAGGTGTAGTGCTGCAGGGTAATGTTCTTGTTTGCATTCCATCCCATTGCCCTAAACGCTCTCCCATCCTCTCTCCCTCTCTCTCACACACACATAATGTATCTTTTGTATTAACAACACATTTGGACAGTCCTTTTGGCTTTGAATTCAACAGCCAGCCAGATCAGCACCAGGGCCGTAGGCTGTATGTAGAGCAAAGTGCCCTTTATTTATTTAATGATTGACACTTAAAATTGGTTCACACCTAGCCTGGATCTGGAGTCCTGGTGAGGCACTGTGAGATAAAGCACTGGACTATGACTTCAATTTGAACCACAAGGTCAACGGTTCAAACTCACCAGTTGCTCCTCAGAAACCCTACACTGCATCACAATGGGTCAGAACTGACTCAACAGCACTTAACAATGACAACTATATCTCTATCTGTATCTCTATCTCTATCTTTATCTGTATCTCTATCTGTATCTCTATCTGTATCTCTATCTCT
>NW_006408574.1:11854117-11859407 GCF_000296735.1 Chrysochloris asiatica
TCATCTTTTTTCACAGGCACTCTAAGCCGTCCATAAACATTGTTGATAAGTGCCGCTGAGTCAGTTCTAACTGACAGCAACTCTGTGCAGGGTTTCCGAGGAGCAGCAGGTAGGTTTGAACTGCCGACCTTGTGGTTCTCAGTCCAGTGCTTTATCCTACAGCACCACAATAGAAGTCCACAAACGTTGTTGTCAAGTTGGTTCTAACTCATAGTGACCCTGTATAGGGTTTCCGAGGAGCAGCTGGTGAGCTTGAACCATCAACCTTGCAGTTCAAAAGGCTTTGCAGTCTGACACATTAATCCACAGGGCCACACCATTAGACATCTGAATTATTTTTACTACTGTAGCAGATACTCAAAGGATGCTAATTCCCCTTCTCTGAGGAAGGGAAGAGGAGCCATGCAAATGTGGGTCCATTCTGAATTCCAGAAGATGCCTCAGTGGGGTTGATGCATTGCTATTGTATTCCTTTAATTCTAAGAGGCACATTTGGTGGCATTTCAATTTTCTAAAATTGGGGTTGCATCTTAAAATCAATGTGGAATAGAACATAGTAGGTTTTTCTTCCTCGGAACCTCTCATTAAAATGAGGATGTGCCTTACAATCGATAGCGTCTCAGAATTGAGGAGCTGAGGTCATTGGTATTCTGTTACCATAGCAGGCATGACAGTTGTAAGACAAGAATAGCTAAGCTCCTGGGGAGTAGAGTCCAGGCCTTAGGTTTTCTGTGTTGTAGCCAATCTATCACAACGGTTATAGCCTCTGAAAGATTGTGGGTTTTCTATTAATACCCAATCGTCCCCAGGCCTCTGCAGCCTGTAGATACAGTGAGTCATACTTCAACAGCTCCCACCATTTCGCTGGTTCTAAACCCTCAGTGCCAAATTTCAGGAGCTGGGTCTCCCCACCCCCTGAAACTCCCCAGAGCCAGCCCTTGCACATGCTGCTCAGTCCCATCTGTAGAGAGATGTCCACTCTTGCCCAGCCACTTGAGGACAGTGTGTCCTGTTCCTGTCCCCCAGTGTATCGCTCTACTCAAAATATGCCCATCCTTTAGACGCATGTTCCCGCGTACTTGCTGATCACACACAGAGACACCTACCACAACCTCGTTCACGAAACCTGGGTTCCCTGCAGATGTTTTAACAGCACAGTGCTATGCCGTTATTGGAACTGTGTGTAATTGAGAGAGCATGTAGGTTGGGGTGAGTTGGGATGGGTGGAAGGAATGAGAAGCTAATACCAATCTCATCTTTTTATAATCCCCTCCTTCTTCTTGGGGCATCCTCTGCTTTTCTAGAGCTTGACTAGAGAACCATGCCCAGCCCTCGGTTCCTTGGCAGAGCCCAGGTGACCTACCTGTACCAGTCTACTCTGGCCAAATCTTTTCTGGCTCATGTACAACTCTGTCCATTTGCTTCTCTTAGATGACTCCCTAACTGTTGTCCCTAGGACCTATCTTCCAGGATGCTATCCTTCTCCAAAGTCAGATCATCCGAGAAGGAAACGCTCTTTCCCTCACCTTTCCACCCAAATGAAACAAGGGAATGAGAATCTCTTCCATTGCGGATTTCCCCCTAAAGTCTGCCCAGACTGTCCTTTATTTAGCTGAGTGTGTGGATGAAGGCTGCCCTTCATCTCGTGTTTTGAGAGAGAAGTTTCTGTTCGGGATATGATAGTGTCCCTGAACCACTCATATTTCTGTAAGCAGTGGGGGGCAAGTCTACTCTCTGGGACAAAAGAGTGTGGAGGGGTCTTTGATACCTTTTTTAGGCCTTTAGGTCAGTTTCTGTGTTCCCCACAAGAAAAATTCTCCTTGTTTAATCTAGGGAAATCGTAAGATCTTTTGATCATTTCTGCATTCCCTCCACCTCGTTGTCTTTCTTCTTCTTCTGCGTCCAAGGACCAGTCAACCAAGTTCCTACTTGCAAGCTCCTTCCTCCCAGACATATCAAGTCATGTAAATGGATTCTTGGTGGGATAGAGGGGTTCTTCAGATACAATCAGACTCTGGATTTTTATTTAGAATCCCCTAGGACTCTGCCATAAATATATATACACCCCCAATGAGAGCAAACCACCATTAGTAATAAGCTCTAATATTTAATATCCTGATAGTATATTTGAGCTTCAGAGAGGAAAATCCTGCCCAACGATACAGCTACCTTATGATTTTAAGAAGCAATTAGTTTAAGTAGAAGGGCTGCTGAAAGGTAATGTCAGCCTGGTCCTAAATGAAGATCAACTTAACCACTGAGGAGAGACGCTAATGACCCTTGGAGCTGTAGCTGCAGCCTGGATTCCTGCTCGTACTGGAGAACAGGGTGACTCACTGTATGCATTATTGATGGCGCTGGGTTGGCTGTGAGGTAACAGTGAAGATAACTTGCAAACTGAAATCAAATATAATATTCTGGCTTCCTGCAAGAAAAGCCCAACTACCAATTTTCTCCTCCTACTCTTGAAACATTGCGACTATATTAAGTTTTCAACTCTATGCCTTATTTTCAGACCCAATTAAATATTTAAACTGTCTTTTTCCTGGTTATTCCGCTAAAATGAGCAAAATGTTCATAGTAGTAGTTCTTGTAATAATAGAAATAAAGCCCTAGAGAACACACTGGTGAACTCTAGCAAAGCAAATACCTGGTTGCAAGGTAAACAATCATTTCTTTAGAAGTAATCAGAACGACCAATGTGGATTCTTTTAAAGACTGATGTCATGGGGACACTCCATATTGATCAGTTGCAGCTAAAGTAGTCAAATGGCTAAAGTGGTTGAAACTAGTGGTGGCTGGTGGTTTTGTGCTGTGCAGCCAGTTCTAACTCATAGTGACCCTGTGTAGGGTTTCCAAGGCTGTAAATCTTTACAGGAACAGAAAGCCTCATCCTTCTCGACAAAACTGCTGGTAGTTTTGAACTGCTGACCTTGAGATTAGCAGCCCAACTAGTAACCACTACACTACCAGAGTTCCTTGGCTAAAACTAGTACAAGTCCTTTATCATTGACCTCCTTGAATCTCAGTCATCTTCAGAGTCCTGGGTTGGTGCTGTAGAATAAGCACTAAACTGCTCATCACAAAGTTGGTGGTTCAAGCCCACCAGCTCCTCCTTGGAAACCCTATACAAGGTCGCTATGAGTTGGAATCAATTTGACAGTACTTAACAACAGTCTCACTTCCCTGAATGGTCCAGACCTAGTCCTGGTGTAGCGCTGTGGGTTAATGCGCTGGACAGCAAGGTCCGTGGTTCAAACCCACCAGTCACTTCTCTGAAACCCTATACCAGGTCACTATGAGTTGGAACCAACTCAACAGCTCTGGCAAGCATAGTCTCACTTCTTTCTTCGAAAACACCGACCTAGTCCTGGTGTGGCGTTGTGGGCTAATGCAAAGAACTCTAGTAGCATAGTGGTTACTAGTTGGTCTTTTGGCTTGATCCACCAATCCCATGGTCGGCAGTTCAAAACTACCAGCAGTTCCACAGGAGAACCATAAGGTTGTCTGCTCCTTTAAAGATTTACAGCCTCAGAAACACTATACAGGTTCACTATGAGGCGGAACGGACTCCACGACACACCACCACCACCACTATGGGTTAATGTGCTGGACTGCAGGGTCGGTGTGAACCACAAGGTTGGCACTTCAAGCTCATCAGAAACCTGTATAGACGAGGTCGCTATGGGTCGGAACAACAACAGTGATTGAGAGGGCAGAGACTTGATTTGAGGGCTAAGCCTTGTCACCCGCTGGGTCAGGAGGGTCAATTGTCTCCTGCAGGTCACAATCCCTGCACCACAGAGCCCAGCAGGATTTTGCGATGCTCAAATGCCTCGACTGCGCGTGCAGGAAGCCGGCTGATCAGTTTCGTCCAGCAGTTCCACCTCACTAACCTCACCAACCCGGCCACCACCGGAAGTAGACCTCGCTGGCGGAGGCGCCCACCCAGCTGCCGGGACACCCCGGACGTGTGGAACAGTTCACCTCCCGAGAAATGAATCCTTCCCACTTAGAATCCGACTCCACCGGCCAAGAGTCTGCCCTCGCAGGCCTCTACTTCGACTATGCCAGCCCTTAGTCGGCAAGAGTTTGGTTCTCTGCCAAGACCTGGACCTGAATTCCCTTACTGCAGATGTCCCTTCCCACTCTGTGCCAGACACCCTCTGTGGGCACATGTGAATCCCACCTGATACTTGAACCCGAGGAACTGATGGAGGCCCAGCAAAAGGATCTCAAATCTGAGTTCTCCAAGATAGAAATGCTAAGCCTCCGCCGCCACACTCGGAGCCCAAGAGACGCTGCAGGGAGCTAGAGGGCAAGCGGGGCCTCGCAGCCTTGCTGGGATCGAGGCAGATCCTGTCTAAGAGCTGGCATGATGTCTGGGTCTCTAATGCCTGCGTGAAACAAAAGACATCAGCTGCCCTGTCTACTGTGGACTCTGCGATCTGAAAGAAGCTCAGGGACATGACGAAGTCATCCACATTCTAATCTTTTGAAAATCTAATGACAAGTCCCAGCGTCCCAGTTGGCAAAGAACTTTTTTCTTCAGCGGGCAGAGGACATGATCTACGCCCAGTTCCGGGGGATGGTAATGACCCAGTCCCAACTTCAGGGCCCGAAAGAGCCCTTTGATAAGTTTACCTGGCCACCGAACCAGTGCAAGAATTTCCTTCCCCCCTTAACAATTGCAACTCTACCCAACACAAGCAAACCTTTAACACAACTACAGTGGTAAAATTAATCCAGGAAATGGACAGAATCCTGTTTTGAAAAAAGTAATGCCCATTTACACATACATAGATTTTTCCTGCTGTTGAGTAAGATAGAAGCTAACGTTTTGTGCCTATTTTACACTAAAGTTTGTAGATTAACTGTATCACTACGTTAGCTTTCCTGGGGTTGTATTTAAGTGGACAAGACTGAAGCCCAACCTCACTTTTGGAAAACTAGTCTATTGGAAATCCAAAGTAATTTTCTGCCTAGGACTGGAGAAGGTGTGAAATAAGCTGTAGTTTCACCACTTCCCCATTTTCTTTTGTCCATGTGTCTCCAAAAGAACAGTCGACCTGAAAGCACTATCTGGCCTACAATTTTTATTTTTAAAAGATGATCACGAGGGGCTCAAGTGTTGCTGACCGTCCAAACCATAGGCTCTGAGAATCAGACTTTAGCCACCTAGTAGACATAGCAAAATGTCCCTCATCTGATTATTCAGTAATGCTTGTTAGTAATCTCATACATGAGCCCTGGATATCCACAGACAAATGTAAAAGCCTTCCCTAAAAGC
>NW_006408574.1:11865007-11880688 GCF_000296735.1 Chrysochloris asiatica
CAAAAGTCGAGGCTTGAATTTCTTCAGTTCCCCCAGCTTGAGAAATGCTGACCATGTGGTGGTCATTTGGTTTTATGTCAAAACTGTCACTTTAAAGATTGGTAGGGTGGAGGGTCAGAAAAAAAGAGGATGACCCCCCAACAAGATGGATTGGCCAAGTGACAGCATCGATGGACTCAAGTGTGACAACAATAGTGAGGTTGGCCCAGGATCTGGCAGTGTTTTGTTTTGCTGTGCACAGGGTCGCTATGAGTCAGTATGGACTAGATGGCACCTAACAACAACAACAAATGCTACCAGAGAAACATGTATTAGGAGTGGACAAATTAGATGGACTAACATTACATCTTTTATGAAATTAGATTTTTTTTTTTTTCAAAGCTCCTAATTAACCTGGTGTGGTACTGTGGGCTGATGCGTTAGAATGCAAAGTCGTTTGAACTGCAAGGTCAGTGGTTCAAGTTCACCAGCTGCTCCTTGGAAACCCTATACAGGGTCGCTATGGGTCAGAATCAACTCGACAGCTCTTAACAACAACAGCAATTAATCTCAGCAGCTTTAGCCTCAACTTAGGAAAATATTACTTCTTCAGACTTAAATTGAAATTGCAACTCTGTGTTACCCGTGCCTGCTTTGTCATTTTGTGTCCATCAAAATGAGGACTTTGGAGTTCAGCCCTGTGACATTGGACCTCTGCCACAACAGCTTCCCACCTCAGGAAGAAAACGACTTCTGTTCTTCAGCAATTCCCACTTAGTGACCACCTCCCACTTAAGGGCTGGAGGGGAAACAGCCAACCAAATTCAAGAAAGATAAACCCTCCTCCTGAACATTTAAAAGAGAATGCCTGTCCCCTGTGGTGGTGGTGGTGATTATGTGCCATGGAGTCAGAACGGACTCATAGGGACCCTGTACTGCTGACTATTGTTCTATTGTGATTAATTGGCCCAGAATTGGTCACTATGAGTCAGTACAACAAAAGATTCTACACATCTCTGGTCAGCTAGGCTGGCTAAACCTGACGCTGCCAAGAGGGGCCTGTGGAAAGGGATGTTAGGATACAGGATAGTAAGAACCTGGTTTGCTCAAACTTTGAGATACCCGATTTCCATAGGCGCTCCACCTGAGGCTCGCCAGAAGTCAGAATCATCTCAACAGCAACTGGTTTGGGTTTTGTTTGTTTTTAAATTTTATCTATTTGCTGTTTTTTTTCTTTCCCGTTTTCAAAGTGCTGTGACTTGGCAGTTTCTCTCAATCCTCTAGTTTCTTTGAATCCTGCCTGAGGTAGAAGTTTGTTTCTTAGGGACTCTGCAGGGAGATTTGGACCTTTTTTTGCTTGGGTGCGTATCAATAGCCTCCTGCTGCCTAAAGGGTGGTCTCTCACCTCCCCATACTCTCCCTAAGAAGATGAGCCTATTTTGTGGATTCAGGAATGCTCTCCTCTACATTGTTTTCATTTTCCTACAAACAAAACCAAGTACCATTATCAGTGGAAAAGCACTCAGCAAGCTCTGCAGCCACTGACGTAGCCCAAACCTCAGAGATTTTGAAAACAAAGTTTTGCTTGGATTAAAACAAGATGTTCGGCTATCGTGCATGTTTGGATTTTGTTTTGTTTTGGTTTTATATTTATCCACCAAAATGATTTTCTGTACTGGAGAACTATGGTCGAATCTGCAGCATGCAAAAAAGTAAAAGTCATTCCACGGGCAAAGATTTGACCTTTCCTTGCGGAAAGGCTTGTTTTAGGGGAAATCTCACAATGACATCATGGGCCAAACTTGGAATATGTTCTCTTTTACTTAATAGTTCCTGCAAATGCAATAACCGTTTCCCCAATAAATTCCCAGTTCCACAAGAACAGTAGAGACATGTCTGTTTGGTTCAATGCATTCCCACGCAGGTTGAGGATAGATGGTGATGGTATTGGGTATATGCCGTGGAGTTGGTTCCAACTCATACTGACCCTGTACAGGGTTTCTGAGGCTGTAAATCTTTATGGGAGCAGAAAGCCTCATCTTTCTCCCGCGGAACAGCTGGTAGTTTCGAACTGCTGACCCTGAGGTTCGCAGCCCGACTCATAACCACTAGGATAGATAAATGTTCAATAAATACCTATTGAATCAATGAAGGACTCAGTATCACAACCTTGAGACATCAAATCTTGGATCCAAAGCAGTCAGCAACATGTACTGGTTGACAAGCTCTTCCTGCTTTTACACAGTGTTTTACTCTTCTATGCAAAAACATTCTGAAATCCTACTGAGTGTCCGGTACTGTCCCAGAAGGTACAGAAATTAACTAGCTATTAATTTCTTTCTTGAAACACAGATTTGTAAGTCATTACAATTCACTGCAATAAATGTTAAAATAGAGTTGTGTGCTGGAGACAAAGGTAGGCTAGGCAAGACAACAGTAGAACATTCCATATAATAGCCAGAGGAACTGAGTCATGAAAGAATGTAACAGAAAGGCACATTCCAGGAAATACCAGTAGGTCACTGTGGCTGGAGAGGTAGGGGAAGTGGTGAGAGATGACAGAAATAGGCAGGAGCAAGATCACAAATGAGTATCATATGCTGTTTCGGAATCTGTTGTGGCACTGCGGGTTAATGCACTGGACTGCAAGGTTAATTTGAACCTAAAGGTCGGTGTGGTTCAAGCTCATCAGCTGCTCCTCGGAAACCCTATACAGGGTTGCTATGAGTTGGAATTGACTTGATGGCACTTAAGAACAACAACATGCTGTCTCAGAAATTACTTATAATCTTATAGGAAATGAGACATTGAAGACACAGTTTCAATGTCTAAGTAAAGTTTCAAGTTTAAAAGTAAAAATCAGACTTGTGTTTTAGATAGAGCAATCTGATCACCATAGAAATGTATTTGTTATTGTTGTATGCCATCCAGTCGGTTCTGACTCATAGCTACCCTGGATAGGGTTTCCAAGGAGCGGTATTTAAGAGGTAGAATCTCCAAGACTCCTGGAGATTCCAGGTGCTGTAGGATAAACATTGTACTGTGAACACGGTCGGTGGTTCAAAATCCACCAACCACACCTCAGAAACCCTATACAAGGTCGCTATGAGTCAGGACTGACTCAACAGCACTTAACAACAACAATTTCCAAGATTTAGCAATCAACTGTTTAAAAAGAGAGGGATGGGTAGATTTTTGAGAGATTATAATTATAAAGCCGGTTGCTGTGGAATCAGTTCCAACCTACTCAAGATGATCTCATGTCTGTCAGAGGAGACCTGGGCTCTGTAAGATTTCAGTGGCTGGTTTTTGGGAAGTAGATTGCGTACTGCAAGTTTGAACCATAAGGTTGGTGGTTCACACTCACCATTCAGTCCTCGGAAGCCCTAAACTGGGTTGCTATGAGTCGGAACTGACTTGATGACATTTAACAACAACAATAGCATCCTGGTGTTGCACTGTACAATAAACACTAAACTGCTAACAGCAAGATTAGAGGTTCAAACCCACCACATGGTTTATTTAGGTCTTATGTGATATAAAAAGGAGTACTTTTTATTAATTTCAGAATGAGAATTTACCTTTTGTCTTCCAAAATACCTGTTGTGGTTGTGGATAGGTGTCATTGAGTCAATTCTGACTCATAAGGACCCTAAGTACAAAAGAACTAAACACTGCCCAGTCCTGCACCATCCTCCTACTGCTGTTGTGTTTGGTCCCATTGTTGCTGTCACTATGTTAATCCTTCTGCCTCTTTTTCACTGACCAGAGGGTCAGTGAAAGACATCCCAGACAAGATGTCCTTCTCCAGGGACAGGTCCTTCCTGACAACATGTCTGAAGTATGAGACATGAAGTCTGGCCATCCTGGCTTCTAAGGACCGTTCTAGATGTGCTTCTTCCAAGACAGATTTGTTTGTTCTTGCACTCGACCATAAGGTCAGTTGGAACTGCAAGGTCAGTGGTTCAAACTCACCAGCTGATCCTCGGAAACCCTATACAGGGTCGGAATCGACTCGATGGCACTTAACAATCACATGACAGTCCATGGTACTTTCAATATTCTCCTCCAATGCCATAATTCAAATGCATCAATTCTTCTACAGTCTGCCTTATTCCCTGTTCAACCTTCATATGCATTTGAAGCTATTGAAAGCACCATGGCTTGGGTCAGGAACACCTTAGTCCTCAAACTGACATCTTTGTTCTTGAACGCTTTAAAGAGGTCTTCTGCAGCAGATTTGCCTAAAATTGTTTGATTTCTTGACTGTTGATTCCATGAGACAGGTTGTGGATCCAAATAAATTGAAGTTTTTGACAACTTCAATCTTTTCTCCACTTAATATAATGTATTGGTCCAGTTGTATTTTTGTTTTCTTGACCTTAAGGTGCAGTCCATACTGAAGATGGTAGTTTTTGATCTTCATCAGTAAGTATTTGAAGTCCTCTTCACTTTCAACAAGGAAGGTTGTATAATCTGCATATCACAAGTTGTTAATGAGTCTTCCTCTAATTTTGATGCCATGCTTTTCTTCATATAATCCAACTTCTCAGATTATTTACTCAGCATACAGATTGAATATTTACGGTGAAGGGATACAACCATGGCACACACCTTCCCTAATTTTTAACAATTCAGTATTTCCTGTTCCATTGAAAAGACTTCCTCTTGGGCTATGTACAGGTTCCTCATAAACAGAATTAAGTGTTCTGGAATACCCATTGCATTATTCACAATGTTATTCATAGTTTGTTACCATCCACACAGATGAATGCCTTTGCATAGTCAATAAAGAACAAGTAAACATCTGTCTGATACTCTACTTTCAGTCAAGATCTAGCTGACATCAGCAATGATATCGCTACTTCTAAGACCTCTTCTGTCTCCAGCTTGAATTTCTGGCAGCTCTTTGCTGCAATCATTTTTTGAAATTAGCTTCAGCAGAATTTTGACTTGCATGTGATATTAATGATGTTTGATGATTTCCACATTCCATTGGATCACCTTTCTTTGGAATTTGCACAAATATGGTTCTCTTCAATCAGTTGGTATTTACAAGTGAGTGCCTTCTGTGCTGTACCAGTTTGTGGAAACATTTCCATTCATATTCCATCAATTCCTGGAGCCTTGTTTTACTCCAATGCCTTCAGTGAAACTTGGACTTCTTCATCCAATACTACCAGTTCTTGAAATGATTCAACATCGACCAATTCTTCCTGGTACTCAATGACTCTACGTATTCCTCGTATTCCTTCCATCTTTTTTTGTTGTTGTTAAGGTTTTTATTGTGGATTGAGTGAAAGTTTACAGGGCAGATCTTCAGTTTTCCATTTAACAAATTATACACCTTGTTTCATTACAATGATTATAATCCCCTCCATGTACCATCAGTGAACAGTATTTCTCTCTATTCACTTTAGCTCTTTTTTTTTTTTACCTTCCATCTTCTTTTGTTGTTTCTACTGTCATTCAATATTTTGCCTATTGTTATTGTTGTTAAGTGCTGTCGAGTTGGTTCCAACCCATAGCGACCCTCTAGAGGGTTTCCAAGGAGCAATTGGTGAGCTTGAATCACCAACCTTGCAGTCCAAACCGATCTTGCAGTCTAGCACATTAACACACAGCGCCATACTAGGACTCCATATTTTGCCCATAGAATCCTTCAATATTCCAAGTCGAGGCTTGAATTTTTTCTTCAGTTCTTTTAGCTTGAGAAATGCTGAGCATATTCTTCCCTTTTGCTTCTCTAACTCCAAGTCTGTCTATATTTCATTATAATACTTGAGTTTGTCTTCTTGAGCTGCCCTTTGAAAATTTCTTTTCAGCTCCTTTACCACCTCATTTCTTACATTTGCTTTAGCTTCTCTACATTCAAGAACAAGTTTCAGAGTCCCTTGTGACATCCATTTAGGTATTTTCTTTCTTTGCTGTCTTTTTAATGACCTTTTGCTTTCATCAGGTATGACATTCTTGATGTCATCCCACAACTCTTGTGATCTTTGTTCATTAGTGTCTAGTACATCAAACCTATTCTTGAGATAGTCTTTAAATTCAAGTGGATATACTCAAAGTCACATTTTGGCTCTTGTGGACTTGTTTTAAGTTTCTCAAACTTTAATCTGACCTTGTACATGAGCAATTGATGTTCTATTCCACAGTCGGGCCTTGACCCTGCTTTGACTAAGGATAGTGAGCTATTCCACTGTCTCTTCTCACAGATATAGTCATTTTGATTCCTGTGTATTTCATCTGTTGAAGTCCAGGTGTTTAGTAGCTCTTTTTGTTGTTGAAAGAAAGGTGTTTGCAATGACTAAGACATTGGTCTTGCAAAATTCTATTATGTGATCCCAATATCACTGCTATCACTAAGACCGCATTTGCCAACTATTGACCCTCTCTCTTTGTTTCCAACTTTAACATTCCAAACAATGATAATTATCAATGCATCTTGATTGCAATGTTTGATCAATTTCAAACTGAAGAAATTGGTAGAATTCTACAATTTCATTATCAATTGTTTTAGTGGTTGGTACGCAAATTTGAATAATCGTGGTATTAACTGATCTTCACTGTAGACACGGGATATTACCCTATCCCAGACCTCATTGTACTCAAGACACAGCATGATGTAGTCTTTTTACTGGGAATGTGAAACCATTCCTCTTCAATTTGTTGTTGCCAGCACTGTAAACCGGATGATTGTCTGATTCAAAATGGCCAATACCAGTCCATTTCAGCTCACTAATGCCTAGGATATCTATCTTTGTGTTACATTTCATTTCTGACAACTTCTCATTTTCCTAGATTCATACTTTTTCCATTCTGTGTTCTGATTATCAATGGATATTTGCAATCTCTTCTTCTCTTTTTGAATTGTGTCATATCAGCAAATGAAGGTTCCAAAAGCTTAGCTCCTTCTGTATCATTAAAGTCAGCTTTACTTTAAGGAGGCAACTCTTCCCAGTTGGAGTTTGATTGCCTTCCAACATAAGGTGCTCAACTTCTGGCACTGTAATTGACAATGTTCTGCTGTAATTCGTAAGGTTTTCAGTGGCTAACCACTCAAAAGTAGGCTGTCTTTCCCACCTGCTAGTCTGTCTTAGTTTGGAAGCTCTACTGAAACCTGTCCACCAAGGGTGACCCTGCTGGTATTTTAAATACTGGAGACATAGCTTCCAACATCACAATAACACATTCGAGTCACCACAGTGCAACAAACTGACAAACAAGCAGTCCAAAATTCCTCGGCCAACTGAAGCATATGTAAAGGAATAAAGATTCATGTAGAAATTATTGAGTAATATCATTAATATTGCACACAAGTAAAATTTTGAAGAAGATAATTCAAATATGGCTACAGCAATACACTGACAGGGAGTAGGTAGAAATTCCAACCAGATTCAGAAGAGGCGATGGGATAAGGGGTGTCACTGCTGGTGTCAGATGAGTCTTTGCTCAATTTTAATTCATTTCCTTCAGATCTTTTACTTGTAAGAATTATTATTACAAGTTAATCATGGCAATTAAAAAATTATACTCTGTAGGTAAGTTTTATTTTGCTGATTCACTAAAAAAATGGTTGAGCAAACAGTTTTATTAACTAAAATGGTTTATATGGCTCTGTGGGCTAATGCATCAGATTGCAAAGTCTTGAACTGCAAGGTCTGTGGTTCAAGCAGAACGGCTGCTCCTTGGAAACCCTCTACAGGGTTGCTATGGGTCGAATCAACGCGACGGCACTTAACAACAACAACTTATGAAAATGACTATATTCCAAACATGGATACCACAGGATGGAATCAAGATTTGTAGAACTTTTCTGTAGAAACTAATCAAGTTTTCATACTGCTGCTGGTTCAGAGCTACATGGAACCAAAATTAACTACATAGGACTGAGTTAACTAAAAAACTTACTTATAAGGTTTATATAAGAATATTGCTAATGTGCAATGCTGTAGCTCTACTTACTAGATATGTTGTTGTTGATGTCAAGTACTGTCCAGTTGGTTCCAGCTTATAGCTACCGTGTGTAGGGTTCTGAGTAGCGGCTCTTGGTCTGAACCATTCACCTTATTTTTCCTTTCTCACTTTTCATGGGAGAATCAGCTATTTCAGTAACTAGTAATACTAGGAGCTCTGGTAGCGTAGTAGTTACAAATCAGGCTGCGAACCTTAAGATCAGCGGTTCGAAACTACCAGCTGCTCCGCGGGAGAAAGATCAGGCTTTCTACTCCCGTAAAGATTTACACCCTCGGAAACCCTGTACAGGGTCGCTATGGGTCGGAACCGACTCGACAGCACTTAACAACAACAACAACATTGTTGTATTGTTAAGTGCTGTTGAGTCAGTGGCGACTCAGAACAGCCTGTATAGGGTTTCTGAGGAGTGGCTGATGGGTTTGAACTGCTGACCTTACAATTAGCAGTTGAGTGCTTATTCTATAGTACCACACCAGGACTCCAATAATACTATGTTATTGTTGTTGTTGTTAAGTGTCAGCAAGTCAATTCTGACTCATAGCAACCTTATATAGGGTTTCCAAGGAGCTGCTGGTGAGTCTGAATCAGAGAACTTTTGATTCAAACCGACCTTGTGGTCAAGTGTTTGCCTACAGTGCTAACCAGGACTCCAATAATAGTATTGTTGCTGTTAGTAAGTGTTGTCAAGTCAGTTCCGATTCATAGCGACCCTGTATAGCATTTCTGAGGAGCCGCTGGTGGGTTTGAACTGCCAACCTTGTGGTTCACAATCCCGTACTGATTCTACAACACCAAATACCCCATGGTAAGGGTTTTTCTTATCTCCTGATTTGTATTTCATTAGCCTAAACAACACATCTTAGTCAGGTGGGCTTGGCTCCCACATAGTTAGATTAAGAGATGTGCTATAGGACTGAGCTGGACCCAAGGTCAAATATTACGTAGTCCAACTGATGTCACTCTTTTAATAGCTCATTAGCCCAGATCTGTAATCCTTTAGCTTCTCTTTTGTTGCACCTCAAATAAGATTAGAAGATGTTATGACATATGCCAAATTTTCTGACTAAATATATTCCGAGTGTTTTAAATGATTCTGTCCATGGACTCCAAGAAATGATTACTGAAATGACTATGATGAAAGAAATACTTCTTCAAAAGTGAATGGTCACGCATTCCCAGAAATCATCTCTCAACTAAGCAACAGACAGGCCTATAAGTGAACAATAACACCCACGAGGAACATGCTGCTCTGTGCAATCAACCATAGGAGATCAAAAGGGCAGCATTGCCAAAAACAAAGCTCAGAAGACAGGAAACCTGGGTGACTGGAAACAGGCAACTCAGGGAGAAGGTGAGAAGAGCAATTGTTACATTAATGGGTTACAACTTATGTCATGAAACAAAACATTTATAAATTATTGAATGGAACCTAATTTGCTCTGTCAACTTTCACCAAAGCCACAATAAAATGTCCAAAAATCCCCAACAAAGCAAAATTGAATGGTCCTTGACATCCTTAGTACTACACAAAGAAGAGCCTGTGCCATTGTTAAAATCTGTGATTGTGTTTACAGTCCTAACCATAACACGATATCATTGTGTTTCCCGTATGAGATGCATATGGGCAAATCTCAATAATCCCATTCCCTCTATGATTAATATTTTAAATAATTGCTTTAGTTCTTTGTGTAGCTAGTGGAAGGAAATATTAATTTGCGGAGAGTTTCTTTTGTATCTATCTTTATACCCATAAAATGTTATTATAGTTATTTTTTGTTGCTCAACTATTGCATTTCTATAGAATACTGTGTACCTAAATCTATGAAACCTGCAAATAAATTGATGTTCATCAATTGTGCTTTTCAGCAAAATAATAATAATGTGTAACTCTTTGCTCTTGGAGCTACAAGTAAATATTGGCTAATGTTTTCTAGGTTGGTTAAGAAGTTTCTCAAATTTGACCTAAATTGTCCACTAACAAAATCCCAGAATGACTCACCCTGAAGATGAGGCCTAGCAGCGTGGGAAGGTGAAGAAAATAAACACAAAGTAAAATGACACTGAAATAAAATGAACGACATAGTGACCAACAACAAGAAATAAACATCCTTGCAGATGATCCATGTCACCAAGTGATGACTTGATTTAACAAAAAAAAGGAAGAACATGTAGTTGTGAAAGTTAAAACCAATATGGAGTCCCTTATGCTGTATGGAAAGAGCATGACTACAACTTGGTTTCACAGGACAAAACTTTTTGATAAGAAAGCTAAATTTAAGGATTAGTAATTAGCTTTCCTGTCAACTGATGTAGAATCCACAGTCTCTGTTCTTTAACTCTTGCATTCAGACAGGCAGATGCCTGGGTAACTGCCTCCACTCACAGATACAGACCCAACCACCCCCTGAAATGCTGCAGCATTTTCTTCTCCAGCAAAGTAGCGTTTCAGAGGGAAATGCAAAGTCCTTGTATGTATTTGCTCCAGAGCCAGCCAAGCAGAGGAGAGTCTTTGTTCTGATCCAAGCGACAAGAGAGAACCCTTCCCTGAAGGAAGAGATTATGACAGTAGAGGTAGAAGCAAGAGGTTCAATTCTTGGGGTCAGAGAATGAAAAGAAAGTGACCCAAAAGCTTCCCTGAAGCTGAATTAGGAACAATTCCCAATTTCCCACAATGCCTCATCCTTCAGCCCCCAAACTGGAAGCTTCCAGCTCCACACCTCATTACCCTACTCATTATCACTACATGGGGAAGATTCCCTGCCTCTAGTCACATTGGCTTCCATGTGGGAGAGGCTGGGGGGAGGGAAAAGGCCCCCTTCCTGGCATCCCAAGTTAGACTCCTTGGAAAAGATCTCTTTGGAAAAATACTGTTCATCTGGGGCCACGTCCTATTGGAACAAATCC
The DNA here is from genome assembly GCF_000296735.1 of Chrysochloris asiatica. NCBI lineage: Eukaryota > Metazoa > Chordata > Mammalia > Afrosoricida > Chrysochloridae > Chrysochloris > Chrysochloris asiatica. The sequence goes on from NW_006408574.1 coordinate 11,875,871, forward strand.
TATTGGAACTCTACTTAAGGAAATTACAGGTTAAACATAGCTAACCATCACACATCACATGGTTTCTACAGAAAATCCTTTCTCGGTTCTACATAAGTCACTTTTGGAAATGAACCCTGGAATTCTGCTCATTCTGTTGTGGAGACAGCCTGTGAGATTCTCAAAAGGTAGAGGGAGAGACGTTAATGTCTTTCAGGACAGTTAGGTTCATAGGACAAGGAAAGCTATGTGTCCTTTGTGCATGAGAGCTTTTTCATATTGCCTTTTGATTATTCTCAAGATGAAGAAATAGGTTCCCTTCCATCTAACCAGGTCTGAAAGACTCCAAGGCCACTAACCAGCACATCTTTTGATTCCTGTAGAGTGAAAGCAAAAGTTCAGTCAACCTTCCTTAGAAGTTTACAAGCATAAATAAGAAGTAGAAGAAAAACTAATGTTTATTTCCTTCTTTGTTGTGTTTGGGGTTTTTTTTATCTGAAAACTACCAAAGCATAGGACAAAAGTGTATTTTTTACTTAAACTCACAGAGTGAAGTTTATTAAATTCAAAATATAAACTATATTGTAGCTGCTTTAGCATATTTCCCTAGCCAAAAAGAACTGGATTCTTTCCTACAGCCATGTGTGTGTGTGTGTGTGTGTGTGTGTGTGTGTGTGTGTGTAAGAGAAAGAGAGAGAATGACTCACACAGTTTCCTCAGTGAAGCTGAAAGCCTAGTTAACTCTGAAGGGTTGCCATTACTGCCTGAGCAAGAGCTCACTGTTGACCTACAAACTAACCACCAAAACATATTTATCCTTTTTGGGCACCCTTAGCAAAACAACACAATCAACTTCTAGCATATGGAAATATTTTTACATTACAAGTTCTGGCTTTGAAAATGGCAGGAGTTGAAACAGTCTTCTTCCAAATAATGCTGAGGCAATGAACATTTTAAATATAAGAAATGCCTTGAAAGATATCTCAAGAACATTCACAAGTGGGAGGGTATGATCAAGTCCAATAAACCTTGACACCAAGTTGAGCACTTTCTATGGATCAAGGCCTTTACATACCTTATCTTCTTTGATCCTCATAAAAGCCCTTTGAAAAAAGAATTAAACACCCTCATTTTACAAAAGGGAAAACTAAGGTCAAGGAGTTAAGGAACTTGTTCAAGTCTTCAAAGAGGTCAGGGATCCAAGCTCATCTGGATCAAAGTCAACCTTTCGGCTATGCTTGTTGTTAGGTGCCGTTGAGTTGGTACCGACTTCTAGAGACCTCATTCACAACAGCACACTGCCGGGTCCTGTGCCAACCTCACAGCTGCATGCTGTCTCCCAAACGGCAGATGTCCTGGTGCTGATATTAAACACGAGCCACTGTTACCAAGCAATGGGCAACTGGGTGTCTTTCTAGTGCAAATATCAGGTGCAAAACTCTCCCAAAGATTTTCTCAGTATGAAAGGGAGAATTTGCCAGAAGAAGGCATTCTTCTTGAATATTATCGCCAGTAACAAATTCTTGCAATGAAATCAGTGCATACATTTTGTGCAACAGAGATTCTTGGGCAAGCATCTTTGATAATGTCCCCTGGGGATCTAGCTGCCCTGCTTCTTTTGTGAAGGTAGCCCATAGCACACACACATGCTTACACACACACTCTTGCCTTCTGGAGTGACTTTGCTTCCATTCATAAAAGAAAGGAAATGTGACTGTGTGTTAGTCCTACCTCCAGATTTGCATCAAAGTAGTTCCTGTAGAGCCAACCCCAGCTCATGGTGACTCCATGGACTTCAGAGAAGAACTGTGTTCCATAGGATTTTCATAATTGTACCTTTTAGGAAGCAAATCACAAGGTCTTTCTTCCAAGGCACCTCTATTTTATTTTGCGTCACAAAGACCCTGTTTCCAAGAGAGACTGGTGGGTTTGAACTGCTATCCTTGCAGTTACCAGTCCAACGCTTATCCTGCAGCACCACACCAGGGCTCCCCTAGATGGGCTCAAACCACCAACCATTAAGTTAGAAGCCCAGGCACAATTTGTGCCTCTCAAGGCCTCCAGGCTTGTACTAGCTATTAAACCATTTCTGTTGAGTCTGACTCCAAGTGACCACATGGTGGTGGTGGCTATGTGCCGTGGAGTCGGTTCCGGCTCATAGTGATCCTGTATAGGGTTTCCAAGGCTGTAAATAGTTATGGGTGCAGAAAGCCTTATCATTCTCCTGCAGAATGGCTGGTAGTTTCAAACTGCTGACCTTGAGGTTAAGCAGCCCAATTTGTAACCACTACACTACAAGAGCTCCTAGTGACCACATTGTTGTTGTTAGGGGCCATCGAGTCGGTACCAACTCATAGCGACCTTATGTACAGCAGAATGAAACACTGTCCTATCCTGGGCCAACCTCACTATTGTTGCCACGCTTGAGACCATCGATGCTGCCACTTGGGCAATCCATCTCTCTGGGAGTCTTCCTCTTTTTCTCTGACCCTCTACCTTACCAAACATGATATCTTTCTCCAGTGACTGGCCCCTCCTGACAATATGTCTGAAGTATGAGAGACGAAGTTTGGCCATCTTGGCCTCCAAGGAGCACTCTGGCTGCACTTCTTCCAACATGAATGTTGGTTCTTTGGGCAGCCCATGACACTTTCAGTATTCTCCTCCAACACCATAACTCAAATGCATCAATTCTTCTACAGTCTTCCTTATTCACTGCCCAGCTTTCACACGTGTATGAGATTATTGAAAATACCATATAGGACACAGTTAAACTGATCCATAGGGTTTTTGAGATTGTCAATCCTTAGGAAAGCTGTCTCAGGGTGATCAGTGGATTCAAACTCTTGACCTTTCTATTAGCAGCCAAACACCTAAGCCCCGGTGCCACCAGGGCTCCTTCCAGGCTTGGACCAAAACAAACAAGCAAAACCACAAAGCCCAAACCCACCGCCATAGAGTCTATTTCAAGTCACAGTGACTCGATATGTGGTTTCCCAGACTGTAAATCTTCAGAGGAGTACACATTTTCAGCTTTCTTCCAAGGCGCAGTGGTGGGTTTGAATTGCTGACTGTGGTTAGTAGCCCAATGCCTACCCACAGAACCACCAACGTTCCTGAGCCTTGTGCTCAAAACCTCCACTGCCATTGAGTTGTTTCTGACTAATTATGACCCTATACAGGGTTTTCAAGACTGTAAATCTTTACGGGACCAGATAGCATCGTTTTTCTCCCGTGGAGTTACTTGGTGGATGCCATTGGTGGGTTTGAATTGCCGACCTTGTGGCTAGCAGTCGAGGTCTTAGCCTACAGCACTGCCAAGTTTCCTTATGGAAGCCTGTTCCTACTGTGAGGTTCAAGCCTGGGATTTGAACTAGTCCATGGTGTCAACTTTCCTGGAGGTTATCATGTGACCTTGTCCTCAGGATAGCAGACAGAGCTCCAAAGGGGCCTTCCTTCAGTGGCTGAGCCATGTGTGTCAGCTTTCCCAGGTGGATCTTTTCACGACCCACTCTGAAAATAGCTGTCGGGCTTCAGTAGCAAGATATCACCTCCTAAGACTCAGGATGCTAGAAATGCAGTTTTCGGCTCTCTCCCCATCCCCACCCCTAACCAAGGCTCTGGATATTTATGAATCATCATGGTTACTTGATTTCAGAGTTCTGCTGAATTGCCTCTAAATTTCTCTGGATGGATGAATAGAGACGGACTTGGGTTGCAGCTTCAAATCCCAGGGTCTGAGAGCTGGTTCAGATCTCCAACCCATCCTCCTGCTCACTGGGTAGACACAGCAGGAACTCGTCCTCAGGGCTGTGAATTTTCCTTCTGTAGCATCATATTCCTCAGAGCCAGGGACTGAAGCAAAGCAGAACCATTGCCTTGTTGCCAGGGCAACAAAGCAGTTTGTTCTGAGTCCAGTGGCTCACAACAAAATGTTCAATTTCCCTTTGCTAGAGGTTGTTCTACTTTGGGAGAAGTTTGATGCCATGTGGTCAGAGCTGGACCAGTGTTTCATGTGACCTGGAGGAAGGCAGTCAGACAGACCAGCTAGTTCAGAATCCATTCAGGAAAGCATGCTTTTGAGAGCTGGCTAGACAAAGAGCTCACATGAAACACATAGGCCAGAGGGTTTTGATTGCAGAACCGGAATTTGAAAATCTGACAAACTAGGGTTTAGTTTAAAAGGAAATAGGGAGAAAATCCACCATCTGGTTGTCAGTCTGTCATACTGAGGTGGCTGTCATGTTGTTACAATGGTGACAGCTATGCCACTAGTATCTCAAATACCAGCAGGGTCACCCATGGTGGCAGATTTCAGCAGAGCTTCTAGATTAAGACAGAGATTAGGAAGAAAGATTTACTTCTTCTATAAGATAACCAGTGAAAATCCAACAGAATATTGTCTGATACAGTGCTGGAAGATGAGCCCTGTCTTAGTAATCTACTGCTGCGATGACAGAAAGACCACAGTAGAGGACTTTAACAAACAGACATCTAGTCTCTCTCTCTCTGTTTAGAAAACTGGATGCATGGATTCAGAGTGTAGGCTCTGGAGAAAGGCCCTTGGCTCCCTTCAGCACCTGTAGACCAAGAATTCCTTGGCGATCCCCAGATTACTTGGCATCAATCTTTCCTGGATCTAAGAGCTTCGCATTGCAGGGACCCCAAGACCAAAGGACACCACTCCACTCCTGGCTCTTCCTTCTTGATGGTGGTAGGTCCCTCTGAGCTCTGCTCATTTCTTTCTCCTTTGATCTTTGTAAGATGAAGGATATTGCAGACCACACCACCTGGGATCAGAGCTGTTGTTAGGTGCCTTCGAGGCTCCAATCGATAGTA
>NW_006408574.1:11880788-11947725 GCF_000296735.1 Chrysochloris asiatica
GCACAACAGAATGAAGCACCCTCCTCACAGTTGCTGTGATGCTTAAGCCTATGGTTTGAGTCACCATGTTAATCCAGCTCTTCCTCTTGGCTGTCCATCTACTTCCCCCTCCTGATTCCATGTCCCAAGTACAAGAGAGGAAATCTTACCAATCTTGCTTCCCAGGAGCATTCTGGAAGGGTGTTACAGCTCACACTTAGTCTTCTAATTGGTTTACCACATCAGATCACATTCTGGGGACTCATCACAGAACTGCCACAACACATCTTTCCCTAAGTGCCAAACCACTGGGACGCATGATGCAGCCACCCTGACACATATGTTGGAGGACACAACTCAACCTATGACAAGCTTTCTAGGTTGGAAGTCACTCAAAAGACACAATGGTGGCAACAGTGAAGTTGAGCATACCAATGGTCTCATGATGGCAGAGGGCCAAGCAATCCTTTGTCCTGCCATCATAAAGTCTGCATGAGCTGGAGCTGATGCAACAGCAACTAACAAGGGGTCAGGAGAGAAATGCAAATGGGGGATCCAAAAGCACTGCTGCCACAAACCCTCAAGGTGTTCATGAGTGAGGCTAAGACACAAAAGGATGGTCAGCCAGATTTGTCAGACTTCTTCCTCCTGCCCAATTGGAACAAGCCCTAGTTTTTCCAGTTCTAGGTTTAGGTATGCCTAAGAGCTCTGGTGGCGTAGTGGTTACGAATCGGGCTGCGAACCTTAAGGTCAACAGTTCGAAACTACCAGATGTTCTGCGGGAGAAAGATGAGGCTTTCTGCTCCGGTCAAGATTTACAGCCTCGGAAACTCTGTACAGAGTCGCTATGGGTCGGAACCGACTCCACGGCACTTAACAACAACAACATCAGTGGACTGTATTTTGGGAAACTTCCTTCCTCGGGGCTGTCACACCATGTTCACTCAGCACAGACTGGCTGAAATCTCAAGTTTGCAGAAAGTCTTCCTATCCCAATACTTTGCTAATAAAGCTTAGACAAGACCCCAAGTCACCTCCCACGTGGAGCTCTGCAAATCTAAGGGTAATTTAACTGGCAAACAAGCACACAGATAAAATTTGTCATGGTTTCAGCTCCTCTTATTACCCCATCCAGACTCACCAATGCTGTCGTTGCTTGTTCCGACCAAGCTCCTCTACCAACCCTAGATTCAGGTCCCGGCCCGAGTCCTCCACTTTATGGGGTCCTGTCAATCCTTCTAGTCATGCCCTTTCCTATAGGACAAGATGCACAGGTCAAGGGAGGAGCCTTAGGAGGAACCAATACCCCAACGCTGCTCTCCCCTGACGCTTCCCACAGGGCATTCCTGGGACTACACAAGGCACTGTCCAGATAGTCCAGCCTGCTCCGGCCCATAGGGGCCTCTTCCTGAGATCCGTCCTCCTGAGGGACCACTCCCACTCCAATTGAAATGGAAACAATTATTGAACAGAGAAAGAAAATTCCTCAAAATGTTTGGTTAGTGTTGCCCAGAAAAAAAAAAGGGGGTGGGGTTAAATTAAAAGCAGGGCCTTCAGCTATGCTTATTAATTATTAAGGCCTCATTAAACTAGAAAGCCAGGTGTTATAGATTGAATAATGTCCCCCCTCAAATCATGTGTTCTAAATTCTAGTTCCTATGCCTGTGGTTTCCAATCCCATTTGGGAATGGGTGTCTTTGTTGTATTAATGAGACAGGATTAATGTAGGGTCAGTCCTGAGTCAATCTTTTAAGATATAAAAGAGATTAAACAAACAAATGGGAGAAGATGAGCTAGGGGAAGAGCATATCAAACTACAGGGAAGTAGCTCAGAAACCAAAGCTCAGACGAGACAAAGACCCTCCTGCAAAGCCCACAGAAAGAGAAAGTTTTACCTGGAGCCCACATCTGGAATTAGAACTTCTAGTGTTTTAAATTGTGAGAAAATTAATTTCTGTTTATTAAAGTCACCCCTGTGTTATTTCTGTTATAGTAGCACTATATAACTAAGACACCAGGAAACCTGAGAGCTGAAATTTTCCCTCAAGAGGTCTTTAGTTTCTTGTAGAATTACCATGTTGTTGTTTTTGTTAAGTGTTGTCTAGTGTTATTTGTAAGGCTATATTGTCTGTTGAAGCCTTGGTGTGGCACTGTGGGTTAATGCAATGGATTGCAAAGTCAGTTTGAACCAAAGGGTTGGTGGTTCAAGCTCACCAGCTGCTCCTTGAAAACCTTATACAACGTCACTATGGGTTGGAACTGACTCGACAGCAAATTAACAACAAGTGTTAACCTAAAGCTTGGATCCAATGCCCTGAAGTGATTGAGTCCAATTGACAAACACTTTAGATAAACAAAGACAGGGAAAAGCTTTTATTATGATCGGGGAACCGACTACCTGAACACCCATAGCATACAAGCATATTTTATATGGAGTGACACTTTGTTACAGCATTTTTATACTATTTCTTGATAAGGTTAGTCGATAATTCTAAGACTTACAGGATTAACACTCACAGGATTAACTGTCCTGGTGTCTGTTTGTCCAGATGACCACTCCTTATCAGAACAGGGACCAGGTTCCAGACAGAGTCAGGCAATTATTAGCATTCCAACTTAAAATAGCCATAACACTCATTTAAAAGACAAGGACAAGTTGGGAGCTGTGTAAAAGATGCTTTCGTGCAGTGCTCGATTAAATTTACTCTTACCCAAGCAAAATTGGAGTCCTGGTGTGGCGCTGTAGGATCACCATGGGACTGCTAACCACAAGGTTGGTGGTTCAAACCCACCAGCCGCTCCTAGGAAACAGGATCGCTATGAATCAGAACTGACTCTACAGCATTTAACAACAACAAGCAAAATTGCTATGCTTTTAAAACACTTTCACTTATGCTCTCATGAGCTGATTCTGACTCATAATGACCCTGTATAGGGTTTCTGCAGAGTGACTGGTGGGTTTTAACCATCACCCTGGCAATTAGCAGTCTAGGGCTTATCCTACAGCACCGTACCAGGACCCAACAATTCCACTCTTAGGTGCATGCCCAGAAGACTTGAAAGAAGAAACTCAAACAGATTTTTGTACACCATTGCTCACTGCAACACCATTCACAACTGTCAAGGGTAGAAACAGCTTAAACGTCCAGCAACAGATGCCTGGTTAAATACAATATGGTATGCCCGTACAATGGAAAAGAAAAAGAAACAAAGCTTTGGTAAATACAATACAGGTGAACCTGAAAAACATTATGCTGAGTGAAGTCAGTCCCAAAAGGCCAAGTATTGTGTGATACCATTTATATGAATATCTAGAGTAGGTAAGTGTATAGAGATCTAAGCTTACTAGTGGTTACTAGGGATGGGCGCTCTCGTAGCATAGTGGGTTGCCAGTTGGAATGTAAACCGCAAGGTCAGCAGTTCAAAGCGACCAGGCACTCCACTGGAGAAAGATGAACCTTTCTGTTCCTTTAAAGATTTACCAACTCAGAAACCCTATTCAGGGTTGCTATGAGTTGGAACCGACTCCTTGGCACACAACCACCAACAACAACAACCTGGGATGAGAGGGAGAAGAAAGGAAGAAGTCATTGCTTAAAGTGTTAAGAAATGTTGGATGAAAAAATTGGGGTGATGATTAATATAACAAACATAATTAATGACACTGAATTGTGCATTTGAAGAATGTCGAAGTGGCAAAGTCCATAAAACAATGCAAAAAATCTGGTGCACTGTTCACTGGAACACCATTACAATGAGAAGTTAGTTACCTGCTAAGATCCGTGAGAGAGAAAATTTAGAACACTGCGACGATTCCGCTGAATTCCACAAAGGTAAAATAGGTTTTTAATTGGTCAAAGACTCAAACTCCATCCATTTAAACACCACCACAAAAAATGTTCTTTCTGAATGAACACTTTATTCACAGTCCATACAGTGACTTGTGAGTTTGAACCACCAGCCTTGAGGTTCAAACCGACCTTGTAATAAATCACTTATCCTACAATGTTGGAGGAGAATACTGAAAGTGCTGTGGACTGCCAAAAGAACCAATAGATCTATTTTGGAAGAAGTGCAACCAGAGTGCTCCTTGGAGGCCAAGATGGCTAAGCTTCGTCTCTCATACTTTGGACACATTGTCCAGAGAGAACAGTCGCTGGAGAAGGATGTCATGCTGGGTCAGAGAAAAAGAGGAAGACCCCCAACGAGATGGATCAGCCAGGTGACATTGTTGATGGCGTCAAGTGTGGCGGCGGTAGTGAGGTTGGCTCAAGATCGTACATTGTTTCATTCTGCTGTGCATGGGGTCGCTATGAGTCGGTTCTGACTCGATGGCACCTGACAACAACAACAACAACAACAACAGTGCCACACCAGGACTTCACGAAGGGCAATGAGACTAAATTAAGGGTGTGAAATAATAAGATTGTTGACACAATATAACTTAATTTGATGAAAATTATGTGTAGAAATTGTTGAATTGGAACCTGTCTTGCTGTGTATACTTTTTACCAAAAATACAATAAAATAGTTTTTAAAAAACAACAGCAATGAAAATCTATAGAGCATAGGTCTACTCTGACACACAAAAGGGTCAAGGGGGAAAAAGGAGAAAAATATATATGCATAGAAAAGTGTCTGGAAGTATTCATATTTTAAGTGTACAGTTGTTGTTTTATCTCTAGGAGCTAGTAGAAATGTAAATGATTTTTCTAATTTCTATTTTCTACAAAGTTATTTATTTTTGTGGTATTAGAGGTAATTAAAGTAAAATTGGAAGTGCTCATTCAGAAAGACAACAAGTTTTGTGGTTGTTTTAAAACTGGATGGAGTTTGAGTGTTTGACCAATTTAAAACCTATTTTACCTTTGTGGAATTCAGCGGAATCGTCGCAGTGTTCCAAATTTTCTCTCTCACGGATCTTAGCAGGTAACTAACTTATTGTAATGGTGTTCCAGTGAACATTGCAACTGATTTTTTGCCTTGTTTTATGGACTTTGAAGTGCATTTATTTACTAATATCAAGAGGGTAGAAAGAGAGGGAGAGAGAGAGGAGAGAGTTTTGTGAATCATTCGAGAAAATATAATTTTTGGACCTCATGCTTGGGAAAGTAGAGGGTCAGTGACAAAGAGGGACAGTCCTCGATGGGATGGATTCACACAATGACTGCACCGATGGGCTCAGACATCACCACTATTGTGAGATGCTGCAGAACTCTGTTGTGTGAAGGGTCACTAGGAGTCAGAACCAACTCCACAGCACCTAACATCAACAACAGCAAGACGTACAGGTATATACAATCTTCTCTTCTCTCCAAAAACATCACAAAGTTACAACAACAAAAATATCTAACCCAGATTTTCAAAGGCAATTAAACTATTTGAAGCAGATATCATCGGTGGTTATCGTGGCTTGAGAATTAAAAGGAGCAGATTGTACATTTTTCTAACATGGAAAACATTTTTAGAAACTTGTGTTTTAAAAAGCAAATTAGGAACGCATTTTCTGTCTATAACTTTGTGTGATTATGATATCATATCTTAAACCCTAATGAAGGGTTTGGTCTTTTCAAATAGGGAGGATTTCTCTAAGAAGGAGTACACCAAAGCTTGCCAGCACACAGCAGGCATTCCAGAACTGCAGACAAACCAACCAAGCAACCGCAGGCATCTTCTCTTGCATCCATGCTGTGGTTATTGGAAAAGCAGGAAGGCTATATCAGCACAGTGATCATCTTCCTAAAGTATGTATCTCAGCAGTCTCTCCTCTTCCGGAATTGAAGAGCTACTCTTGAAAACAAAAAGGACACATCCTTCTGTCTCTCTGGGCTTTGTATACAAAGCCTTTTTTTCCCTCACGACATATTTTTGAAATTTGCTCATTTGTATTATTGCTGTCTCTGCTCTTTTAAGGAAAACATCTCCTAGTTTTAGAAAATAAAGTTCTTCGCTTTGACTATTTTAGTATTTAACATGAACCTTTGAAAGGAAAAAGAACCCTGAATAGCAAAAGATTAGGTCATAGTATTCTTTCGCACAGTATCAGTTTTCTATTCAGTTGGGGTTTTGTTATTTAATTGCCAGAGATCATATTCCCATTTTACATCAATTCATTGAATTTTCTAAACTTAATAATCAACATGTGGTTATAATTTATTCACTTTGTAACAATCTGAGGTTCTAAGTGGTTGATGTAAACTTAAAATTTCTAAATTAGTTCTGGTAGCGTAGTGGTTATGAATTGGGCTGCTAATCTCAGGGTCAGCAGTTTGAAACTACCAGCTGTTCCGTGGGAGAAAGATGAGGCTTTCTGCTCCTGTAAAGAGTCACAGCCTTGGAAACCCTGTACAGGGTGGCTGTGAGTCAGAACTGACTCCACGGTACATAACCACCACCACCACCACTGCACATTGGAGTCCTGGTGTGGCGCTGTAGGATAAGTGCAGGACCACAAGGCTGGCTTGACCCACAAGGTCGGCAGTTCAAACTCACCAGTAGCTCCTCAGAAACACTACACTGGATTGTCATGAGTTGGAACAGACTCAACAGCACTTAGGAACAATTGCATTGGCAAAAAATAGATTCCATTTTGTGAGAAGGAAAAATGGAGACAAATAGGGAGGTGCAGAAGAGCCTTCAAAATTGAAGTCTTCAAGAATGAAGCCAGGCATTCTCGGATGGTGTTAGACATTCGCAGCATTTAAATCATCTCGTAGTTTTAAGCCTTGGATAAATGCCTAGCAATAAGAAGAGAAACACTTCAGAAAATTTCCAGATGATTTTTAACAGAGAACAAATGACCGTGAACTATAATAAACCGGTTCCATACAGAATGGAAAGCAAAATACCCATGTGGGTCTGGTTGCTCTGATGGTGCTGTCGTGAGCCGATTATTCCAGACTGGGTCATCATCACAATCTATGATGTTACCATCATCACAATCTATGGATTGAGACTGATGTCAGGAAAGAACCAGGGAAATCACTTTCACTGTAATAATCAAAGCGCTCTGGTAGCGTAGTGGTTACGAATTGGGCTGTGAACCGCAAGGTCAGCAGTTTGAAACTACCAGCTGTTCTGCGGGAGAAAGATGAGGCTTTCTGCTCCCGTAAAGATTTACAGCCTTGGAAACCGACTATGAGTTGGAACCAACTCCACGGCACACCACCACCACCACCATAATAATCAAAATATTGCTAGTAGTACAAAAAATAGTTGACTTTTATATGGTCCACAATCTTGGAACATAAGTAGACCAATATCTGATGAAGTCTTGGTGCAGAGACGAAGTGGAAGTGGTGATTACAGAGAGAGAAGTGATTTATTTGTTCAACTACACCAGTAATCCTGAAGATGGTGCTGAACCAAGCAGTGTTTCCTTCTGTTATACATCAGGTCACCGTGAGTCAGAGATGACTCAATGGCAACGAATAATAACAAAACATTTGCTTATGTTTGTCCCGGCAGCAATAGCAAACTAATAGAGTTGAAGTGCCGTGTGAGTAGCCAACAAGAGGATTTGGCCTCGAGGGGCAGAGAAGGCCTCCTTGAATGAATGAATGCCTCTTACCCTGAAAGTGAAGTAGTGGATGATGAAGAAAGTCTCAGCAAAGCTTGAGCCATGGGCATCAACACAGAACTAATGCCCTTAGATCCTAAGCCCTGCCCTAACAAGGGGAGAAGAAACCTTTCAGGGTCTTAAAGAACAGAGAACAACAACACCAAAGATCTAGAACAAGTTGGTGACCTCAATTCAAACACAGACAGCTGTTTCCTGCAAGGCCTGCCCAGCCAGCCCATGTAGCCAAAGGAGGCCTTTCTTAGTGTGTATGTGTTTACTGTAGCAACCTAGGAAGCCCATGACTGATAACTTCTGAGAGCCACCCAGGAGTTACAGGGTGAAACGCTATCAGCCATGGGCAAATGGCACTTTTTCCTGCAGGACTCTACATCCCTGGAGAATTTCCAGCAGAGGCCAAGGCATGATGCTGACCAGAGAAATTCTTAACAACAACAAAGAACCCGCTAGAAAGCCGTATTATTCCAGTCTCTTTCCAAATGAAATTCAAGTCTGCCCAAATGCCTGTTCCAAAACATGTTATTCAGATTCCAGTGACATTAAGCAAACTGGCAGCTCTCAAAATACCTCGGGTAACTGGCTAGAGTTGTATGCATTTTACGTTTCTATAATCATGCATAATCCACAGATTTTGCATAATGCCTAAACCGGCTCTGGAAAGGCTCTGTGGAGAGCCCTGGCTCATGGACCAGGGGGCAGCCCATTGGCCATAGTCAGTTACAACCCTACTCAGAGAAATGTGGACAGAGAAAATGCCTCCACCTGCTCATATCATGATATGACAGCAACCAAAAGATCCAGCACACAAAGATCAAAAATAAAATCAGTCTTATCAAAGCAAATGACCTGAGATGCTGGACTATCTGGAAAAGAACACATCAGAACTGGAGGAAGATTCACTAACAACCTTCCATAAACAGATGACACAAGCTTGCTTGTTGAAAGCAAAGAGGACTTGAAACAAGAATGCAAATTTCATCATGAATTGCATCTCAGTATAAAGAAAAAATAATCCTCACAACTGGACCAACAGACATCATGATAAATAGAGAAAAGATTGAAATTGTCAAGGATATAATTTTATTTGGATCCACAATCAATGCTCATAGAAACAGCACTCAAGAAATCAAATGACATATTGCATTGGGCAAATTTGCTTCAAAAGACTCTTTCAAATGTTAAAAAGCAAAGATGTCACTTTGACAACTAAGGTGAACCACCAGACCTACACCATGGTATTTTCAATCTTCCCATATAAATGTGAAAGCTGGACAATGAATAGGAATAAGAAAAAATAAGAGTCGATGCCTTTGACTTACGGTGAAATCAACCATGCCTTGCCAGAACAATGAACAAATCTGCCTTGGAAGCAGAACATTTGGAATACTTCTTAGAAGTGAGGATGGCAAAACTTGGACTTACAAACTTCAGAGGGAGCAGTCCCTGGGGAAGGACATCATGTTTGGTAAAATAGAGGGTCATCAAAAAAAAAAAACAGAAAGACCCTCAATGAGATGGATTGACCTATGGCTGAAACAACGGGTTCAGACGTAGGATGGTACAGGACAGGGTGTGGTTTGTTCTGTTGTACATAGGGTCACTGTGAGTTGGAACTGATTCAACACTACCTGATAGCAACAACACCAAGGTTGGTTGAAGTATCTAAGATTGTCAAGTGTTGGAAACAAGCTAAACATTCATTAGCAGAAGAATGCGTAAACACAAAGAGGCTCCTCCATACAACGAATACGATGCTGAGCAAAAATTAGTCAGATACAAAAGATCAAATACTGTATGACCCCACTTATATACAACAAGCCCTGATTATTATTATTATTATTATTAACATTATTTTATACAAAGGGGCAGAGTCCTAGCCTCCCTGGATTTGATTCTGGCCAATGCACAACTACCATGCATTCATCAGCAGAATTACAGACTAAGATGGATGAAGAAGGAGGTCTGGAAATCAATTTCCGAAAATCCGCCACTTCTTTTCAACCTTATGCATCAGGGTGTTCCGTTTCGGATGGAGTCACCAAGAGAGCAGGACCAACTCTACTGAAGTTAAAAACAACATAGAGACAAAGTTTGAAGGTTATTAAGAGCTGGGGGAAGGGAGAAGGGGAAATGATTGCTTAAAATATGTAGAGATTTTACTTAAGGTGATGAAAATTTTTGGAAAGGAATAGTGGTTATGGTTGAATGTCAGAGTCCTGGCGTGGTGCTGTGGGTTAATGAACTGAACTGTAAAATAGGTTAGAACGACAAAGTCAGCATTTCAAGTTCACCAGTCGTTCCTCGCAAACTCTATACAGGGTGGCTATGAGTTGGAACCAACTCAGTGGCACTTAACACCAACAATGGTTGAACGACATGGTGAATATAATGAATGTAATTGAATTATACACTTAAAATGGCTAAAATGGAAAACTTTGTTATATATATTTTACTGCCATCATTAGAAAGAGAGAGAGAAAAGAAAATCCTCTTCAGCACACTTCTCCTTTGAAACCCGTGGGGTCACCATGCTTGGGATCAACCTGAAGGTCTATGCCTCTGCATCCCATGATTCCAGTTATATTGGCCTCAGGGGAGAGGTGAGGCTGGTAAGACTGTTGACTCCCTTGTTCCTTAATTCCCTCCCAATTGTCCCCACACCACCACTAATGTGAGGCTGCAGAACGGGTAATACACATCTCTGAAGAACTGGGGAAAAGCTGAAGGGAATTACCAGCTACCAATTGCCAAGCTGTAACAACATAACTAGAAGTTGAACCCTAAATTGTAGCACTAATCAGGAAGTTGAATCCTGCATGCCTTCTGTAGGGAAAATCCATGCTGAATTGATGCAAAGACTCCCATGAAGCCTCAGCATTGAAAGTACCAAGAAGAAATGGGAAGGCATGGAGCTGAAAACTGGAACAAATTTGCAGGTCTTTAGTAAGACCCTTAGGTCTCTTCCTCCCAAATGAATCGTCAGGTATCCCCAAGGACCACTCAGTGCAGGAAGGACAAAGTGAATGGGGAGGGGGCTCCAGAGAAACAAAAAAGGGACAGCTGAAGGGTAAAGGTGTAAGAGAACAGCAATGACTCAGCCCCCCACTGGTTCCAGAATGATCTCTAAGGTACTTGTCTACAGTAAAAATCTGCAATTCTATTTAAAATGTGGCTACTTTAAGTAGTTGACGTGCTTTTTAGTCAGTGGCAATTCTTGTCCATTCCCTATACTATGTAGCAATTCAATCTAAGATAGCATTAGAGATAACAGAAAACCTCCAGTTAAGATCATCTAATGGGTCTTCCCCCACCCCCCAAAGTGACTAATTATAAAGGTGTGAGGCAAAGTAAGGGAACCAAAGGAATCATACAAGAATCGGTAAAGCTGTTAGGACTCCTGAGCCCAAAGCAACAGAGGAGGGAGACATCTTAACCAGAACTGGGAAGGGGACATCTTGTAGAGCAAGCCATTTTCAGAGGGAAACAGACCAGATGAAGGCAACAGATACCCTGAGATGGCCTTTTAAGGAAAAAGTCAGGGAGTAAACACCCGGACCCTGTTCTGTTCACATCCCTTACTCTTGTCTGTGCTCCTTCCTCATTGGCCAAACTCAATCAGAAGCCTTGGGTACCACCTTTTGATGTTCTCTCTAACAATGGTCTCCAGGACAGCAAATCTGTTAGTGCTTTCCTTTGCTAAAGGAGTAAAGGAAAGTTCTCCAGTGCAGATGTGCACATCAGAAGGTGAACCTCATACATAGCTTTAGAGTAGACTGGAATGCATTTGTGTTTTTGCAATTTCTTGATTTGTGGATGTTAGTTGAAAAAACTGGAGACATTCCGAGGTGTGAAAAAAAGAATCTAGAATATCTATCTATCAATTTATGAAGAGACATTTTAAGGGCACAATGGAGCAAGGGTATTAATAGTTCGGTTAAATTACAGGTGTACAAAGGGAACAGAGAGACAGGTTCAGGAGCTTCCTGTGGCCAAAGGAACTCCACAGTTCCCCAAGTATCGAACATTTGATTTCAATATCTGGAACCACCTTTTCCCTTTTGGTTTGCTTCTTTTGACTTCAATACTGGATCGATGACTGGTGGCATGCATTTTAGTATTTGCTTGCTTTTCATCTGTATAAATAAATCCTCTTCTCTTTCCCTGTTCACATCCAAGAAATTGTTTCAGCTACACATCTGGTAATAAGGCATTCTTTGTCAGAATTGCCTAATTGTGTGGTTTTTCTTAGAGACCTTCTATCTTGTTTTTGCAACTGGGGCGGTAGAGGATTCCTAAGCAGACAATAGTATTGTATAAGAAAGAGAGGAAAACATTCATTACAACACGTACTGCAGTGTATGGAGAATCACAGGAAGGATGTCTATTGCTACATATAGAATCACTATTTGCACTTATTTAGATTCTAAGTATCTTACTGTACACACAAGCTTAGGTTTCTCAATGTAACTACGTTGGTCTGCATAAGACAAGAGCACTGTTAGTGGAATGGTCTCTATTATCAAAGGTCGGCAGTTTAAGACCACCAGTCAGTCGCTCTCTCTGTGGGAGAAAGATGTCGCAGTCTGCTTCTGTGCAAACTAGAGTTATGCTCTGTCCTATTGGGTTGCTATGGCTTGACATTGATTTGACACCAGTGTTTTGTGCAAGACAAGTCTATCATTTCTGGCTCTCACATCTTGCCAATCCTTTGAGATCTAGGTTAGCACAAGTTGTACACAGCCTCAGATACTGTTAGCTGATGTTGAGTTGACCCCCGTCATGGCCAGCATAATGAAGCATTCCGATCCACAGGGTTTTCAGAAATAGATCACCGGGTCTTTTTTCCTAGTTTGAACCTGGTTGTCCCATGTAAGACCCATTGCTGTGAAGTCCATTCTAACTCTTGGTGACCCCACAGGACACAGTAGAACTGCCCATTACACCTTTCTCCCTTGGATCAGGAGCTCTTGCTGTTAGCAGCTGGTGCTTAACCACTGTACCACCAGTGCTCCAGCCTGTTGTTGTTGTGATGTGCCGTGGAGTCGGTTCCGAGCACAGTGACCCTGCACACAGTTTCCGAGGCTGTAAATCTTTACCGGAGCAGAACGCCTCATCTTTCTCCTGCGGAACCGCTGGTAGTTTCAAACTACTGACCTTGAGGTTGGCAGCCTGACTCGTAACCACTACAGTTATGAGTTCAAAACTACCACTTGTTCCGCAGGAGAAAGATGAGGCTTTCTGCTCCCCGTAAAGATTTATAACCCGGGAAACCCTGTCCAGCATTGCTAGGAGTCGGAACTGACTCCGTGGCACATCACCACCACCACCTCAATAGCTACCCAATTTTGGCAGTAGCCTTTATTCACCAGGGGAAAATTCAGAGCTTTGTCACTTGCTTTTAAAACTGCAGACTTGAACTTCCTACCACCACTTGTTGTTAAGTGCCATTGAGTCGGTTGCCTCTCACAGTGACCCTGTATTAGGGTTTGCAAGGAGTGGCTGGTGAACTTGAACCGTCGACCTTGCAGTTCAAGCCAACCTTACACCTTGCAGTCCAGCGCATTAACCCGCAGCACCAACCACATCAGAACTCCCACCACTTAAGACGCCTCCATCCAGGTATAGTTTGGATCATTTCAAATGCAACACAGTTTCCTCTTACAGTTCCTGAAAGCGCCTCACCATTAACCCAAGTCATTCATTTTAAGTCTTCCGGCTTAGAAATTTGGCAATTATTTTCAACATTCCATTTTCCTCTTCCCTCACACCCACATACCTTGCAAATTTTATAGGTTTAATTTTATGTAAGACTCTGGAATCCACCCATTCCTCTTTCCCATTCTAATTTCACCAAAACTGTTAAGAGTTTCCTCTTGAATGGGTTTTCTAACAACAATCTCTTC
The DNA here is from genome assembly GCF_000296735.1 of Chrysochloris asiatica. Taxonomy (NCBI): domain Eukaryota; kingdom Metazoa; phylum Chordata; class Mammalia; order Afrosoricida; family Chrysochloridae; genus Chrysochloris; species Chrysochloris asiatica. Next base: position 11,894,250 of record NW_006408574.1, read on the forward strand.
TTCTTTCGGCAGTCTTTCTAAACACACATTTAAGGACATCCTTGCGGTTTTCTCCCTGGGCCCCCCAAAATCTACTGCCCTGAATGCTCCCTCAAGATTACCCTTTTGGAGACTTTCCCCTTTTCTGACCTGTGAAATCGCAGTGGGACCTGCTTACTGTCTCATCCTAAACACGCTGTCCTCTTTATATTTGTTAAGTGCTCTGGGGTCGCTTCTGACTCACAGCCCCCCTGCATAGGGTTTCTGAGGCTGTAAATCTTCAAGGGAGCAGAAAGCCTCATCTTTCTCCCGCGGAGCGGCTAGTGGGCTCGAACTGCAGACCTTGTGGTTCGCAGTCCAGTGCTTATCGTATGAAGCCACCGAGCTCCCTCTTTTTAGTTGTTGTTAAGTGCCTGCGAGGTCGGAATAGAGACCCAGGAGCAGCTGGTGGGTTTGAACCTCTAACCATGTGGTTCGCAGTCCATTGCAATAGTCTTTAATGTACTCCTAATCTCAGCGTAGTGGTTACGAATCGGGCTGCGAACCTTAAGGTTAGCAGTTTGAAACTACCAGCCGCTCCGCGGGAGAAAGATGAGGCTTTCTACTCCCGTAAAGATTTACACCCTTGGAAACCCTGTACAGGGTCGCTATGGGTCGGAACCGACTCGACGGCACTTCACAACAACAACAATGTCTGGTAGCGTAGTGGTTACGAATTGGGCTGCGAACCACAAGGTCAGCAGTTCGAAACGACCAGCTGTTGCGGAGGAGAAAGAAGAGGCTTTTTGCTCCCGTAAAGATTTACAGCCTCGGAAAACTTGTACAGGGTCGCTGAGTCCGAACTGAATCCACGGCACATAACAACAACAATCTTAGTCGAACTCATAGTTTATTTTCCTACTTTCAGCCGTTTTCTCCCTTCTCATGGGGAGTGGTGCTGCGTGGGCCCTATTTGGGAGACTACGATTCCTAATTAACTTTCTTTTCCGTGAGTAGCTGTGCGTTTTTTAAAGCAGTTATTTCCCATGAGCCCGCAGCGCTGTAGGCCAAACGCGGAAGGCCTACACACTGCGACGTCCGCCCCGACCACAGGCGCCCTGGCCTGGCGGGAGCGGCGTCACTATCTCCGGCCGCCGCAGGCAAACACAGGGAGCGGATTTCCGCGCTCAGGCCGCACACCACGACGCACAAGAGGCCGCGGGACCTTTTTCGCGCGGCCGGTCCCGCCAGTCCATGAGGAGCGCGCTCACTCCTTTCAGCACTTCCTGAGAATGTCGGCCGCGCCCGCCAGTGCCTCCTTGTCAGGAGTCCACAAGTGACCTCGGGTTGCTGGTTTGGGGTGTGTTTCTGAGACTAGCGAACCGTGCCCGTTAGACCTGAGGAGTCGCCCGCCCTTCGACACGGACACCACATCCCACAAAAGCCGCCCGCATAAGCGACCCTATAACTGTCCGAAAGCCGGACCAGAGGGCGTGCCCTGGGACCAGGTGCAGGCCGAGTAACGGCTCCCGGCAGCCCCGCCCACTTTCGTTCCCTCAGGCCTGTCGCCTCCTCCCGGCCGCTTCCACTTTAAGGCGAGGCCCGGCGTGGATCTCGCGAGATCGTGGTTGGCGCCGTGACCTCCATGTGGGAGCTCCAGCTCTATAAGTAAACACTCCGCGCGGCGCAGACATGGCTCCTTCCTATTTGTGAAGCGGGGGCTGCGGCAGCCGCGGAGCCTCCGACTGGTTCCGGTTTCCCTTCCTCTTAAGCTCGGCTGGGCGGGCGGGCGCGCGGTCTAGGAGCTGCCGCCACCGCCGCCTGTCGGGCCCGGCGTCTGGTCGGTCCTCGTCCCCGCGCGCGCCCGCCCGCCGCGGGGACCGGAGCCGGGGCAGCGGCGCCCCGAGCCCAGGGGGAGACAAAGGGGGGGGCCCGACGCCACGATGTGGATCCAGGTGCGCACCATCGACGGCTCCCAGACGCGCACCATCGAGGACGTGTCCCGCAAAGCCCCCATCGAAGAGCTGCGCGAGCGGGTGTGGGCGGTGTTCGACGTGCGGCCCGAGTGCCAGCGCCTCTTCTACCGGGGCAAGCAGGTGAGGCGCGGCCGCGAGCGCTGGGACGGACGGACGGACGGCTTCCGGAACTTGGGGCCCTCCTCTGGCCCTTCTTCCCGGGAGTCGGGGAGATTAGAGACCTGCTGCCGGGTGAGCAGCAGCCCCTTAGAGAGAGATGTACCGGGGACCCAACCAGAGCTAGACTCGGAGGCTGGAGGTTGGGGGGCCTGAGGCGGGATGTGGCATCCCTGGAACGAGGAAGGGGTGTCCGGTCCCAGCCAGCTCCGCGGGGCTCTTCCCAGACCGTGCCCATCCTGGCTTCCTGGTCTTTGTCTTTGTGTTTTTTTTTCCGTTCTACTGTTAACCCATTGGGAAAAGAAAAAAAAAAAAGTTGGCATGGTCCGGTTGGTGGAGCGGAGATTGGCAGCAGTCCCGGCCGTGCGGAATCCGCGGGGCCGGCTTTGGTTTGGGGTGGAAGTAGCGGGAACCACAAAGGATGGGAAGGAGGCGTCCCGGCCCCGACGCTGCCAAACGGCTACCCTCTAGGAATCCAGAAAGCCCGGGTGGTGTTTCTGTTGGATTTTGTTTGTTTGTTTTTTTAAAAAACACAAGTCCTAGCAGCTTTGATGTGTGTTTGCAGGCTGGGTGAGATTGGTTCCTTATTGTATATGACTTGTAAAAAACAGGTGTCTAATTTAGTTGTCAGCTTGGCTTTTGAAATAATTGTACATGCATTAGATGCGATTCCTGTTCGGTTACGGCGGCGCTGTAGAATAAACACTGGACCGCAAGGTGACTTCGCAAGGTCGGCGGTTCGAACCCACCAGTCGCTCCTCGGCACTTCGTAACAACTATATGTTGTTAGTTGTCTTGGGGATGCCGCCGACTCGTGGCCACATCATGTGAGCAGGGTTTTCTTGGCTGTAGACCTATAAATCACCAGATGAGCCACTGGCTGGGTTCCTGTGGTTTCAGTTAGCAGCGTTTAGCCGTTTATGCCACCAGGGGTCTTTGTATTAAATACAGTCATCCGTCGGTGGGCTTGTTCCAGGACCCCCAAGTCCCTTCTATAAAATGGTGTGGGATTTGCATATAACCTGTGCACTTCCTCGTGTATACTTTTAAGTCATTTTCTACACTGTGTTGTTAAGTGCCATCGAGTCGGTTCCGACCCATAGCGACCCTATAATGGATTTCCAAGGAGCGGCTGGTGAGTTTGAACCGCCGACCTTACAGTTCAAATGGCTTTGAAGTCTGGCGCATGAACCCACAGCGCCACAGGTGGCGGCTGTATGCCACTGAGTGGGATCGGACTCATGGAGCCCCTGAGTAGGATTTAAATCTCTAAGGCTGTAAATCTCTAAGGGAGTGGAAAGCCTCCTCTTTCTACCGCGGAGCGACTGGTGGATTCCAACTCCTGACCGAGCGGTTAGCAACCTGGCTCAGAACCCACTAGGCTACCAGGGCGCCTTCTCATAGAACCTAATACAGTCTCAATGCTGTGTGAATACAACTGGTAGCTCTGTCCTAGCCTTTGACGGAGGGATTGCTCTGACTACTTATTTCAACCCTCTTTCTTTCCCCCAATATTTTTGATCCGAAAGTTCTTACAAATAGCAAGGGCCCACTGTAATAGGTAGCTGTGTATTGCGGTGCTGTAAGTGGCTAATACCTTTTATTCTCTTGTGATAAAAGGTGACAAGCATGTGACCAAGTCTGAATGCTTACTGTCTAGATAGACATTAACTCCTAGGACACTTGGTGACTACGACACCAGAGGTGGAGAGGAAGCATGAGGATGTTTTCCTGGACAATACCCCTAATTCTCCCATATGTGAAAATAAAATATGATTCTGGCTGTCTTCATGAAAGGGTGTGGTGCACTTTGGGTTAAACTCTGGACAACAGAGCGTAGACTTCAGGAAACTAAGAAGCCAGGTCCAGATACTGGGAATAACTGTTGAGGAAAGCAGCCCTTTTTGTGGTTCTTCCCCAGAAGAACAGTCCGTGTAACTCACCACGTCACTTGGTTTCTTTAGCCATTGACTTAGGGAAGGAGCTCTCCTAGTGTAGTGGTTACGAATCGGGCTGCTAATCTCACGGTCAGCAGTTTGAAAGTACCCGTTTCAGGGGAGAAAGATGAGGCTTTCTGCTCCTGTGAAGATTTTACAGTGTCAGAAACTCTGTACAGTGCCACTATGAGCCGAAACCAACTCCACACCACATAACCACAACAACATTGACTTAGGGACAGAAGGAAGACACTGCTGCCATCTGTAGTCTCTTCCTTATTTGCTGACGAGAGGCCTTTGCAGTGATTGGGATGGGCTACATTCTCTTCCTGACTCAGGGCTCCTGTCTTGCCTGGAGAAGGCTGTATGTGGCGTGGCTGAGCTGCCTCTATCCTGTAGGACGCCTTTATACTCATTAGAAAAAGGCCACATTGAGGAAAATGCCATAAATACAGCGTGTCTACATTGTAAGTGGAGTCCTGGTGTGGCAGTAGTAGTAGGACTAGTATTGGACTGCTAACCGCAAGGTCGGTGGTTCAAACCCACCAGCCACTCCTCATAAACCCTATACAGGGTTGCTATGAGTTGGGACCGACTTGACGGTACTGAACAAACAGCAGCAGCAGTCCTTTGGACTGGTTCTTAATCTTTGATTTTCTTTACTCTTCTTTGCTCTAGACAGGGAAAGACCAATTATTGTGCCTTTTATGTCAAAACTCATGGAAGTAGCAGTCAAGAAATCAAACAACATATTGCACTAGGCAAATCTGCTGCACGAGACTTCTTTAAAGTGTTCAAGAGCAGAGATGTCAATTTGAGGACTCAGGTGGGCCTGAGCCAAGCTGTGGTATTTTCAGTAGCCCTACATGTAGCCTCTGAATAAAGAAGACCGTAGGAGACTTGATGGATTTGAGTTTTAGTGGAGAAGGATAGTAAAAGTACCAGACTGCCAAAAGAACAAACAAATCTGTGTTGGAGAGAAGTACAGCCAGCACGCTTCTTGGAAGCCAGGATGGTGAGACTTTGTCGCTAATCCTTCAGACATCATTATCAGGAGGGAACTTGGAGAAAGGATATCATGCTTGGTAAAGTGGAGTTGGAGGATCAGCGGAAAAGAGGAAGACCACCGAGGTGGATTGAAACTGGTGACAGCAATGGGTTCAAGCACAACAGTGTTTTTGAGGCTGGCCCAGGACCACCGGGCACTGGTTTCTTTTGTGCAGAGGGTTGATATGAGCCGAAACCCACCCCATGGCACCTAATAACCAAATGACTGTTAGACAAGATTTTAAGATCCCAGTCACTACTCATCAAAATGGAGTCCTGGGGTGGCCTTGTGGGTTAATGAGTCAGACTGCAAAGTCATTTGAACTGCAAGGTCGGCAGTTCTCAAGCTCACCAGCTGCTCCTCGGAAACCCTATACGGGGTAGCTATGGGCACTTAACAACAACAACGGCTCAGGGTTGTTGTTATCTTTGTGGTGTAAACTGTTATCTTTGTGGATTGTGTTATGTATGGGATTTGGGATCTTACTCCTCTAGATTTGATCCTGAGCCCCCAGGCCCAATGACTGATTCCCTCAGGGTTTTTGGTTAGAGCTGAGAAGTTTTCAGAAGTTTGCACTCTTTATACTTATGAATATATTTGCAGCACATACAAACATAGGTCGAAATATTCTCTATCAAGCCTATACATAATCTTGAATGTAATCCCGTTTGCTTTCCCACACCTTTTCAGATTATTGTCATTACTGGTGTTGCAGGATTGTGTTTGTAAGGTGTTTATTGAGCTGATCCCGACTCATACTGACCCTGGATAGGTTTCTGAGGAGCAGCTGGTGGATTTGAACTGCCGACGTTGCAGTTCAAACCGACCTTACTGTCCAGTGCTTTTGCTACAATGCCACACCAGGACTACCTCCTAATTAGTGTCCACTTTTCTTTAGTTGGAGCCCTGGTGCAGCTCTGGGTTAGGAATTGGCTGCTAACCACAACGTTGTCAGTTTCCTTAAAGATCTACAGCCTTGGTAATCCTGCAGTGTCATTAAGAGTCAGGAAATGCCTTGTTGTCCATGGGTGAGGTTCTTACTTAAATTATGAACAGAAAAAAACACTTTATTCATAAGCCTAGGGTGCCTCATTTAATTAAAATATCACAGGAGTCAGTTACTAGGAAAAAATTCAGATAATTCCTTAGTCCACAACAATTAGTGACTGCATTTTTAGAGATCCTTATTTAACTGTTTTGTTTTAAAGAAAGATACATGTGATCTTAAGAGCTGCTCCTTGCATGGGTTCAGATAATTTCTGTTGGCTCCTTTTCAGTGTTTGGTGTGCTTTTTTTTTTTTTTTTTTTTTTCAGGATGAGTTGAACGTGAAACAGTAGACAGGTAGCAGTACACATCTACAGCTAGACTCTGATTTTAGGGGTCCTGGTGTACCCCACTATAGGATAAACTCTGGACTGCTGACTGCAAGGGTGGCAGCTCAAACTCACCAGCTGCTCCTCAGAAGCCCATTATAGGGTTGCTATCTGTTAGTTCAACAGCATCAGACTTAATCTATCAGTCTTCAGAACAGGCCTCGTAGTACGGGAGAGACGTGGAGTATAAAGAATGACATTTTAATGTTTGTTCTCTGTTAGCAGGTATGACTACAAGGAAAATGTTGAGTTCCTTTTGGAGAAAAGCACCCCATTTGAAATGTGGGGTGTGAGTTACTTCAGCGTAATTAGAGGGCTAAGAGAGGAAGATGTGAGAGCTTATCAAGGATTTGAGACAGGAAGTCAGGTGAGGGATTTTGTAATATTTTGAGACTGAGGAAAATGGGAGTGGTCAGAAAGGTAGGAAAACGAGTCAGTGTATTTTTGTTTTTTGAGACAGAAGAGATGATTGATTGTACATGTTACATTCAGCCACAGCAGAACAGAACTAGTCCAGAATGTCGTAGTTCCAGGGACAAAGGATCAAAGTGAGCTGGATTGGTACTGCTAGGTGGCTTTCAGGTGTTCATAGCGTTTGTTAAATGGTGGTGAAAGTTCTTGATTCACTGAGCTGTAAGTTCTAGATAGTAGAATGTAGTCCACTTGCACCAATGTCGCAGCCTCCGGCATTCCATATTCCTGCTGCTGTGGCTTCCAGTGGGTGCAACACGCTAGCTAGCCTTTACTTGGACCTCAGCCTCATCTTTCTTCTTTTGAGCTTCAGCCTGCGCATTCGCTTCTTCCTCACTTGGCTCGCATACTCCCAGGCTTCTAACAAGATGGCGCTAAGGCCGAGCTAGTAAGTGTGTTTGGTTGGAAGCAAAAATAAAGAGCCTTTTCTGATGAAGGAGGGAGAAATTGGAAATCTTAGGGAAGGAGACTGAAGACAGGAAAGTCCTGCTATTCAGGCTGGAAAATCAGGAGAGCAAGGTGGTAAATTGGATGCTGCTGGGGAGGGGGGCTTCTTCAAAGTGCAAGGAGAAGAGCTTAGGACACAGTGCTTTTCAGTGTGCTTGGGGCCGGGGGTGCTGACAAGAAACCAGGAGTAGCGGAGACCAAAGTGGTGCCCACCACCACCCACTGCCATTGAGTAGATTCCGAAAAGCTCAAGGAAAGATAATTTATCATGATACTGAGTGCTGTTACTATGTCAGTTCTGATTTTGTATAAGGTTTCTGAAGAGTGATTGGTGGGTTTGAACCACTGACCTTGTGGTTAGCAGTCCAGTGCTGATCCTATAGCACTATACCAGGTCTTTAATGTAGGAAATGCCTACTCTCAAGGATGGTATATTTCCTATGAGATAGCAGATAGCAAAGAAGTGTGATAAAGCATGCTGAAACATTAAAGCAGGAGTGGTTGATTTGGGGCATTTCCTCAATGTATCATTCACTACCAGCTCAAAACATGTAGGTTCTTTGAAGCTGAATGAACAATGATACAATGATAAGGTCCGTATTTCTGTTTAATGTCTATTGCGTTAAAGTCACATGATCCTGTATTTTGATGTTACGTTTGCAACAAGGGAATGCAAATCTAACGTGCTTGGCTCCTTCACCTCAAAATGCTAGGCAGGAATTGTGGAATTCCTTGTTTGGGTTTCAATTTTGGAAAAACAAAGTAATTTTCATTTTATGACCACTGTGGAACTTGTCGCTCCTGAGCAAACTTTTGTTACAGTTCATTGAATCGCTACTCCAATTCTCATTACTTACAAATGAAGATTTAGGAATATCAAGGACCATTGTAGGAAGTTTTTTTGGTTCCCAAATTAATGCCTATTTAAAATTTGTCTAGAATTAAATATTCTGGAGACAGCAGAGTATCAGTTTAGAATATAGTTTGCTATGAGGCAGTTTGGTCTTTTAAGTAAAATCTGCAGCTTTTGGGGGCCAATTGAGACCTAGATTCCGGCTGTGAGTTCTGGTTAGAGTAGGGGGGGAGCCTCATGGGGGCATTACCTGGGAAGAGGAATTTGAGACATCCTGGGGATTGGATCTTTTTAAGGAAGTGTTATGTTGATGGATGGATACCTAAATGAAATAAAAATGATTTTGCCTCTTGTGAAAGATATGAATATGAAATTTATAAAGCTAATACTTCCCCATCCCATCATCCCTAGTCAGCCATTTGGGAGGTGCCTTCTTAGCTACTGCCCCAGGGTATTTTCTTCTCCCATTTGTTTCCTTTATGTTTCTGCTGCTGTTCTTCCTGTATTGAGATGATACCCAGTTGCTGTTGCATCCATTCCACCTCATGGCAACCTATCTGTGTTAGAGTAGAACTGCGCTCCACAGGGTTCTTAGTGGCTGGTTTCTCATAAGTAGATTGCCAGACCGTTTTTTCCAAGGGGCCTGTGGGTGGACTCGAACCTCCAGCCTTTGGGTTTGTAGTCAAGCACATTAATCCTTTGCACCACCCAGCCCCAGATATGTGTTGTAAATCCAAACTCCTAACCCCATAGTTATAATTCCATTGGGGGACTGAGTTTCCTTTGTTGGTAGGCAGTACAGTCATGCACCACTTAACGTTCATTCTAACAACATCTGGTCTCATTCCTCAGAAAACCTATTGTATTAAAAATTTGAGATACATACAATGACTTTTAGTAACAAAGGGACAATACTTTGCAATGAGCATCAAAACATTACTGTTTTATTGTGTTAAAGATGTTTTCCTGGAAATGTTTCTTTTAATGGTTGTGTGTGTGTGTGCATAGAAAGAGACTATACAGGATATACTTAAAAACAAACATTTAACTAAATGACATTTGTATTTTAGATATGAGCCATTCCTAACTGTCCCAATTTACATACGAATGCTACTTAAAGACAAATTTAGGAACAGAATGCTTTCATAATCTGGGGACTGTGTCTGTACTAGGGGAATCTTGGAAAATCCACAGAAATATTCCATTATCTTCTTTTTCTACGAACTTTTTGAAGCCCCGTCATATATAATAAATATGGAGTCCCAGTGTGGTGCTGTGGGATAAAGCACTGGACCGCTAGGTTAGTCTGAACCACAAGGTTGGTGGTTCAAATTCATCAGCCGGTCCTTGGAAACCCTATACAGGGCCACTATGAGTCAGAACCAACTCAAAGGCACTTAACAACAACAAAAGTGTTGCTATGTAAACCAGGGTCACTATGAATTGGAATAGATTCGACAGCACTTAACAATAGTAACATATATAATACGGAGCCCATCCAATGTCCAAATCACCTAGCTTCCTATTTCACAGAACATACTGTGGATGTTAAGTGACACATGACTGTCCTAGAGTAGGATTTGGCAAGGTTGGTGGTTCGCACTCACCAGCTGCTCCTGGGAAACCCCTATACAGGGTTACTCAAAGGCACTTAACAACAACAAAAGTGTTGTTATATAAACCAGTTTCTTTTGAGATTGGCTGGGGGAGGAGAGGTGCCACACCGCACGGAGTTTACCCAAGTTTACCCAGGAGCGGAAGCTGAGAGGAGAAGGAGGCCCCTTCTCTTACAGCTGGGGCCCTGAACTCAGACTTCCTAGCCTCCTAAACAGAGTCCTGCTGTAGGATAAGCACTGGCCTGCTAGCTGCAAGGTTGGCGGTTCATACCCACCAGCTGCTCCTCAGAAACCCTATAAACAGTGCCCCTATGAGTCAGACCTGACTCGATGGCACTTTAGAAAACCCAAAACTTTTTATTATGGCTCGTGCCTTTGTAATTAATGAGCCCTCATAGCATAGTGAGTTCTGAGTCAGCAGTATGAATCTACCAGCTACACCATGGGAGAAAAATGAAGCTTTCTCTTCCAGTAAAGATTTGCAACCTGGGAAACCCTATACAGGGTTGCTGTGAGTCAGAACCAAGTTCTCTGCACACCACCACTATGTCTTTGTATGCTTGTACAGCTCATACTGACTTTAGCCATTGCCTTCCTGATGAGTCAGGCTTTGAAAGAGTTAGTACTGCTTGAAGCAGCTTGTAATTTACTCTTGACGGTCTCTTAGGAGAAACTGATCAGAGATGGGAGTTGAGTATAGGAATAAGAAAGAATCATTTCTTGTACCTCAGACTTCATTGGAAAAATGTTTATGGAAACACTTTAAGTTGCCAATGATTTGACCAACTTGTACCTTTGTATTTTGGGAATACCCTGCCAGTTAATTTGCACCTTGGTACTATTAGAGTTTATTTTCTACTTTGTACAGTTACAATTTTTAAATATCATAGTATTGAATAATTGTATGCTTCATCAAGTTGTGCTTTTTTTTTTTTTTTTAGTTGTTTCTTAATTGGTGTGTTACTTATTTTTTGCATATCAGAAAACATTAGAATAAAGTTGTTCTGCAGAATTTTTCATTCTTTGAGTTTTTAGTGGGAGTTTGAGTTAAAAAAAAATTTTTTTTTTAAAACATAGTAAGCAGTATTAGAATATTAGCATCCCTGTATGGACTTGACTGATGTGTATTGCATTGGTCAGATCTGCAAAAGACTTCTTTAAAGTGTTAAAAAGAGCAAAGATGTTACTTTGAGGACTAACTACGTCTGACCCAAGTCATGGTATTTTCAGTTGACCCATATGCATGTGAAGTTGGACAATGAATAAAGAAGACAAGGGAAAAATTATTGCATTTGTATTATGCTGTGGGCGAAGCATATTGAAAGAACCATGGACTGCCAGAAGAACAAAGAACTCTTTTGGAAGAAGTGCAGTCAGAATACTACTTAGAAATGAAGATGGCAAGACTTCTGTATCTAGTACTTTGGACATGTTATCAGGAGGGTCAATAAAAATGAGGAAGACCCCCCACCCCAACGAGATGGATTGAAACAGTGGCAACAGCAGTTGGCTCAAACATACTAACAAATGCGAGGTGGCTGCAGAATCAGGCAATGTTTCCTTCTGCTGTATGTAGGGTTGCTGTGAGTCGGCAGCACTGAGCAACAGCAGTAATAACATACGGCCTTATCTGCATGGTGACATGGGAGACACCTTAGGCATGTTCAGAATACTCTTGTTGAACCTGTAAGATAATAACCTAACAGTTGTGAACTGGGAAATGTATTTGAAATCTTTGACAAGCTGATCTCTTTGTTCTGTTATCAAATGTTAATACTTGTGCTAGTTGTGCTTAGACCACGTGAATTTAATGACTGTGTCAGTACATGAATAAGGTTCTGATTCTTCAGGCACAGAATTGTATGTGTTCTGTGTTTCTCAAATACGATCTTAGTATCTTCGAGAGTTGTGGGTGTAACAGGTGTTACATATAAAAAGAGGAAAATGAGCAATGTTTAAATTGGCTATATTTCTGAGGAAGTTCATAGTTCTCATCTTTATGGAGTTTAGTTTTTATTTCACTTGGTCATGTGAAATGACCCAGCTGAATTTTATGAAGAAACAAAACGGAAACCTTGCCAAGTATGGGTTCATTGCAAGATAATTTATTTGCTATTCATCCTGGAAGACTTTATAACTTGATAATCTTTACAGATGGATCAAATTAAAGAACTTTAGGCAAATGGATAGCATGAGTGGTTGATGATGGTGGTGTGCTGTGAACTCGGTTCTGACTCATAGCAACTCTGCATAGGATTTCCGAAACTAAATCTTTATGGGAGCGGAAAGTCTCATTGTTTTCCCACAGAACAGCTGGTAATTTTGAACTGCTGACCTTAAGGTTCACAGCCCTACTTGAAATCACTATGCTACCAGAGCTCCTTATAGCATTAGTAAAAGTGACAATTTCTTCCTGCTAGATTAAAAAAAAAAAGACCAACAATGCTTCAGCAAGATAAAATGGTTGAATTAGTGTCTTTTATGGACCACAAGGTCACAAACAGCTCACTTTCATATAGCTACAGTGTGATGAGAAGGTAATTCTACTTGATGGGAGTTTCTGCCTCAGTGATGAGGTCATGGCAGCAGTGGAATGGGTTTGGTCTAGTGTGAAGGCATCCCTGTAGCTCACCGAGAGTGGTTCTGAAGAATTTCTTGGGGTCCAGAGAAGATGCTGACGTCAGAGTTTATAGAGTAACACGAATGGCTTCTGTCTCCTCACATCAAGTGTTATGCATTTTATTTGAATTGTTGGGCTACGGCATTTGAAAATTAAATGTGTAGAAAAAGGACATTTTGAGAGAGAAACATTTCACTATATTTTAAATTTCTTTTCCCCCCCCAGTTGGAAAATGGATACACTTTGTTTGACTATGATGTTGGACTGAATGACATAATTCAGCTACTGGTACGCTCAGACCCGGATCTTCCTAGCACTTCTAAGCAGACTGATGCACAAGTTAAACCGAGCCCTAACAGCCCACCTAAAGGAAAGAAAACCTCAAGGGTGGGACCTTCCAGTCAGCCGACTACATCGGCTCATGCATTTCTTATTGATCCTGGCATTGGACTCTATAAGGTATGTTGTCTCTTCAGACTTCTAGTTTGCTGTGAAAATACAGTGTCGTTAATCTGCTGTGAATAAGTAGAGGTTGTAAACACCGGGATGTTAATATTTTGTTAAAAGTCTTTAAAATGTACTGTGAAATATACGTAGACAAATGTATAAAATGTGTATGTACAGTTTAAGGAACAATAATAAAGCAAACCTGTGTAATTCCACCAAGGTTAAGAAGTTAGAATGATGCCAGTACCTTTTTAAAGCCTCCTGTTGTGTGCCCTTCCAGATCACACCTCCCTCTAGCTCCCTGAGAGGTAAACAACTTCTGACTTCATGATCATGTTCTTGTTTTTCTTTAGTGTTCCTACTTATATATATGACTCTAAACAATGTTTCATTTTGACTACATTAGAATTTTATATAATGGAATTCTACTTTTTCCACAACTTTTGAGAGATTTCCTGATGCATATTAGCTCTGTTTTATTCTGCTTCACTATTATAGTGTTCCATTTTATTGTTGTAAAGTGCCAGTGAGTTGGTTCTGACTCATAGCAACCCTGTGCAGGGTTTTTGAGGTGTGACTGATGGATCTGAACCTACTAACATTACAGTTAACACTTAAGTGCTTACCCAACAGTGCCATACCAGGACTTCTCTTCCATTTTCTTAACATAGCATAAAACATTTCTGTTATCCTGGATTAATAGCTATTTGGGCTCATGGCAATGTTCAGCTGTTTCACACTTTGCCTGTTTTGAACCTTCTGGTAGAAAGTGTATCCTGATGCACTTTAGGTTTTCTCTCTGGGAATAGAAATGCAGGTTCTACTTTTCTGGATACTGGTCTATGTAGATTCTCTCCTTTGCCCAAACTGTTTTAAGTATTGTAGCTTTATAGGTGATTTTGATAATCTCCCTTTTCCCCATTCCCCCAATTTTGTTTCTCTTCCAGAATGTCATGGTATTTTGGCTTTTAATACTTATATAAACATTTTAGATTTAGTTTGTCATGCTTTACAAATAAATACTCGAGTTTGATGGGAAAATTGTATCTACAGTTCAACCAGAATTGACGTCTTTATAAAAGTGTTGAGTCTTTTAATTCATGTACGTGATGAATCTGCCCATTAATTTAGATCCTTGACATCTTGCAGCTGACGTTGAGCTTTTCTCTTTACCCACCTTATTCAGTTTATTGCTATTTAGCTTTTTGATGCTTATATAAGTGGTTAGCTCTTAAAATTGCAATTTGTATGCTGATATGTATAAATGCAATTGATTGATTTATTGACCTTTGTATCCATCAACTCTTCCAAACGACTGTAATAAATCGTGTAGAAATACTTGAATACCTGTTTTTTATTTTGTTTTTGTTTTCTTTTTTTGGTCTTGGTGCACTGTTGCACAGCAGTGGTGACCGTGGGTAAATTCCTGTTTTGTTTCACCATTATGATGTTTGGGAGGTTTGTTGTTTGAAATTTAATTCAGACTCGGATTTTCAAGTCTAAAGATTAAAAATTTATAACATGACTTACTTAAGAATATGAAAATAGAGATAATAATAGATCAGGGAAACTGTAAACATACCCACGTATATAATAGAAGGCATCAAGAAAGCCAGCAGCAAAAAGCTCGATCTCCAAAAAAAGCCCGGGGTGTCTTCATTGATAAATTGTTTGAAATTGGGAAAGAATAGATAATTCCACACCATAAACTAAGAAGGCCACTTTACCACTGCTTTATAAACTTAGTATAGCATTGGCCTTAAACGTGGTAGAACACAGTAGTACCACTAACATTGATGACATTGATGTAAAACTGAAATGATATTTGTTGTTGTTGTTAAGTGCCGTCCAGTGTGTTCTAACTCATAATGACCCTGTGTAGGTAGGGTTTCCGAGGAGTGCCTGGTGAGTTTGAATTGTGGACCTTGCTGTTCAGACTGACTTTTCGGGTCACTGCTTATCCTACAACACCATACCAGACTCCCAAAATTAAATCTAGCAACCAGAACTGTGATTGTGTTGTGTTGTTTAAGTGCTGTTGCCTTGGCTCTGACTCATAGCCACACTCAACCCTCTATTGGCTTTCCAAGGAGCAGCTGGTGAATTTCAACGGCCACCCTTGTGGTTACCGAGTTTAGTGCTTTTATTCTTCAGCTCCACACCGGGATTCCTACTGCATAGTGTTATTGTTAATGCTGTCAAGGTCGGTCTGACTCATAGCGACTCCTGTATAGGGTTTCTGAAGAGCAGCTGGTTGAGTTTGAAGCGCTGACCTTGTGGTCCAATGATTTTACCTTCCCCAAGTTTGGTTTGTCAGGAAATGGGGGCAGTTGCTTATTATTGTTGTGTTAAGTGTCAGTGAGTGGTTCTGACTTTAGCGACACTGTGTAGGGTTTCCAAGGAGTGACCAGTGGCTTTGAACGGCTTACCTTGCACTTAGCAGTCCTACATCACCACAGCAAACTCTTTAATTTGCTATTAGGAAATGTTTTCAGTAGAATTAATTGTAGTAACAAACCAGAGAAAAGTTTTAATCCATTTCTGATTTAAAAAAAATCCTTGGTAACAAGAACAGTTGGAATAGATGAATATTTTAAACAACAGCCTGCATCTTAATGGTTGGAAAACCCCAGAAACATTCCTATTAAAGACAGGAGCCAGGCAAGGAAGCTAAAGGATGCTGCTGTATTTTGACATTTGTTTAAAGACATCTTAGCTACTGCAGAGCCTATAGTGTGTAGTGGATGATAAGCTGAGCTCCTAACTGCAAGGCCACTAGTTTGAATCTCTCAGCCACTCTGAGGGTGAAAACTGAGGCTTTCTGCTCCCATAAAGATTTACAGCCTTGGAAACCCTATAAAGTTGGGACCAACTTGGTGACACATCACCACCACCAGTTAGGCAGGAGAAGAAAAATTCAGATTTAATATTAGAATACTATTAGTTGTCTTTGCTGTAATCAGTTAGAAAATAAATTGAAGAGAAAACATGTCTGCATTAGTAAAAGGTAAATCTGTCACTGACTCTATCGGATACGGGTTTTTTTGATGCTGTCCTGTTGATTCCCACTCCTAGTAACACACTGACAGCAGAGTGAAACTGGCTCTTAGGGCTTCCTGAGCTATCTGTCATCTTTATGAGAAGAGAGCTCCAGCTCTTTTCTCCCAAGAAGCCATAGGTGGGGTCAACCCATTGACCTTTTTGGTTAGCAGCCAGGCACATTCAGATGACCAGGCATAGGACTTAGGAAAGGGGTAAAACACAATACTCAAATTTTGTTGCTAGTATCACCATGGCATTTCTTCAGAATACCAATGCTTCAGAGTTGTTACTTTTTCACATTGTTAGTTTATAAAGAAATTTTTTTAGATCTGATTGGCAGCAAGTCCACAGAGGTAAAGTGGTATTTTCATCACCTATCCAGGGTTAACCATGACTTAGATTGTGTATCAACAGTGACAGCACTATTGATGTGAACACTTATGATTGACCTAGGCCAGGTGTCTCCACTGTCACATTAGGGGATCTTCTCCTGGTCCCCCTCCCACCCTGCAACTTGGGAAGGAAGCGAGCGTAGCCCACACTTAAGAAGTGGGAAGTAACGCAAACTGTTAGCATGCATTATTTGAAATTTTTCTGTGTGTGAGATCTCTTCTTCCCCATTTATTTATCATCCATGAAATATCAATTCATGGGTGTTTTATACTTAGGGTTCGAATTCAGTAATATTTTTTTTTGTGTGGTTCAAATCGTTCCAGCTTCAGCCATTGGAAGCCTATGAGTTGGCTCCCGATTTATGTCCTTTTGTCTTACCACCACCTTGTGGGGTGTTTTGTTTTGTTTTGAGCACCTTCTGGCTCAACAGGGGGTTCCAGGCTCATCTTGTGAATTTCCTGATGCAGTCCTAGAGTCATTCATTTCTCAAAGGAGCCCTGGTTTCTTAGAAACCAACATCCAGACGCTAGGCATGTCCCTTGCTCCTGGGCTGTTATTTTTTTTTAGACCCTCTCAGCCAACAGAGCAAGGAAATGTCTGTATACACACTAATTCTTATAGAGGACCCCTGGTGGCACAGTGACTGAGTGCTGCTGGGAGACTAACTGAAAGGGTGGCAGTTTGAGCCCATCAGCTGCTTCTCAGGAGAAAGCTGTAGCTGTCTACTTTCTGCAGGATTTATGGCCTTGGAAACCTTATGGGGCAGTTCTTTGTCCTATAGAGTTTGCTATGATTCAACCAGTAGTTTTGTTTCTGCGTATCCCTTGTATATGTCAGGGGGCGTCAAAAAGTTCATGGAAAAATTTCATTATTTTTTCATTCCATTTTTTCCCATGAACTCTTTGAAGCCCCCTCCTATCTGTAAATATTTCTGTACATAGCTCAGTATGTGTTAAGTTGATATTGTTACTCTTAAACTTCTTTTTGGGTAAAGACTCTCAGTTTAGAAGCTGTTACCTTTGAATTTGTTTGTTGGAGTTAGTGAAGAGATGCCTTTGCGCACACAGGATTGCTGCATACCTACAGATGGGACATTAGCCTCACTCAGTGAGACAGCTCTGGACTGTTTATGTTTGACCGGCTCCTCACACTCTGCAAGCTCTGCGTCCTAATTGTGCTGTCAGAAAAAACGTTTCTCAGCAGATTTTGGCTTTCTATTTTCATGCATTAGCTATCAGTTCTAGTACCTAACTTAAACTTGTCTTTTTTTTAACTTCTCTTGCTTTCATATTAGTATGTAGTTTGTTGTTGTTAAGTTATGAACTATACAAACTTGGCAAGTATGTTTTACATCAAGTATCTGTGTCTATACTTAAACACTTGAACTTTCAAAAGGATAGAGTGTTAGTCAAACAGTACCATTATGAGGAAAGCTGCATTTAACCTTCCTTGTTAGTTGAAGAGACTGTAGCCTTGGAAACCCTATACAGGGTCACTAGGAGTCACAATCTACTTGCTGGCAGTGGATTTATTTGTTTGCTTTTTTCCATCTCTAGAGTAGAAACCAATTTATTTTCTGAAACAAGATGGACTTTTAATGTTTGTATTGATTTTCATTTTGGCTTTTGGGTAAGGAAGGTATTTATAATTATAACTCTAGAGAGAGTCTACTTTTGAAATTATTATCACCCTGACCCAAATGGTATGTGTGGTATTGTTTGTCATGAGTGAGAACTGCTTGATAATAGTGAGTAAAAGTATGAGTTCTTATTTGCTGTTATAAATCTAGGGGTTGTTTACTCAAATAATGCCCTTCATTTGTCAGCTAGTAAGTTCTCTCATGTGTGATGTTCAAAATAATGGTAATGGCATTGTGTTTAGGTTGGTTTAGGTTTCTGTTAACTCCAATTGAAGTATCTCGTTTCTAGCTTTATCTGCTAGTGTCTACCTTCTCGGTGTCATCTTGGTGATTTGAACCCATTTTATAGTTTTAAATACCTGTGTCTGAGTTCATCACTTACTTTTGAAGTTCCTGTTATATGATCATGATTTTACAGTAAGCTTCAGAGTATCATGGCAAGAGCATAACATCAAGATCAAGGTGTCCTCAAATTTTGGCTTTCCATTTTAATAGCTTTCACCTAGAACAGATTAACTTAACTTTCTGTTTCCTTATTTTGTAAAATAGGTATTGGTAGCAGTATTATTCAAAGACAGGTATGTTGTTCTTCTGGAAGTCCATGGTAGTTTAAATATTCATCACCAGTGCCATCATTTAAATTTTTCTATGGTCTTCCTTATGTATTGTTCAACTTTCACATACATATGAGGCGATTAAAAATACCATGGTTTAGATAGGTTGTTGTTAAGTGCCGTGACTCATAGTGACCCTGTATAGGGTTTCCAAGGAGCAACTGGTGCATTTGAACTGCTGACCTTGTGATTCGAAGTCCAGAGCTGATCTTGCAGCTCCATACCAGGAGTTCTGAATAAGGAAACTTGCATGGTAGCTGCACATGGCAATTTAACTTTTAGTACATTACTTTTTTCCCATTCTCAGGTAATATCATCTGTCATTATTTTAGACACCCTAGGTGCTCTGTATTCCTTCAGGGAAGAGCCAGCCAGATGAGATGGTGATTTCATTTTTCCTTTGAAGACCATAAAGAAAAAGAAAAGATGGAAGGACATTGACCTTTTTCACCATTGTGCTCCAGTTTTTTTAGAAAGATGTTCTTTTACTTATTTCCATTTCATAGCTTTAATTCTCTAGTAAACCTGTTTCCTAATTTTCCTGTTTTTCCTCCAGTTAGATTGCATGATTTCGTTCTGGATCTCCCACTAGACTAGATGACATACGTTTCATGTCTTATAGCCCTGTTCTTTGCTTTCACCTCCCTGTAGTTTTGTCAAGTTAAGCTAGATTTAGATAGCATGCCTTTTATATTTTCTCTCACTTCTGTGAGGGTGTTAAGTAGATGCATTTGCTCATGAGAAACTAACTGGTGATGGAATTTATTTACCTCATTTTGTATAGAAGGATTTGCTAGACTCTTCCCAATGACTTTATGCATAATTCCCTCATTTTCAAGTTTTATCATAAGTCTGATTAATACTTTATTGTTTTCTGGTTGGGCAATGTAATTTACCTTTAGAATTATGAAAAAATTCATGGAACAAATTACCGTTGTAATCATTTGAAGTCTTGGCCTTTTCAGTGGTGATGTTTTTATTGGGTGACTTGACTTGCCAGAATTCAGTTTCTAAAGTCAAGTAAGTGCAGGCTGGGATAAGGAGTAGTGAAAGAAAAGGATTTCATTGAAGGAAACTGGGAGGAAATTTCATTTTTATATTAGTAAGAAAAAACAGATGTAAGACAGTAAAATCCAAAACGAATAAAGTTGATTTAATCTTTTAAATCACCATTTTAATCGTGAGTAGTGCAAATATTGTTTACTACGATAACCCTCAAATAATGAGTAATATTGAGGTTTTTGAAGCAATTGATGAAATTAAGCTTCATTAACTAATTTTAAACTTTTTTTAGGTAAATGAATTGGTGGATGCCCGAGATGTCGGCCTTGGTGCTTGGTTTGAAGCACATATACGTAGTGTCACTAGAGCTTCTAATGGACATTCACGTGGCAAAGCTCCACTGAAGAACGGCAGTTCTTATAAAAGGACTCATGGACATGTAAATCACAATCCCAAAGAGAACGTAAATACATTGGACAATGTGCCCTCGACGTCTAATTCAGACTCGGTTGCGGCTGATGAAGACGTAATTTATCATATCGAGTATGATGAGTAAGTGCTCATACTACTGAGGACTTCATTCATGTTTTTGTTTGTAGAAGCAAAGCCTTCCATTTCAAGATTGCTTTCAAATAATTGTCTCTCTAAAGAAATCATGTAGGGAGTCATGTTCAAGCTGTGATTTTTTGTTTGTTTTGTTGCTGTTTGGTGGTTGTAACCTAATGAATAAGGACTTATTTTAACTCTTCCCGGTTATCTCCGGCTCATAGGTGGTTTATGATCTCGACCCTAATACCTGACTTAATTTATGATATAAAAGTTAATATTTGTCTCTCCTACTACTATCCATGGGTTTTTGACTTGTGTTTTAATAGTATTTTAGAAATTAGATAATACCCTATAATGTAATAGCCATTAGAATGAAGTTGGAATTTTTCAAAAATAGTTTGTAATTGAGATATAATTCACATGCCATACAACCTTACCCCCCTTTAAAGTCTGCAACTGAATGTGTTTTAGTATATTCACAGGGCTATTCAACCATCACCACAAAACTACCTGTAGAACATTTTTATCCCCCTAAAAGGAAGCCCCATACCCATTAGCAATCATTTCTTACTGCTCCTTCTACCAGTAAAACAGATTTTATAAAATGTTAGAGTGGAAACCATGTTAGGAATTTGTATTGAGGGCCCAGATTCTTACACTAAATTACAATTTTCTTTACCCATTTTCAAAATCCTAGTACAAAAGTTGCTGTTGGGGACAGATTTTGTATTTATTCAAGATATTCAATGAACTTAAACCATCATTCAAGTAATGCCTTATGGAAAATATCTACCAAATTCTTGTAAGAGTTCAAAATTCTAGAATGGTTGTGGTATTTTCTACTCCATAATGGTATAAAAAGACTCTGATATCAACTTATTTCTAGGATACTTGGAAAAAGGGGTCAGAAGTAAATTCCAGGTGACTTTTCTTGGTACTTGTCGAGGTTGTGGCTAACCTACCAATACTACTTGACTACAAATGAGCCATCCTACTTTTTTGGACTGTAGTAGGTGGTAATATGAGAACCAGCAACTAGAACCAATACAAGGACTGTGATTGACCAGAATGAGCAGTATTAATGAGTTGAACTTGAGGTTGAAAGAACTTGGCATTGCTGTGTTGACAAGTAAGCGTTCTCCGGATGTCTGAATGCTGTGGTAAAGAGGCAAGATACTATAGTGGTGGAGGATTTCCGCTATCTGTATATCTCTCATCAAGAAAGTGCCTTTGGTTTCCTTGATTGAGCTTGATGTCATGGAGAGTAGAAGAAACGACTAATAATAAACTAACTGGGACCTAATTCTGGCCCCAAACAGATTACTGTTTGACAAAAAGTGGTGCAGAATGATGGGACTTGAAAGTCAGGTGAGAAGTTTGAAGCACAGGAGCACTTGTTAGGGCCGTGGAGTCGGCTCCGATTTATAGTCACCCTGTACTGGGCTTTCTGAAGCTTTAAAATCTTTGCGGGACAGAAACCTAATTTTTTTTCCTGCAGAGCTGCTGGTGGATTCAAACTGTAGACTTTGTTTACAGTCTAGTGCTCACTAAGCACATTAAGCCTTACTAAAGTTTTGTAGTTTTAGGGACTTGTCAAGATGAATATGGAGTAAGACTATCTAAGGAGTTGGCCCAGTGCCACAGTTGTGTTGGCATGCTAGAGCACCAAACACTGACTGAACTTCCGAAAAATCATAGATAATAGAAGCTTGTTGCCGTCAAATTGATCCCAACTTCTGGCGACCCCATGTATGCAGGCAGAGTAGAATTGCTGCTCCATAGGATTTTTAAGGTTGTGATCTTTTAGAAGCAGATCACCAGTCCTTGTTTCCAAGGTGCTTCTGGGTGGGTTCAAACCACCAACCTTTCAATTAGGAATTGAACTCTTAGCTTCAGTTAGAACTTACAGTTAGTATTTGTCTCATGTGGAACTAGGTAAAAGGTGCTTCTGGGTTGTTGTTATTGTTAAGTGCTGTTGAGTTGGTTTCAAAGCATAGTGACCCTGTATAGGGTTCCTGAGAAGCAACTGGTGGATTTGAACTGCTGACCTTGTGATTCACAGTCCAGTGCTGATCCTACAGTGCCACCCAGAAGTCCCATATAACCAAAGGCTTTTCTATTAGTATCTAGGAAGAATCAAGGTGTGATAAAATAAGTTTTGAGAAATCCTGTTAAACTTTTATTCTTAATAGTTTTTAGAAAAGTGAAATTCAAAAAAATGTAGTTAGATAGATGTTGACTTTCAGTAAGTCATCAAACCATTTCTTCTTTGGATGAAGGGTGCATTTGAGAGAGCTGGTGGAGTATGTGGCTTATTAATAGCAATAAACAACTTTTTATTGCGATGTAAGCTTTAAGTGAATTAATAGGCTCTGATTGTCAAATAACTCTGCTGTAAGGATTTTTTCTTAAAAGTGTTACTTGGAAAAAGCCAGGCGGTGTTATTGTTTACCTGGCCAGTTACTCCCTACATGACATATTGTCTTCCAGCTATAGAGCTTTAAGGACAGTATCAACAGGACATGGTACTAAAGTAACTGTGTATTTAGCTTGAAAAGACCTGGGTCATGATAGTGTCATATTTTGAAAGCTTTGAAAACTTCCCGGAAGGAAGTTCTGTACAACATAGAATATAGGTTTGAAGATAACTGAAACCTCCTACCAGTCAGTCTCTAATTATTGGTGTGCCTTTGAAAGATACCCAATAGACAGAATTGGACATCTTCAACCATAAAGTGACAGGCAGACTTGGCTAGAGATGTTACATTGCAAAAAGAATTGAATACATTAGGAATAGAGAGTCTCGAGTTAGCTGTGTGGCGGAGTAAGCTTAGTCCCTGGTTCTGGAGGCATGTGAACCTGCCCAGGGTTATAACACATCATAAACAATGAACAGAGAGTTGTGTTCACACTTCAGGTCTTTACCACATCCATCCACCAGGAGACAAGTGCTGAGTGCCTGAAGAGGACACACCAATTGTAATCAACTTAGTAAAATACACCACCACAATGTCTCGAAGAAAACAAGCAACTTTAGCTTACACAGAGAAATAATACAGTACCTCAAACAAGTGACCAGAATACAGAGTCAGAAAATATAACACCAGAAATGGGATCAGAACTGTCTGATAGGAATGTAAAAGAATACTAATTAGGCAACTTCAGCGAATTGAAAGAAAACAGATAAAGCTGGGGGGGGGGGATCAGGAAACAAAATGACAAAATAATTGAAATAAAATTGGCATTCTAAAAATTACCAATTTAGAAATGAGAAGATTAAGACTTCAGAAGTAGCTGATACACTGGAAGGGCAAAGAAACAGAATTGCCTTAATAGAAAGATGAATTACTGAGCTTGAAGAGAAATCAATCATCTGCCAGAGGAATAATCAGAAAAAAGAACCCCCAAAAATCTTATCAGTAGGAAATGTGGGAGAAAGATGAGGCTTTCTACTCCTGCAAGGATTTACAGGCTTGGAAACTGTGTACCAGGTGGCTGTGAGTTGGAACCATTTCCACAGCACTAAACAAGGAATTCTAGAACAGAAAGTGACAAAAAATATATATATATATAATATTGCCCAAGAGTTGTTGGAAGAAAACTTCCCTAACATCATGAAAGATGAGAAAGATAGCCTTCCAGGAAGTTGAACGAACTCCAAGTAAGATAGACCCCCAAAGAAAAACACCCCAGACATATTATTTATAATCAAGCTTTTCAAAACTGAAAACAGGGAAAGAGTCACGAGAAGCAGCTCAGGATAAACAAAAAGCTACCAAAAAGACTAAGCTCTGATTTCTCAACAGAAACCACACAGGCAAGAGGACAATGAGATGACATATGCAAAATTCTGAAAGAAAAGCAGTTGCCAGCCAAGAGTCATATATCCAGCAAACCGTCCATCAAATACGACAGTGAAACTAAGACATTTTCAGACCAATAGAATTTAAAAAAAAAAAATTTTTTTTTAAAGAATTTGCAAAAACCAGATAAACCTTACAAAAAATACTGACGGGAGTTCTTTAGACAGAACCTACAACCACAAACAACCAGAGAGACAAGTCAGATATGGAAGAATGTTAAGTAAAACAGACCTCTAAGAACAATAGAGAAGCTGTGATACAATTACAAGAACAAAAAAACACGCCTAAAATAAAAAGAGGAAATAATCTAGTTACAGAATTTCCAAGTGAAGGAGAAACCAAATAGATTTCATGAAAAACAAACAGCCTAACAGTAACCATAAACTAAAGCAAGCCTTACTCCTAGTGCTAGCCCAGCACCTAGCCCTAACAGGAGTCCTGGTGTAGCGCTATGGGTTAATGTGCTGAACTGCAAAGTCAATTTGAATCACAAGGTCAGTGATTCAACCTTGTTTTCTCCTGTTATTAACATCTTGTATTAGTGTGCTGGGCTTGTTAACATGATGAACCAAACTGATAGGATTACTTTAAGCAAAGTCTTTGATATTAGCAGTTTCACTCCTACAGTTCTATGGCTTTTGACAGAGTCATGCTATGTGTCCAACATTAAAGTATCCTAAGAATAGTTTCACTGCAGGTAACATGTTGTTTTTGTTAAGTGCCATCAGATCGGTTCTGACCCATAGTGACCCCATATAGGGCTTCTGAGGAGCTGCTGGTGAGTTTGAACCTCCAAGCTTGTGCAGTGCAACATTATCCTACAGCGCCACCTCAGGCCATTCACAGCTTCATCTCTCCCCTTGAGCCCGGACAACCGCTGCTCTTTTGACTACTGTCACTAGTGTTCCGTTACACAGGCTACCTTTTTGAAGGCTTTTTATTGGAGGTATTTCAGTTTGTAGGTAACTCTCTCTCACTTGCTTGTGTTAACTCTCAGATTCACATCTTGTGAATCACTACAGATAATAAAAGGCAAGTGGGGGGTTAATTGACTTCAGAGAATCTGATACAAAATAGTTTGTGTGTTCTGATTGTTAGAAGTTGTATACCACTTGCCACATCTTTAGATCTCCATCAACCTAGTTCATATTTAGGGGGGGAAATTGGCAGTAGAAGCATTAAATTTTAGACTCTAGAGATTCTGATTCCAAGGGACACTTGGATCCCTAAAGGTTTGAAAGCGCCCTTTTAGTGGGTATGTACAACTTGTCTGGGAGTAGAGCAGTACCTTCTCTTCTCCTCCAAGCTCTGATTCCTGGAGAGAGATTATATTTAAGCTATTATTAAGAAATAAACAAATGTCAGGTGGTATATGTAGGCAGTTATACATCATTAACTGATAAAAGAAATAAAACAGACAACATGAAAATCACCCTTATTTGATTTTCATAAGTTTTCATTGTACACTTTTAATAGTTTTCTAAAAATGGTATTTATTTTCATCAGTTTTCTTCTGGGTGTTTATACCACTGTATTCATGAATTGTAGTTGAGGTTTTATAAGTTAAACAGTTTTCAGGACCCCAAATATGTATCTGAATTCACAAAGCTGTGACATTAGTCTTGAAAGAGAAGAGACCTTAGAGCTATTGATGAGGATGAGTCATGACTGGGGCTTGGAGAAGGACAACCATTTCTCTAGGGTCTCTAGTAGGTGGAGCAGTGGAGCAGACTCTGTGGGCTTAGCATTGGGCTGCTAACTGCAAAGGCTGCTGTTTAGAACCACGAGCTGCTCCCCAGGAGAAAGATAAAGCTGTTTGCTTCTGTAGGGTCGCTTTGAGTCTGAATCGACTTGAGGCGCACTGGGTTTTGTTCGGTTGGTTTTCTCATAGGCTATAGGAGAGTGTTTCAAAAAGCTTGGGAAAAAAAGAATGAAAAGATAATAGATTCTTCTTGAAACTTTTTGAAGCACCCTCTTATGTCTATGTCTTAGAGCCTGTAGATAATGTTAAGCCTTAAGGTGGTGGGCTACTACTAACTGTTTTGCATAGATTTTCAGATAACCCTTACAATGATTAACTCCCAGGTGAAGAAACCAAGACTTCATTATTTAATATGCCAGAGGTCAAACCCATTAACTGGTTTGACCCAGAGCCCAAGAATTTAGTATGCACTAGATACCTCTGCCTACACTTACGTTGTCATCAAAAATAAATAAAGGTCAACCATTATTTATTTATCTAGCATGTATGACATAAACTTGCTTTTGACTTTGATCGACTGGGATTTAAAAACACACACATACTTTCTTCTGTTGAGTTAGACCTTAGGTTAGCTATGTTAGCACTGAATGCACCCCCACCCAGTTCTATTCATACCCTTCACCTGACTGTTTCATCAGCAAACAATCACTGAAATCCTGTCCTTCTTCTGTAGGAAGAAACAACTCATCTCAGTGGACTGGTTCAGATTCCCGTAGAGTACAGATTTTCAACCCTTACAGCACAGTCTTTTGGGAAGCTTTGAAAAATATTATTGTGGGGACCCTACTCCCAGAAATTCTGGTGTCATCTACCCCATGAGACACTTGTTTTCAGAAGTTCCCCGTGTCACTCTCAGGTGCAGCCGAGGTTGAGAGCCATTCTCAAAGTGTAGTGCTTGACGTGGAGCCTCAGCTTCTCTTGTTAGAAATGCACGTTCCTGGATCTGACTCCAGCCCTGATGAACCCTTGTCTGCGGAGGCCCAGCTGTCTGTGTTGTAAATAAACTCTGTGGGTGATTCTGATGCACACTCAAGTTTGGGAACCCCTGTGACTCAGCCTTACCTGCTATCTATCAGGCACCTGTTCTTAGAGAGCAATGTGGATGAAGGGAATGCTAGGTGACTCTTAGAGGTCACAGGTGAGGAACCGCTGCCGAGTGTTCATCCTTATTTTAGCACATACCTAGGCAGTCAGGGTTTGCTGCTGGGTTTCTGCTTTGTTTCCATACAGACAAACCTATTAGTGTTCTCTAGTCTTTTTAGAAGGAATTCTATTTCACTCAAGCTAAATGATCTATAAACCAGTAGTCCTTCAGGCACTTCCGATTCTGATGTGTCAGAGTAGAACAGTGTTCCATAGGGTTGTCTATGACAGATTGTTCAGAGGTAAATATCAGAACTTTCTTTCAAGGCAGTTCTGGGTAGCTTTGAACTTCCAATCTTTTGGTTAACAGCTGAGTCCACTAACATTTCAACCACCAGAGGGCTCAAGGGATCTGATGAGTGTAAATCATGAGGAGCCCATGGGCTCCGTTCTTTACTCAGACCTACTGTGCTTGGGAAGCGATGGCCGGCCCTAAGGTGTTTCTGGGGACTTTATCTATTATGATGTGTTGGCAAATTCCTGAGCCAGGAGGGGGATGCAGCTGTGATAGTTGGGTGTTCGTCCTTCAATCTAGCCTGGTTTTCTTGATGAATTAACTTCCTAAATAAGCTAGTCAGCCCTCTTCACAAGCTTCCTAGATTTGGAATAGGGCTGACCTGGTATTTTATCATCTGTTGTAGGATAAGCACTGGACTTCTAAACTTCATGGTCAGCGGTTCAAATCCACCAGTTGCTCCTCGGAAACCCTCATAGGGTCACTATGAGTTGGAATTGCACAGTACTTTCAACAACAGCGCATCCCAAATTCTTCCCTAATAGTAAAAATGTCTTTTCTTTGAAATGTTATCAGTGGGTGGAGCAGCTCAGTTTCTAGTCATTGCAATATAGTCAGTACGTTTTTAGTCATCTGTACGGTTCTTTAAAGAAACAGTGACCTAAAGTTGTGAATTGTGTGGCCTGGGCTTTCATTCTTAGATTGTAGTTCCTGCATTACTGCCTCTCCTCGTTGTCTTCTCACTCCCAGAGCTTCAGCCTTGTGCTTGAAATCTTATGAAAGCACACTGCCTCATTTTTCTCTCCTGGGGTAGCTGCTGGGTTCTAAGCACCGACCTGCAGGTTGCAGCTGAGTGCTTTAAACACTGTGCCTTTAGTACTGTACTTTAAACACCTGAATTGTGCCAGGTTGCTTTTCAGAGTGTAGTAACTTTAATCCAATACTTTTCTTGTTAAAATAACATTATGTGTCAGGCGTTCTACAAGTATTTGGATCATGTCATGTAATTTTTATAGAAGGCCAATGAAATGTAGGTACTTTTGAATATATTAAGTGGGGATAACTGTGAGGTTTAGAGAAGTTAAGTAATTTGCCCAATGTTGGAGAGCTGTAGACCCAGACTCAGAAAAGTACATGCTGCATCTTCTTTTGAGAGAAGTGCATTTATAAAAAGAAATGAAAGCAAGTCTAAAAAGTATTGCTTCTAGGGTTCCAGTTTATACAAGCATGAGTTTAGTCCAAATAAAACAGGTTTAAACAGTGTCTTTGATCAATGGATGATTGCAAAGAAGTTCTCTATATAGTTGTCTTAGTTGCATTAAGATAATTTTTCAAAAAGGATACTTTTGTGGCATGGCTAAAAATGATTTACAGGTCAGTGTTAATAGCCAGTTTTTAACAAAATTTAAGTGGCCATCTTCCCAAATCATTGAAACTTTGCAACAAGTTTATGAGAATGCTGCCCACATGAAACAGCAGTTGAACCTCAAAGATGAGCCAAGAGAACGGAGAAGACGGTCAGCCTTAATGAATGCAGAAATTGTGACTGAAGTCCAGAAACTGGTGGAAGGAAGACCGAAGTGCTGAGAATAGTGATCTTACATGTTGGGCATTTTCAATTTTAAGGAAAAATCTTGGCCTCAGCAAGCTTTTGGCTCAGTGGGTGACCGAAATCTTGCAGTAATATCAGTTACCTCAGAGCTAATTTTACAGCTGACCTTGCCATCAATTTTTAAAGCAAGACTGAAGCTAATGACGACTGTTTTATGGAACAGATTGTAACCAGGGATCAGTGATGGATTTGCCAATACTATGCAGAGTCCTGGTGCGGCATTGTGGATTAATGCACTGGACTGCAAAGTAAGTTTGGAATCACAGGATCAAGCTCACCAGCTGCTCCTCAGAAAGGGTCGCTATGGGTTGGAACCGACTCCACGGTGCTTAACAACAACAATGCAGAGAGTAAGGTCTACACAAAAGGCTTCTGAAGGGATCTGCTGGGTCAGTTAATTTCAGGCATAGTTCAGTTCAGAAGGTTATAGTGACTTTGGTGGGGAGGGTGATAACCTTGATAGATTTTTTTCAAAAGACACGGGGGTATCACTGGAAGGAGGGTGCTTAGGAAGAAGTTTTCGGAAAATGGAAAACTGCCTTGGTGAGACAAAGGCCAGGAAAGTTGTACCCAGGAATTACTTTCCTTCACAACCATTTGTTGTTGTTAGGTGCCATCCAGTCAGTACCGACCCATAGCGACCTTATGCACAGCAGAACAAAACTGCCCGATCCTGGGCCAACCTCACTACTGTTGCCACACTTGAGTCCATCTATGCTACCCCTTGGCCAGTCCATCTCGTTGGGGGTCTTCCTCTTTTTCTCTGACCCTCCACCTTACCAAACATGGTATCTTTCTACAGCGACTGGTCCCTCCTGATAGTATGTCTGAAGTATGAGAGATGAAGTTTGGCCATCCTGGCCTCCAAGGAGCACTCTGGCTGCACTTCTTCCGAAATGGATCTATTGGTTCTTTTGGCAGCCCATGGCACTTTCAGTATTCTTCTCCAACACCATAACTCAGAAGCATCAATTCTTTTACGGTCTTCCTTATTCACTGTCCAGCTTTTGCGTGCATACGAGATTATTGAAAATAACATGGCTTGGGGAAGGCGCACCTTAGTCTTCAAGCTGAAATCTTTGCTCTTCAACACTTTCAAAAGGTCTTGTGCAGTAGATTTGCCTAATGCAATTGATGACCATGCACCTGCTTATATTCAGAGGACAGCAGGACTGTCTTATAAGGATTTCATTGGGAAACCTTTACCCCATCCACCCTACAGCCCTGATCTTGCCCTGTCAGAATTTTCGTTCCTCAACTCATGGCATATTGGAAATGAACGTGACAGGAGTCCCTTGAGGATGCTCAAACTGCCATTTTGACATGATGTAAATCGAAGAGTGCAGAAGTCTTTGGGAGAAGGAGTGGTGGTGGTGGTGGTGTGTGCCATCCAGTTGGTTCCAACTCATAGCGAACCTGTATAGGATTTGAAATGCCGACCTTGCAGTTAGAAGTCCAGTGCTTATCTTACAGTGCCACATCAAGTCTTAGGGATAGATTTTGTTGTTGAGTCTGCTTCAACTGTAAGGAGTCCTGGTATGGTGCTGTGGGCTGATGCGCTGGACCACAGGGTCGGCTTGAACCATAAGGTCGGTGATTCAAGCTCACCAGTCACTCCTCAGAAACCCTTTACAGGGTCACTATGAGTTGGAACCAGCTTGACGACATTTAACAGCAACAACATAAACTCTTATGTGCATTGTTTTGTGGGGAGGGTCCATAACTTGTTAGTATTTCAAGTCAAAACGTTTGTTGTTGTTTTTGACACAGTGGCAGGGCCTTATCATGGGATTGAGGACAAATGGAAATGTCATCACTTTTGGATTTACGGGGTATCTTATGTTGAGGCTCTGACAAATATCTTACGACAATGTTGTCGCTGCTCCGCCTGTGGTGAGTGCTTTTCAGTAGCCTTAATTATGATGACTTCTGTAAATAGAAGGCAGTAAGCCAATTCTGAATGAAATCAAGTGCTGATTTTAGATAAAAAGTAGTTTTTCTACAAAGTAACAAGCCTGATTTTCTTGAGTAAATCGATGGAGTGATGTATTTCTAAAGGAGTCCCTGAACTCTTCTGAGCCGTGTTAAATGTAATGATTTCTGGGTTTTGACAGGAAGGAAGGAGGAAAAGACTTTCCTGTTAATGAAGTCTCGTGTTATTGGTCTTGATATTGGGGGTGGGGTTAAGGGGTCTAAGAACTTTGGGATAATAAGTAGTAGCCTGCCCTGTTGCTTCTTGTTACTCGTGTCTGTTGCAAAGGCTGGATTGCTTCTCCTATCCTATGTGACTTGAAGTGTCCTGAGTTGGATAATTGGAAGGAGAAGCACGACAGGTCGCTGACCTTCAGTCATTGCTTGCTCTTCCATGCTGCTCTGGAGGCACTTAGTGCTTAGCAAAAGAGTTTACAGAAATCAGTTGATTTTGTTTTGTCTTGTTTTAACCTTTTCAACTGTACACATCATCCCTTTTCATTAGTGTTTCTCAGAAAGATGTTAGAAACTGCAGATTCACACAGGTCAGTCAGGTAGTCCTTTAAACTGCAGATTCTTGAGGGACCTTCTCCTTATCACCACCAGATTGAATGGGCCTGAGGTAGGACCCGGCCCATTGCCATTGAGTCAATTCCGATTTACTGTGACCCTATATAGGGCTTCCGGAACTATCAATCTTCATGGGAGCTGACAGTCTCATTTTTCTCCTGTGGAGTGGCTGGTAGGTTTGAACCACCGACCTTGCACTTAGCAGCCCAGTCCTAACCCAGAGTGCCACCAGGGTTTCTTGATGCTAGGACCCAGGGATCTGTTTTCCTAACCAGTTCCTACCCTGGAGGCCTGTGCAATTTAAGTGCAATTTAAGTGTTCAGAGCAGTGGGTCCCTCGGGCATTGGAATCAATGGGATTTGAATTCTAGTTCTGCAACGTAGTTTTCTCTTTTTATAACTCAGTTTACTTCCTTCCCTGCTAAATATATGTTCTATTTCCTAATAACCTTGGAAAGTACTTGTGGTAATTACAGTCAAACTTTCTGCTTTGCATTTATTTATTAATAAAGCCAGGTTCTTTTGGTAAGTACTCCTAAATATTACAGTTATGTGTTCTAAAAGTGGAATCTATTCTATGTAATATGTGAAATCCCATGAGGAGCAGTTTCAAGTAAGTTATTCTTTATTTATACGTGAGCGTTAATGTTATCAGAATCGGAGATGCTTTCATCTTTGCATGTGATATGATATTAAAGATTTGCTAAACCTAGAACATGTCTCCAGGTGAATCTTGTCCTTATTTAACCATCCTCTTGTTGTTAAGTGCTGTTGAATTGGTTCCAACCCATGGCGACCCTGTATAGGATTTCCAGAGAGTGGCTGGTGAGCTTGAACCCCACCAAGTTTGAGGTGCAAACCGACTTTGCAGCCTAGTTGCATTAACCCACAGCACCACACCAGGTACTAAAGTCATGTTTTAGTACTGCCTTGCTTAATACAATTTGAGTCTATCAGAATTATTAGTTGTTGTTAGGTGCCGTCGAGTCGATTCCAGCCCATAGCGAGTTACTAGTTAGCCACCTAAAAAAAAATCTAGTTTCAGTATTTTTATAGTAAACCTTATTACAGTGCTTAATCTATTTCCCTGAAATAGATTATCTGGGATTTACTCATTGATTATTTTCTGCTAACAAATACCAGTTTTATTTCTCTTTAGCACTTCTGTGATCAAGGGTGGTTTTGTTGTTGTGTGCTGTTGAATTGGTTCCGGCTCATAGCTACCATGTATATAGTTCTGTGGCTGTAAATCCCTATGGGAACAGAAAGCCTCTTATTTTTGCAGAGTGACTGTTGGATTTGAACTGCTGACCTTGCAGTTAGCAGCTCAGTGTTTAACCCAGTTGTTGTTGTTAAATACCATGGAGTCGGTTCCGACTCATAGTGATCCTGCACAGGGTTTCCGAGGCTGCAAATCTTAACGGGAGCAGCAAGCCTCATCTTTCTCCCGTGGAACAGCTGGTAGTTTTGAACTGCCAACCTTGAGGCTAGCAGCCCAATTCGTAACCACTTTGCTACCAGTATTCCTTTGAACCAGATACTCAAGGAAAAAGAAGAGACATAGAATCAGTCAGCAATCTTTTTTCTAAATATATTGATCATAGTTTATTCAATTAAGAGCTTTAGTTATTTAAAGCAGACTTTCCTATTGAGTGACTTAGGTATGCTTCCAAATGTTTGTAGGCCTGCTATGTCTCATTTCAAGTACACCAAAGTTTTTTAACATAGTACCAGTTTCTGGTTGAGAAAAATGGGTAGTAAGAGAAAATAAGAAAATGAAAGGTTTAGTTCAATAATCCATCTTTCCAGAATTAAAGCGCCTGAGTCCCCCAACCCTAGGGATGAAACAAGGGCCCTTTCCAAGGCAGATCACTGACGTTTCAGAACACCTTGGATGAAAAGATTCTTAAGGCTTCTAGACAAAAGGCTCATATGAAGGATCATGAATCAAGATGGCACTGGATTTTCCTCACTGGTGTACTAAAAACTAGGAAACAAGAGAATGTATCTAAAAAATAAAATGTGTGTACCTTAAAAAAATATCACTAATAAACTATTACCATGTGAGCTTAGAGCAAATTGTAATCTTGTGGGAGGGTTTTGCCTCCTTGTTCATGGCTGCTGACGGATCAGGGTGGTGGTTGCTAGTGGGTTGGGAGTGACTGGCAATTTGTTCCAATAAGACAATAGTGAAGGTTGCTGTATCAATTGATGCTTCTTCCACCAACACTTTCTCTGTAGAACGCGATGCTGTTCGATAACATTTTACCTTCAGTAGAACTTCTTTGAAAACTGGGAGGCAGTGGTTTCAAGCACTGCCGCTGCTTTCTCACATTCCTT
Organism: Chrysochloris asiatica; assembly: GCF_000296735.1. Classification (NCBI taxonomy): domain Eukaryota; kingdom Metazoa; phylum Chordata; class Mammalia; order Afrosoricida; family Chrysochloridae; genus Chrysochloris; species Chrysochloris asiatica. The sequence goes on from NW_006408574.1 coordinate 11,927,887, forward strand.
TGTTGCCACTTCACCCTTGTTCCAGCGTCTTCACCAGGAGTAGACTCCATCTCTAGGAACCACTTGCCTTGGCCAGCCTTAAGAAGCAACTCCTCCCCCTTTGACATTTTATCAGGAGAAAGCAATTCAGTCACATCTTCAGGTGCCACTTCTAATTCTAGTTCTTATGTTATTTCCACCACATCTGTAGTCACTTCCTCTGCTGAGTTGAACCCCTCAAAATCATGCATGAGGGTTATTAGGAACAACTTCTAAACTCCTGTTAATGCTGATACTTGGACCTCCTCCCATGAGTCACAAATGTTCGTTATGATACCTTGAATGGTAAATCTTTTCCAGGTTTTTCATTTACTTTGCCTAGATCCATCGGGGGATCATTATCGTTGTTGTTGTTAAGTGCCGGCAAGTCGGTTCCGACTTGATAGCAACTCTGTATAGGGTTTCCAGGGAGCAACAGGTGAGCTTAAACCATCGACCTTGTGGTTCAAACTGACCTTGCAGTCCAATGCATTAACCCGCAGTGCCACACCAGGACTTAACAAAATTTATTTTTTAAATAATAAGACTTGAAGGTCTAAGTTACTCCTTGATCCATGGGCTACAGAATGGATGTTGTGTTCACAGGCCTGAAAGCCTCATTACTCTGGTACATCTCCATCAGAGCAAGGGTGAGCGGGTGCATTGTCACAGAGCGGTAGTATTTTGAAAGAAACCTTTGTTTTCTGAGCAGTAAGTCTCAACAGTGTGGGTTTAAACAATTCAGTAAACAGTGTTGTAAACAGATGTGCTATCACTCAGGCTTTGTTGCTCCATTTACAGATCACAGGCAGAGTAGATTTAGCATAGAATGGTAAATGAGTTCCAGCTTCATTTGAATAGTCAATTGAAAGTCAAGAGCTGTATAGCCTGTAATGAGAGCCAGAATGTCCTTTGAAGCTTTGAAGCCCGACATTGACTTAGTCTCTCTAGATATATTAAGGCTCTTTAGGGCATTATCTTCCAATATAAGTATTCTGTCTGCCTGGGGAATCTGTTGTTTTATGTAGCTCCCTTCAGCAGCTACCTCAGCATCAAGATCTTCTTCCTGCTGCTTGGACATCAGCACTTGCTGCTTCATCTCGCACTGTCCGAAGCCTCATGCACCCTAGCTTCAAACATCTGCAACTTCCTCACCTCTTTCAGCCTTCACAGAATTGAGGAGAATTAGGGCCTTGCTCTGGCTCAGGCTTTGATTTTACGGAATGTTGTGGATGGTTTGATCACTGAAACATCAGTAGGACTGTTTAACTTATCAATCGTGTTCACTGGAGTAATACTTTCAGTTTCCTCTAGAGCTTTCCTTTTCCTTCACAGTTAGGCTGTTAGGCATAAGAGGCCCTGCTTTTGGCTATTTTCTATGCTTTCCTCACTAAGTTTAATCATTTCTAGCTTTTGATTTAATCTGAGAGACTTGGAGTTCTTCCTTTCACTTGAACACTTACAAAACAGTGTTGTGTGTAGTGTTAAGTGCCGTCAAGTTACCTGATTTCAGTATTGTCCTATCTTAGGGAAGAGGGTAACCTGAGGAGAGGGACTCAATGCCCATCATTGGAGCAGTCAGAACACACACATCATGTATTAAGTCCACCATCTTATATTGGAACTAGTTGTGGTGCCCCTAAACAATTACAGTAGTAACATCAAGGATCACAGGTCACTATAACAGATGTAATAACAGTGACAGTTTGAATTTTTGTGAGAATTACCAAAATGAGATGTAGACACAAAGTGAGCTTATACTGTTGGAAAAATGACTCCAAGAAACTTACTAAATACAGGGTTGCCATAAACCTTCATTTGTATTTTTGTTAAAAAAATTGCAGATCTGAGACACATAATAAATCCAATGCACTTATCAAACAAGGTAAGCAAGCCTGTATTGGGAGAAGGGAACCAAGATATTTTTTAGATAAAAATCTCAACCTTAACCTCCCAGGAACCTTTCTCAGGGAAGCCATTAGATAATGTATTCCATCAAAACCAGGGTTTAAACCGAGGAAAAGGAATGCATGGCATCCCAGAAACAAGATTCAACACAAGACTAGTGAGAAAAGTAATTTCACTGTGCACACGGTGTGGTTTATTGTTTAAAAGCTGAACACCTGCTTTTCTTCTGGGAGTCTGGAATTTTTGTACTTTCTAAGCAGACTGCCTATATGTGACCAACCCCAATAAAAACCTTGGGTACTTGTTAATGTACTTCCATTGTGGACAGTTTATCACGTGGTGTCACGACTCGTGGCTACAGGGACTAAGAGTATCTTGTGTGACTCTATAGGAAAGGACTGTGGGAACCTTATTCTGGGTTTCCTCTTGTCCTCTTCTCAACCTGTGACTGCTTCCTTTGCTAATTTCACCTTGTATCTTTCACTCTGGTAAACCACAGCCAAAAGTGCCTCTGTAGGCTGTGTCTTTTGAGTCATCCTAGGAGTCCTGGTGTGGTGCTGTGGGTTAATGCACCAGTCTGCAAGGCTGTTTGAACTGTATGGTTGGCGGTTCAAGCTCACCTGCTCATCCTTGGAAACCCTATACAGGGTCGCTATGGGTCAGAATTGACTTGACGGCACTTCACAACAACAACAAAGAGAACTGTTGTTAAGTGCCTTCAAGTCAGCATAGGAACCCTGTATCGGGCTTCCAAGGAACAGCTGGTGAGCTTGAACCACAACCTTGCAGTCCAGCGCATTAACCAGCAGCGCCACACCAGGACTCCAAGTTCCGAATATAAAAAGGTATATTGAATGTGTTCAAAAGGAGCTCTGGTAGCGTAGTGGTTATGAATCGGGCTGCTAATCTCATGGTCAGCAGTTTGAAACTACCAGCTTTTCTGCAGGAGAAAGATGAGGCTTTCTGCTCCCATAAAGATTTACAGCCTCAGAAACCCTGTACAGGGTCGATATGAGTCAGAACCGACTCCAAGGCACATAACAATAACTGTGTTCAAAGAAAGTACTCTGTAAGCTGCTGTGTGTGCAAGGTTTGTGCCCAATAGAAACTTTCAGTCCAGTGAAGGAAATAGGCTTACAGAAAGAGTATATATCACAAGGCAGTTGGAGAGCCATCACTGAGGCACAAGCATAGGGCTGGGGCTCTCCTAAGGCAGGAGTGGGCAGGTGAGACGCCTAGGATTACCACCCAGAGCACATCCACGTCCATGGCATAGTGGGAACTGACACTGGTAGTGAAGATGGCAGCAGCAGGGAATTTGTTTCTAACTCATAAGCAGTTAGGATTTATTAGTATGGACTCCTGGTGTGGCACACTATAGGGTCAGCCCTGGACTGTGAACTATAAGGTAATCGGCAGTTCAAAAGCATCATCTGCTCCTTGGAAATCCTATATAGGGTCTCTGAGTCAGAAGTGACTCGACAGCACGTAGCAACAACAACATGGTTAGTATAAATCAATCTAGTTTCTATCTCTTTATGTGCTCTGAAAAATTAATGGTAACATAGAGTATTGCATGGCAACTTCACATTAACTAAAATGTGAAGTACTTGAATTAACTTGCATTTTAAATTATATATAGATAATGGAGTCCTGGTGTGGCACTGTGGGTTAATTTGAATTGCAAGGTCAATATGAACCACAAGGTCGGCAGTTCTAGCTCACCAGCTGCTCCTCGGAAACTCTATACAGCGTCACTATGAGTTGGAACTGACCCAGCGGCAAACAACAGTATAGTTCTGGAGTCCTGGTGTGGCACTGAAGAATAATACACTGGACCACAAGGTTAGTTTGAACCACAAGGCTGGTGGTTCAAACCCAACAGCCCTGTTCTTCGGAAACCCTAAACAGGATTGCTGTGAGTTGGAACTGACTTGATGGCACTTAACAACAACAAATAGAGTTTTGCAAGTGATATCCTTTTAATAATATGAAAATGAAGCTAAAAATAGACTTGATTGCATATTTTTAGAATGTACCTTAAGAAAGTTTTTAAATACCTTGAGTATAAGTAAGAAGTTAGGGTGGTCACATGGAATATTTTCTCACCTACGAGGTCAAGCTATGGAACTAACCTTTCCTCGTCTAGTACTATCTTGGGTCAATGTTGTATTTTAAAATGCAAGCAAAATCAGAGAGCACAACTAATTGTGGTATAAATAGCTAAACTTACATTTGCATAGTGGGAGAAAGATGATGCTTTCTGTTCCCACTAAGAGCCAGAACCAACTCAACAGCACTTAACAACAACATGTTGATTTATTTCATATTCATCCCCTTAAGGATCAGTCCCTGGAGAAGGACATCAAACTTGGTAAAGTGGAGGATCATCCAAAAGGAGGAAGATTCCCAACAAGATAGATTGACACAGTGGCAGTTAACAGTGGGCTAAAAATAGCAACAACTGTGAGGATGGTGCAGGATATTGGCAGTGTTTTGTTCTCTTTTGCACATATGGTCGCTGTGAATCAGAACGGACTAGATGGCTCCTAATGCAACAACATTCAGAATCCTTCTATCCATCAGTCCATTACATTTTAACCTGTCATTGTGGTTTGGGTAAAGTTTGCAGAGCAAATTAGTTTCCCATTCACCAAAATGATACACATTTTGTTCTGTGACATTAGTTGCAGTCTCCTCAATGTAGCAGCTCTCGCCACACTTCTTCCCTGAGTCCCCATTCCCAACCATCCATCTTTCCTGCCTTCTGAACTTGGCTACTGAGCAAATCCTGTCCGGTTGGGTTCCTACAGTTGGTTTGTCTGAGGAACATGTTCCGCTTGGGTATAATTGTTCCCTTTATAATTTGTCTGAAAGGTGATCCTTTTCTTTATGTGCAGAAATGTTTTCATTTTTAGGAGGTCTTAGTTGTCTAGTTTATCTTCAGTTTGTGAATTTTTAATTACATTTGATAGACTATTTGTGCTATAAATTAGTGCCTTTAAGTTTTCCCCTATTTTTTCTTCCATATTCTATAGTTTTAGATTAACATTTAGGTCTTTGATAATCTTGAATTAGTATTTTATGTGGCACGAGGTTATTGTAGATTAATAAAATTTTGTTGATTATAATTTAAAATGGTTGCAGGAGTGCCTCCACAGGGAACTGACAAATTCAAGCCTGATTCAGATGAGGACATGGAATGAGGGATGGTCAAATGGATCCTGGCTGACATCAGAGAACACCAAAAGACATTTGCTTGTGTTTTATTGACTATCAAAGGAATTTAGACTGTGTGAATAACAAACTATGGCTAACATTGCTAAGGATGGGAAGTTTTGAATTCTTGCTTGTGCTCATGCAGAATCTGTACTTAGACCAGATCCAAGGGGATATTGAGTGGTTTGTAATCAGGAAAACGTGTCGTAGCTGTGTCCTCTCACCATACTTTGTCTGTTTCCTGAGCAAATAATTTAAGAAGTTGGAATAAATGAGGAATGCAGCATTAGGAATGGAGGAAGGCTTATTAACCTGTGATGTTGTTATTGTTAAGTGCCGTGGAGTCAATTCCGACTCATATCGACCCTGTCCTGTACAGGGTTTCCAAGGCTTGTAAATCTTTACGGGAGCAGAAAGCCTCATCTTTCTCCCGCGGAAGAGCTGGTAGTTTCGAACTTCTGACCTTGCGGTTCACAGCCCGATTCGTAACCAGTACACTATACCAGAGCTCCTTATTAACCTGTGATGTTGTTGTTGTTGTTATGTGCCATCGAGTCGGTTCCGACCCATAGCGACCCTGTATAGGGTTTCCGAGGGTGTGAATCTTTACGGGAGTAGAAAGCCTCATCTTTCTCCCGCGGTGCAGCTGGTAGTTTCGAACCGCTGACCTTAAGGTTCGCAGCCCGATTCGTAACCACTACGCTACCAGAGCTCCTTATTAACCTGTGATAGGCAGATGAAATAACCTTGCTTGTTAAAAGTGAAGAGGACTTGAACCACTTATTGAGTGTATGGATTACACCTCAGCATAAAGCTAACAAAATCTTCACAACCTGACCAATAAGCAACATTATGATAACTGGAGATGATTGTAGTGGTCGAGGATTTCATTTTACTTGGATCCACAGTCAACGCCCAAGGAACCAGTTGTCAAAAAATCAAATGACCCATTACTGTATTGACCAGATCTGTAAAAGACCTCTTTAAAATACTCAGGAGAAAAGCTGTCAGGTCACTTTGATGACTGCAGTTTAGGTACATGTGACCCAAACGATGGTATTTTCAGTTGCCTCAGATGCATTTAAAAGGAAGACTGCGGAATAACTGATGTTTCTGAAGTATGATGCAAGTGAAGAATTGTGAAAATACTGTGGACTGCTAGAAGAACTCACAAATCTGTCATGGAAGAAGTACTACCAGGATGTTAAGCCTTTGTTTCACATATTTTGGACATGCTATCTTGAAGGACCAGCCCCTGCAGAAGGACATCATGCTTGGTAGAGTGTGCTGTTAGCGAAAAAGAGGAAGACCCTTAGGGAGATGGACTGAAACCTGCTGCAACAGTGGGCTCCGGTGGAACACAGATCAGAAGGATGGTGCAGGGTCAGTCAGGGTTTCATTCTTTTATCCACAGTGTGTCTCTTACAGGCACCATATTGCTGGGTCATGTTTTCTTATCCCTTCTGCTGCTCTGTCTTTTGACTGGTGCATTTCATGTTTGTAGTCAGTATAATTATCAATAGGTATGAATTTACTGTTGTCTTTTGGGGGGTGGGTAGTAATGATTTCTTTGTTCGATATACTTTACTGTGCTGAGTTCTTTATCCCTGTGGATTTTCTTTTCCTTTGTCATTTTAATTTTATGTCTACTGCGTCTGTATGGTCTCTTTTATTTTAGTGAGAAGGTTTGTTATTTTTCTTTGGCTGCCTTGGAATTTATCTTAACTAAGTTTAAACTATCTATTCTATCTTGATAAGGCCTCAACTTCTTCTCTATAAAACTACACCATTAATTTTCTCCACTTGTCTTAAAGTTGTTCAGTTATTTTTGAAAAGGCTATTTGAGAGATGGAGCCCTGGCAAGATGCTGTGGGATAAGCACCTGACTACTAACTGCAGGGTTGGTGGTTCAAGCCCACCAGCCACTCCTTGGAAACCCTATGCAGGCCACTATGAGTCAGAAGTGAGTGGCCAGCACTTAGTAACAACATTTGACATGTGGTTTTGTGTATTTCCACTTTGAATGCCATCCAAGACACATTAATACTTGCTTGTAGTTCTTTTTCCTTCTGGAGAAAAATTTGCCCTTAACAACTAGCTAGCTTGTGTATGGAATGTAGGATGGATCTTGATCTTTGGCCTTTTTTCAGTTTTTAGAATGAGTAAGTTTCCTAGCCTCCTTTGTAAATTCAACATTGAGAGTTTTGCTTGGTAGGTAGCATCATTATGAACTCACACATTTTAACACTTGTTTTCTAATTTGGCTGTTATATTTTTGTTGGTGCCAAGGTTGTCCCTTCTCTGTCTGTCTTGTGCCATCAAGGACTTACAGTGGCCCTCTATGGAGTTTCTGAGGGATGTCTGGTGGGTTTGAATCGCAGACCTTTTAGTTAGCAGTCCAGTGCTTATCCCTACGGTGCCACACCGTGCATTTGGAGAAAGTAGATCCTGGTGATGACTCCTTAGCAGATGTTCCTCCTTCCTTTTTCTAGGCGCATAGTATCCTATTTGAGTCCTGGTCTGGTGCTGCAGGTTAATGCCCTGAACTGCAAGGTCGGCGGTTCAAGCTCACCAGCTGCTCCTTGGAAACCTTATACAGGGTCACTATGGGTAGGAACCGCCTCGATGGCACTTAACAACAACAACAACAACAGTATCCTATTCTATGAATGTGTTCTGTTTGTAATCTTCAGTGAATTCCTATTTTGGACATTGGATTGTTTCTGGTCTAATATAGATAGTGCAGCTGTGAATAACCTTGTACATATGCTCTTTCCTTTTTTTGGCACTATCTTTGGGGTGAATTTCTAGAAATGAAATTCCTAGGTCAAAGGGTAGGGTTTCAAAATGTTTATGGAAAAGTGGGATTGAAAGATAATGGAATTTTCCATGAACTCTTTGAAGAGCGCTTTCATATAGGCAGTCTTGCTGGGCATTGCCAAATAGCCCTCTCTAAGGGGTGGGGGGTGGGGCAGGCATGGAGCTCTGGTAGCGTAGTTGGTTACGAATCAGGCTGCTAACCTCAGGGTCAGCAGTTCGAAACTACCACGGAAAAAAGATGAGGCTTTCTGCCCCCGTAAAGATTTACAGCCTTGGAAACTTCATACAGGGTCGCTATGAGTCAGAACTGACTCCATGACACATAACAACAACAAGGGGGCAGGCAGTGGCCACTGTTACATTCCCCTTAGCAGAGTATGAGAATCTGTTTCCCTAAATCTTACTAGCAGATAGTTACCTAATATCACCAACTCTTTCAAGTAGGTCTGTGTTTCAGACTTCTCTTCTGGCAAAAGTGTGATGTGGGCTGGAAGGTGTGATCCCCCAAGAAAGGAAGCCGTGTTGGACCTTGATAGCTTTGGAGAAATGCTGTTTTGAACTAAAGGGATGGGGTTGGGTGGGGTTACTTATCTTAAAGAGGTGTTGAAGCAAAGCGGGGATGGCTAAAGAGAGCTTAGTAACTGGATGTGGAGGTATTAGAGATTTTCTCCAGAGAATACTGAGCCAACAGCAAACTAGAGGATGGCGACTTTCACTCTGGTTGCCTTGAATCTGAGCTGCTTCTGGGCCATCAGCTACATGAATCTGAGAGAAAGATGTGAACTAGAGCGGAGCTAGAGAGTCATCTCTTTAGAAAGGCTGTTAAGATGTGTACATGAAGATGCCCAGGAAAACAAATTAGTAATATTAGGTAATAATTTAGCACTCTCATGGGCTTGACTTTGACAAAAGTAGTTTCATGGGGTTTTTTGTTTGTTTGTTTGTTTTTAATGTGTCTATTAATGTAACTCTTACTAGACTTAGAAAAAGTGTACTTGACTTTCATGGCTTACCTTTTTGTAGAGGGCTTCAAAGAGTTTGTGGAAGAATTCCCCTAACTTTCAATTCCATTTTCCCACAAACTTTTTAAAACCCCCTTGTATATACTATACTGTATTACGTTGTTGGTGGTGGTTTGCCGTGGAATCAGTTCCGAATCATAGCAACCCTGTATAGGGTTTCCGAGGCTGTAAGCTGTAACCTTAAGGGGAACAGAAAGCCTCATCTTCTCCCGTGGACCAGTTGGTAGTTTCAAACTGCTCTGAGTTGTTATTGGTTAGAAAATAAGTGCCATTGAGTCAGTGACCCTGTATAGGGTTTCCAAGGAGTGACTGTGTTATGCCCAGAATTCAGGGTCCCCAAAGACAACCCAGGAGCCGTGTACCGATGCAAATACATAAGGGTTGTTTAATCAAGCTCGAGCCAGGTCTCTAACCTTATCCGACATTTCGGAATAGGGAAAGAGCCCCGAATTCATTGTCTGCAGGGTTTTTATAGAATTTTCAAACAGCTCAGGTTTCTCAGCTTTACAATCTTTGGATTGGTTAACAATTGGCAAACTATGAGATGTTACAGTTTAATTGGTCAGGACTGGTGGTCTTTGTTCTTAGGCTAGGGTAAAGGAAAACATCTGGCCTCTGGCCTTGAGCTGCCTGGCTATTTATACATATATCATTTTCTTGGAGCTAGAGTACGTGTTCAGGCTAATGTACAGAATGGAGATTGACCTTGCCTCTGGAGGGAACTAATAACTGAGGCCTTGTCTATTTAAAATGCTTTCCTGAGCTTGACTAGAGTTTAGTCAAGCAGTTTCTAGGTAGGCAAAATCAGGTAAAATCAGTTTGGTCCTTACATTTGGTGAATTTGAACCAACTGCCTTACAATTAGCTGTTCAGTAATTATCTTGCAACACCATGGTGGTGGTGGTTATGTGCTGTGGAGTCAGTTCCGACTCATAGCAACCCTGTACAAAGGCTGTAAATCTTTACAGGAGCAGAAAGCCTCATCTTTCTCCCACGGAACAGCTGGTAGTTTTGAACTGCTAGTTTTGAACTGCTGACCTTGAGGTTTGTAGCCCGATTTGTAACCACTATGCTACCAGAGCTCCTTTAGTGACTTAATTCTGTTCTAAAATTGAACACATTTAGTGTACAAAGATAGCTTAAATTCCCTTGCTTTGATGTATGGATGATTTGTTTTGTATTCTCACCTCTGTGTAAACATGACTTCATATAGAATTTTAATTTACGAAGTTTAATATACAAGTTTGTTCAAGTTTTCAACTCTTTGTTCAAAATATTTCCATTCTGGATCTCTGATTTTGACAGGTTTAGACTCTTGGAGAATATTTTTTGCCAATGAGATACATTTTTTATAGTATTATAAATAAACATACAGAATGATGGTAATGTCAAAATGTACTTTTAACATTACATTTGAGAAAGACTTCATTTAAAATAGAATTGCTTCTGTCTTACATGACCTTCAGAATTTTGAGGCAGGAAAGACTTCACAACGTTTCAACTCAAAAAGCCTTTAGAGGTCTAATTTAATGTCTTCATTTTGTATGTTGGAAAAACTGTCGGTTATTTTTCTGACTAAAGCAGTGTGAAACAGCATGAGTACATACACACCAAATGCTGGGCTGTGGACTCCTAAATTTCATTTCACCATTAAAAGAGGGCTTGTAAGAGAGGGAGAAGAATAGGGCTTAGACCTGACTTGGTACTTGTCAGTTTACTTCTTTAGGATTCTTTCTGTATAACAATGACAAAATATTAACAACTAATATTTACCTGTCCCATCAGGGACTTTTTTGAGCACGTCACACGTCTTAGATTCATTCTCAAACAACCATCTAAGGTCTGGATGCTGTTAGGTATGTTTTACAGAGAGGTTTCATAACTTTCCCAAAGACACACAGTAGCAAAATGCTATGCTGGAAATCTATGCCCAGACGGGCTGAAAATAGTATGAAGACCTCCAGGTTGATACAGACTTTCAACACCTTGTCACATGGGAGAAGATTGAGTGTGGCAGGGACATTGAGACATCAAACATCAAGTGGCCTGTTACACGGAGAGCATATAGAATTCTTTGGGAAACTGAGGCATGGAGTGAATTCCCAAAGGTTATATTGAATCTAATATCAAATGTCCTCTTTTTCCTATGTCAGAATTACATGAAGACAAAATGGATTTTCCTAGGGATAAAACTGCCCTCTAAGGGCAGGTAGAGTTTATTTTCATTACACACAGAGTTCCTGAAAGCAGACATTTTAGGACCAGTAGTCCTGGTATGGCACTGTGGGTTAATGCACCAGACTGCAAAGTTGTTTGAACTGCAAAGTCAGCGGTTCAAGCTCACCAGAAGCTCCTAGGAAGCCCTATACAGGGTTGCTATGGGTTGGAACCGACTCCACGGCACTTAACAACAACAACAATCATCCAGATAGGAGAAGCGTTTCCCATTGCCTCTTCTGCCATGTATCAGCCAATTCTGGTGGAAGATTCTTCTGAATCCATAGTTGTTCAAATGAAAGGAATTAAAATCACAACTCCTGAGTAAACGTATAACCAGAAAAAAAATCAAACAGTTGCTATTGAGTTGAGTCTGGCACATGGAGACTCCAGTGCGTCAGGATAGAATTGTGCGCCATAGCGTTTTCGCTGGCTGTTTTTGTTTTTTGTTGTTGTTGGTTTTTAAGGAAATCGCCCAGCATTTCTAATAAGGCATTTCTGGGTAGACTCAAACTCACAGTCTTTTGGTTAGCAGCTAAGCTGGGAGAAGGAGGTGGGCCATGTACAGAAGAGCAAGAAGCTAAGTTGCCTTGGCCTTGAGAAGACTAGATTGGAGAAAAAGAACACTAACTAGCCTAGATGACCCTGAGACCACCTGAAAAAGTAGATATTGTCCAGTTACCTCTTCTGACTGCTCTGGAAAGGATCACATTAGAAGGTCCTGGATGGAGTAGGAAAAAAGTGTATCACAAATCTCAAAATCATAAAATATAGACCAGGTTTACTGGTTGGATTGAGACTGGTGGCCCTTAGTCACCCTTCAGGACTGGAACTGAGCTCACTCTTGTGACTCAATTTTCATCCAAACAATAAACAGTCTGTAGGGTAGAAAATAATACTAAGAAGGTAAAACAGTCGGGGATCTAAGGGCAAAGATTTGGCTGGCTGGATCAGCTTCTCAGATAAAACATGTCTCAGAAATTGTGCATCAGTTGGAGACTACTACAAATTGCCTAGGTCACCAACCATACCACAGAAAGAAACTGTTTCACTGACAATACTACCCGCATCTCCTGGATGGCTTGCCACATGTGTCGCTGGACCTTTCTGTAGATTAAAGGTTCTTTCTCTGCTAAGTAAGAATAATGAAGCAAGAGAACAGGCTTACCATGCAAGCAGGGAATTTATTAGTAGGAGTCAAAGTAACTTGACAAGGGGAGTCATGGTAGACCTTGAGGCAACACAATATGCTTGAGCAAGTTTGAAATAGGACAGTCATACTCTTTACAAAGATAATGAGAGAAACGGGGGAAACAAAGAAACTGGCCAGTACTTCTGGAGTTTGCCCAGCTGGGAGAAGTTGTGGTAATCAGATGCATACACAGCCTTTTTAAAAGATGGATCTTATTGTAAAGGCCTCTGGGATGCCAATTATCACTCATTATTGAGCTCTGGTAGCGTAGTGGTTACGAATCGGACTGTGAACCTTAAGGTCAGCGGTTCGAAACTATCAGCCGCTCCGCGGGAGAAAGATGAGGCTTTCTACTCCCGTAAAGATTTACACCCTCGGAAACCCTGTACAGGGTCGCTATGGGTCGGAACTGACTCGACAGCACTTAACAACAACAACAACAACGGGGTGTATTTACAGTGTCCTACTGGGAAGTTCTATCTTGGTCAGGGTTGGAAACTCTGCACATACTCTGGATCTGATGCAGGTTTGTTCTGGCCTTGTGAATTTCTGAGAAGCAATTCTGAGGAAGTTTTACAAAGGGGACAACAAGCATGATTTCAGCATTCCAGGATGTGGGCTTCAGCTTGTGGACTGGTGGTTTTGTGAGACCTTGGGAAGTCTCTGCATCTAAGGCAGTTTCACATTGAGCTTTGTTCTAGCTGGCATGCAGGTTTCACTCTGGTTTCCTTATTTTAATGAATTTACTTTCCAAATAATTTTCCATGAATTCCATCCTGCTTCACTCCCCCCTGACAGATTTCAGACTCTTAAATTCTTATGGAGCTTGTATGAAAGTCTCTTCTTTCTCTGTAGCTACTTCCTACTGAGTAGAGGCACTGATAATTCTCTACCTAACCAAGTAGGGGAATCCTGGTGTGGCTCTGTGGGCTAATGCATCAGACTGCAAAGTCAATTTGAACCGCAAAGTTGGTGGTTCAAGCCTACCAGCTGCTACTTGGAAACCTTATACAGGGTTGCTAGGTCACAATAAAAAGAGCTCTGGTAGCGTAGTGGTTACAAATCGGGCTGCGAATCTTAAGGTCAGCAGTTCAAGACTACCAGCCACTCTGCAGGAGAAAGATGAGGCTTTCTGCTCCTGTAAAGATTTATAGCCTTGGAAACCCTGTACAGGGTCGCTATGGGTTGGAAACGACTCGACGGCACTTAACAACAACAACAGGTCACAATTGACTCGATGACACTTAACAACAACCAAGTAGAAATCTCTAATTGTCTGGTGTAAAATACCTATTTTAATAAAATTAATTGGTTGGAACCTCATTTTTACATGATGCTGTTGTAAGCAAGTAGAGACCAACTTCTGAGATTAAGCCAGTCCAAGTACCAAAGATTAGAAAAGGAAGCCATTAGGGGGCCATGCTAGGAGAGGAGATGATAGTTCTTTATTTGGGAGCAAATACTTGAGATTAGCTGGGACCTGGTCTATGTCAGCCAAATGGCCTGTTTGAATAGCCTTTGAACTCGAAGGCTATGGCTCCTGGGGATTTCATGTCCATGCAGCAGCAGGACGTGTGTGCTGTTGCAGACATTACTCTTCTCTTGCTTTATGAAGTTTTTCCTTAACTGGATTTACTTGCTGTTCAATTAATTTGGAATTGTCATTCGTGTTGAAATAACACATTTAAAAAGTTCTAAGTAGTCATGTTCAGGAGAGAGTAACTTGGCTTTCTAAAACTCTCTTTGTAACCTGGTCAGGCTCTTGGCTGATAAGTAGTTATTGCCTAAGATGTGGTGTTTGAAGCTTTTGCCATGGCACCAGTTAGCTTATTAATTTCAGAATGTTGTTGTTGTTGTTAAGTGCCATTGAGTTGGTGAATTTGAACCACCGGCCTTGTGGTTAACAGTCCAGTGCTTATCGATAACTACAGCACCACAGCAGGACTCCAAACAGAAATGGTGGGGGGGTGATAGTGAACCATGGAGTCAGTTCCGACAAGCGATCCTGCATAGGCTTTCTGAGGCTGTAAATCTTTACAGGAGCAGAAAGCCTCATCTTTCTCCTGCGGAATTGCAGGTAGTTTTACAGTTTAGCAGCCTTGACTTATAACCATTACGCTACCAGAGTACTGTTTTTACTTAAAAGGTGGAAATTATTAAGTGCCTCTGAATTTAGACTCTTCATCTAATTTCCCCTAGATTACGGATTTTATTTCACATCTTTATGATCACACCTAGGTTGGTGTGCTTTTTTCTTCTTGGATTGGTGGGCTGCTATGTGAAAGAACTAGAATCTTCTTTTTCTCTAGCTGGGAAATGGAGGTTGCTGGGTGTCCCTGGTTTGCATTATTAATCCTAAAGCAAATGACAGACTTGGATGAACTGTTTTCTAGTTCAAGAAGAAATCATCATCTAATCCGATTAAATTTGTGTTAAGAAAATGTAGAGCAAAAAGAACTTGTGTTTTGACCTACTCATACCTCCCTCAAAAGGAGCCTCGTGTAGTGTTTAAGCACTTGACTACTAACAGAAAGGTAGGCAGTTTGGACCCACCTCATGGCTCCCTAGTAAAAGAGACCTAAAGATCTGCTTCTGTAAAGTTGACGTCCTCAGAAGCACTGTGGGACAGCTCTACTGGGTCCTGTCTGTAGGGTCACTCTACGGCATTCACCCCACCACCTTCCCCAAAGTTAGCCAACAGTGCATGACTAAGACTTGGCCCAAGAATTATTTTACTCCAGAGTTTAATCACAAATATATCTCATTTACTTGCAGTGCTGTTATGTACTGCTGGTGTGGTGCTGTCGGAATAGTGCTAGACGGTGAACCACAAGGTCGGTAGTTTAAACCCACCAGCTGCTCCTATCAGCAGGGTCGCTATGAGTTGGAACCGACTGGATGACACTTCACAACAACAGCAGTTCAGATCACAACACCAATCCTTGCCTGAATACCTGTGTTACACCCATGAGTTCCAGAGTAGTCACATATAGCCTTCTCAAAGTAGATACGACATAGGAACAAGTTACTGTTGGACACTGCAGGCCACGCCCCACTCTTAGAGAAACCAACCCATTGGTGTCACTGTACAGGGAAGAAGTACACCTGCATTAGGAAAGTGGAAGTTGGTTTTACTTCTCTTCACTCTGTTATCCAGATACTGAACCCTGCACAATTCAGTTTTTATATATGTTGCTTTAATTGCTAATGTTCTTTGGCAGTAATCATAAGGTATGTTTTGTGGTTCTCTTCTCTCTTCTCAGATATCCGGAAAGTGGGACTCTAGAAATGAATGTTAAGGACCTTCGCCCCCGAGCTAGAACTACTTTAAAGTGGAATGAACTAAATATTGGTGATATGGTAATGGTTAATTACAATGTCGAAAGTCCTGGAGAAAGAGGATTTTGGTTTGATGCAGAAATCACCACACTGAAGACCATTTCAAGGACCAAAAGAGAACTTCGTGCAAAAATTTTCCTGGGGTAAGATTCTCATTGATAATGACATTTAATTACAGAATCAAGCAAGAGATGTCAGTTTTAGGTATTAAGCACATGTTCCTTAGTAGCAAGATGGAATCTATGAAAGATGTAACTTTCTGTACTAAGGAAATCTTGAGACATTTTCATTGAGAATGGCGCTTAAATCTCTGTTGCTGCTTTTCGTTGCTGTTCTTTGGGAGCGTGTCCTTCCTCACCTCACAGAATTCATGCAGATTAAACAAATTTATATCCAAGGGCATTTTGATAGCTATGACGAGTATTGGAATCTATATTGATGAAATAACTGTATGTACTAGCTGCTCCTTAGAAACCCTATACAGGGTCGCTGTGGGTGGGAATCAACACGATGGCACTTAACAACAACAACAACAACAACACCTAACCAGCTAACTGTTGGCCAGACTTCTAATTCTAAGACTAGCTCCCTCAGAACCATATTCTTTAACTTCTAGAATTTGTAACAAGCTCAATGAAGTGAATTCAAAATGCAAAAAGCCAGCTGACATACCAGTCACCCCAGTGTTTGATTAGGCCTTCTCTCTCCCCCTCAAGATGCTGCAACACTACTCATTGTTTCACAACGACCTTATTTTCATGGAAAATATCCTTGATGTGGTAGTCTGTCTCAGATCCTTCAGATCAGAGTTTATTGGCTAAATAGTCACTGATTATAGAAAGAAAATCTCGGCTAAAACATTTTCCGCCCTTTATTACATAAAATGTTTTTGTAATATCCATGTGTACGAGCATGCCTCTTTGTGCATTTCTTTTCTTTACTATTAATCCTTAGAAATAGATTTGTTGTGTTGAACATTGAGGATTCTAGACTGGTCCTTGGCAGTTTTCTTTACATAAGGGTAGCAACCAAGCTAATATTTTTGCCAAGTGCTGACTAGTTAGAATACTAATGTCATGGAGATGACATTTTGGGAAGCAAACATCTGCATATGGTTAATAATAATCAAAAGCAGAGGTTAGAAAACTATAGCCTGCAGTGTGCCTGTTTTTGTAAATAAAGTTTTATTAGGACACTGCCCTGCCCATTGGTTTATGTATTTGTCTATGACTGCTTTCATACTCAAAAGCATTGTTGGGTAGTTGCAACTGAGACCATCTGGCCTGCAAAGCCTAAACCATTTACTTTCTGACCCTTTACAGAATATGTTTACCTACTCTGGAGATAAAGAAGAATTGTGAGATGCTAAAAATAGCTCATATTTTAGAAAACCGATTTTAGAACTTTCTACAGACACAGGTAATGCTCTTGCTAGACTAAGGACATTAGCTCCATTATAGACTTCTTCTAAGTGACTTGGAATTCTGACACGGACACAAATTATGATGATGAAAAGGAGGACACACCTAAATAAATAGGCTGTACAGAGAACCTGCTGATGGATTTGAGTGTAGAAAGTATTTCAAAAGCATGTATGCTCAAGGAAAAAATATTAATATTCATCACATTGAGCTCAAAGCTCTTATTTTGAAAATATTTCCCAAAATGATTCAAGGGGCTGCTGGACTAGAGCACCCGGCTTTAGGAACTGGCACTAAGATGGAGCAGAAACTATGGGTAGGCAAATAAAGGTTCAGTGAGTAGAATGGTTATGTGATAGCCATCCCAGCAGTAAACACCCTGTCCTACAAAGTGTTGTACAAGTATTAGGTGCACCACAGCCAAAAAGGAAGCAGTATGACCTGTAGATGGGGGGATTATTTTCTCCTCACTGGAAAGAGTACCTTCTGCTATTGGTGGACACATCAGCTATCTCCAGTTTGGGGCTGCCATGACGTTCTTGTCCATGTGTCCTGCTGCAGATGGACATTGGTTACTCTGCAGATAGAGTTGCTGGGGGTAGAACCTGTACATCTTCAACTTCAGTCAATAGGACCAAAGACTTCACGTGATTGTGATTGTCCCAGACTCCATTTCCACGGCAGGATGCGCCATTGCGTTGCTTGCTCTACATTCTCTTCCACGCTTATTTTTGTGAGACTAGTTTTTGCTGACCGGGTGGTGTACTACAGAGTAGTATGTCTCTATGGCTTCAGTTTGCATTTCCCCAACTCCTGATGAGCTTGAGTTCATTTACTGACAGAGCAGATCACTGCTGTGAGGACCCTATTCCTTTCTGATTTTCTCCCTTGTTGGGTAGATTTCGTTGTTTCTTGGAGTTTTTATTGGGGAGATTAGGTTTATGTCATTTATATGTGATGAGAAAACATCTCTTCCAAGTGTGTGGGTAGCTAGCTTTTATTGAGTTTTGATGTGTGAGTGGAAGTTTCTTGATTCTAATGTGGTTTAACTGACAATTTTCCCTCCAGTGCTTGTGCTTCTGTGTCCCTTCCCAGAAAGCATAACGGTTTCCTCACAGCTTTGTGAATTTGCCTTTCTTTAGGTTTTTAGTCCACTTGGAGGGTGTTTCTGTGTACAGTGTGCGATAAGGGTCTAAATGAACTCAACACACATGGATGATCATTTTTTCCTAGGACTGTTTTTTGAAGTACCCACTCCCATCAAATTGAGCTTCACTATCACCTCTGTTGAAGTCTTGGTGTGGTATTGTAGGACAAGATCAGTTTGAACCACTAGGTCGATGATTCAAACTTACCAGCCACTCCTCAGAAACCTTATCCAGAGTCGCTATGAGTCACGCCCGATTCGATGGCACTTCACAACAACAGTCACATTCACTCTGTCACATCCTGTACACATCTCTATGCTGTGCTTCCTTCTGGTCTGTTCTGTACCATTGGACTGTTTTCTGTATCCTTGTATCACTTCCACATTTTCAAACTCAGGCAGAACAAACCATCTTACCTCGTTCTTCAAGAAGGTCGTTTCTGTTCTTGGCACTGTGTACTTTCATTTGCATTTTCCCAATCATCTCTGTAATTTCCACATAAAAACCTGTTTGACATGTATGGTATTATATTGAGTCTAATCCATGAATGTGATGTGTCTTCATTTATTCAGGTCGTTCTGTTACAGTGCTAGCCTTTTTTTATTGTCAATTTAAATATTCAGGATTACATTTATCCCACATGCTCTCAGATTTCAGTAGAAAAGAGTACTGCATAATGTAAGTATTTTTATAGTAAATTGATCATTAAGTTTTAGACAGACATTCTTCTCTCTCCTTTTTGTTAGGTTGAGTCATGAAATTTCTGGTTTTGTAGGTTGATGGTATTCAAATGTTGGCAGTTCAGTATGGTTCGGTGTGATGCACGTCTCTCTCCAAAGATCTTTCCTGCATCTGTTTTCCTTCCTTAACCTCAGCTCTCATTTGTTGTTGTTGTAAGCGCTGTTTCATTCTCCTTTGTTACTGGTATATAGGGAAACGAGTAACCTGTGAGCTCGTCCAGGAGCCTTACTCAGCTTACTGGCTTGTAGAATGGTTAGAATTTCCACAGTTATAATTGTCACCTGTGAAGGATGGCATTTTTTTCTAATCTTTTCCTTTATGTTTGATTTTGTCCTCTTGTCTTCATTCACTGACTGGCCCTTCAGTACGTTGTTGGGAAGAAGTGCTGAGGGCAGGCATATCTTTTCCCTCTGATCTCCCAGAGAAACCTCTTGGAATATCGCTAACACCTGTTGGTTTCTTCATTTTGTAGACATACTTTCCTTCCCTTCCTAATTTGAGGTTTTAAAAATTATTGTTGGATTTTGAGTTTTATTAGATATGCTTTCTGCATCTATTAAGATGATTATCTTTGTTTCCCGCCTATTAGAATGTTATTCTTTATTTTAAAAACCTGCCATGAATTTCTGTTTTGATGGATTGTGTTCATATATGTATCCAGATATGGCTTGGCATTATTTTGTATAGACATTTTGCATGTGTGAGATTTTCAGGCAATTTTTCCTAACTGGCACTTTACAAATTATCAGAGTGCCATAAAATCATTTGGTGTAATATTACTTTTCTGCCTTTTG
>NW_006408574.1:11949195-11970673 GCF_000296735.1 Chrysochloris asiatica
AGGACTTAAAACATTTACTGTTGAACAACAAAGAGCACAGCCTTCGTTATGGGTTGCATCTCAATGTCAAGAAAACAAAAATCCTCACCGCTGGGCCAATAAACATTCTTAACAATGGAGACAATATTGAAGTTGTCAAAGACTTCATTCTTCTTGGATCAACTATCAACACTCAGCAGCAGCAGTCAAATCAAATGGTGTATTGCGTTAGGCAAATCTATTGCACAAGACCTTTTTAAAAGTGTTGAAGAGCAAGGATGTCAGCTTGAGGACTAAGGTGCGCCTGTCCCAAGCTATGGTATTTTCAATAAGCTCATATGCATGTGAAAGCTGGATTGTGAATAAGGAAGACCATAGAAGAATTGATGCTTTTGAGTTATGGTGTTGGAGGAGAATATTGAAAATGCCACGGGCTGCCTGTAGAACCAGTAGATGTGTATTCTCAGAAGTGCAGAGTGCTCCTTGGAGGCCAAGATGGCCAAACTTTGTTTCTCATACTTTGGACATATTGTCAGGAGAGACTAGTTGCTAGAGAAAGATATCATGTTTGGTAAGGTGGAGGGTCAGAGAAAAAGAGGAAGACCCCCAACGAGATGGATTGGCCAAGTGGCTGCATCATTGGACTCAAGTGTGGCAGCAGTAGTGAGGTTGGCCCAGGATCGGGCAGGGTTTTGTTCTGCTGTGCATAAGGTCGCTATGAGTTGGCACCAATTCGATGGCACCTAACAAAACAACATCTCTTTTGTACTTTTCCTCAATGTTTGGTAGACTTACTTGGTGAAGTCATTTATGGCTGAGAAGTGTTTTCATTGTTGGTTCCATTCCTTAAGGATCACAAGGCTATTTAGATTTTCTATTTCTTCTTGAAATAGAATTTCATTTCCTGGGAATTTGTTAATTCTTTCTAACTTCTCACATTATTTGTCATAAACGTGTTTGGTGATCTTGTCTTATACAGTCCTACAGTATCTATTTTGGTGTCCTTTTGACTCTTGAGTTTAGGGTTAGGTTTTGACTTCCTGATCAGTCTCACCAGAAGTTTGTCAGTTTCATTAGACTTTTGTCAAAGAACCAATTCTCAACTTTGATTCTCTTTATTTAGTATTGAAGGGACAGAGGAATAAGCAAATACGGGCAATGAGTTTTAATCTGCCGTGGAGATAGGATAGGGAATTTGGAGTTAAAGTCCATGCTTGTTTCTATTTCTGATTTGTGAGTACCAAAAAGTGAATGTGTTTATACTATCTTTTTATAAGTTGTCATGCTGTGTTTCTTCTTTAACTTTGAAGAGAATTAAACATAACGTATTTCAAAATATTTTGTTGTATGTTGTATTTAAATACCATGTACAGTTAACTCTGGAGTCCTGGTGTGGCGCTGTGGGTTAATGTGCCAGACTGCAAAGCTGTTTGAACTGCAAGGTCGGTGGTTCAAGCTCACCAGCTGCTCCTTGGAAACCCTATACAGGGTCGCTATGGGTCGGAATCGGCTCGATGACACTTCACAGCAATAGCAAAGTTAACTCTAGGGTAGTTAGATATTCATAAGAAGTTGAATGCGATAGCAAGAAGATAATTTGTTCTCTCCTTATTGAAACTATAATAATGCTTGTTTTGTTTTCAGTGTGATTTTTTAAATAAGGTTTTATTTATTTCTGGAGTCCTGGTGTGGCCCTGTAGGATAAGCACTGGACTGCTAACTGCAGATTGGCTGTTCAAACTCACCAGCCAGTCTTCAGAAACTTTATATATGGTGATGCTATGCATCAGAATTAACATAACAGCACTTAACAACAACAACACACTTAAGACCTGATGTGGCACTGTAGGAATGGCACTGGACTGCAAACTGCAAGGTTGGCAGTTCAAACCCACCAGCCGCTCTTGGAAACCCTATATAGGGTCGGTATGCATTAAAACAGATTCAACAACACTTGGCGTCATTGATTTTTAGCATTTTATCCATCCCTGTTTTTTCTCGAAACCTAAGTGATGTTCTTAGCAGTGAATATATCATTCTTATATAATACAAATTACAACTCAAAGCTCGCAGTGCGTCCCCCAGACTGGCCTCCTTGCCGCTGCTCTAACAAGCACACCTGCTCCGGCCTCAGACCCTTTGTACTTGGTGTTCCCGCTTTGGCTTGTAGAAATTTCTCTTGTTTCAGTTTTGTGCTCAGTTATCTCCTTAGAGATACTCTTGATCACCTTTTTAAATTCGTACATAGTAGACACAAGTTTACTTGAATTTCTTCTTAACTATGACTTTTCTTGACAGTGATATCACCGGACATGCATTTTCCTCTCTTATCCCATTTACATTCTTTTCGTATTGCTGCTGCCACAAATGACTGCAAAATGAGCAGCTTCAACAGTAGGTTCTTTTCCCGTTTTCGAAGTCAGGGTCTCATGGGTTTCACTGAGGGGAAATCAGAGTGTTGGCAGGGATGTGTTCCTTGCCTCTCCCAGGATCCACCCCACCACCACCACCACCACCACCCCCCCACCACACACACACATTTTTGACTTGTGGCCCCTTTCTTCATCTTCATCACCCTGAGCATTCTTCTGTAGCCATGTCTTCTCTGACTGACTCCCTTTTGCCTCCCTCTTTCACTCTTAAGGACCTTTGTGGTTTCACTGATGATCCATCCAACTCAACTTAATCACATCTTCATTAACTTACCACTGAATGAGACTATCTTCACAGGTACCAGGGATTAGGTCATTATTTTGCCGCACACATCGCTGGAATGTTAATGCCTTGATTTTTGACCACTGCTGCATGTCGTAAGTGCTCATCTGCTGACTAAAATGCTAGCAGTGTGAATCTACAAGCCGCTCCATAGTAGGAAGATGTAGCATTGCTACATAACAGTCACAATCTTGAAAATCCTACGGGGCAATTCTAGTCTGTCTTTATAGGATCTCTGTGAGTCAGAATTGGCTGAATGGCGATGGTTCTGCTTGATTGGCAAGTTTTTTGTTCATGTACTAGGCCCTGCTCTAAGTACTGGTTACAGTAGGCATTGTTGTTGTTAAGTGCCATTGAGTTGGTTCCGACCCATAGTGACCCTGGATAGGGTTTTCAAGGAGTGGCTGGTGAGCTTGAACTGCTAACCTTGCAGTTCAAACGGCTCTGCAGTCTGGCGCATTAACCCACAGTGCTAAGTAAATGCAATTGCTCATATTTTCACATCTTTGAAATCAGGATGTATCTTGCAGGAAATGAAGCACCAGCCGTCCCTCCCATGACACTCTCCACTCTTACATTGAGTTTGATCATGTGTTGCAGCAGCCATACAGAACTCACCGCCATGGGGTGTATTAGGAAAGTTAGCAGGTTACAGTACAGGATCAGAAACTGCTCAGAGAACACATATCACGTTCACAGGACACACCACTCTACCATGTGCCTCAGCATCTGAAGGCACTTAGCTCTGGCTCTGTGGGTCAGCAAACCTAGTGCCTCCACTTAAGTACCTGGAGGTACTCTGCTCTACAAGCAAGCTTCCTGCCCCAAGTCACTCAGCTCTACTTGTTTCATGGGCTAGGAAGTCCACTTCTCTGAGTTTTGCCTCTTGGTTCTGATGCTGTTGCTCCTCTGCCACTCCCCCAATGTGACAGTGTTGTCCCTGAATCAAGGAGCTTCAATGTGCAGGGAGCTCAGGATTCAAAGGACGCACTCCAGTCCTGGCTCTTCTTTGATGACAGTGAGATTTCACACTCCTACTAATGAAAGATGAGGCGTTCTACTCCCGTAAAGATTTACAGCCTCGGAAACCGTGTATAGGGTCACTATGGGTCGGAACCGACTCCACAGTACTCAGCCACCACCACTTCTGAAATGGCTCATTTTAAACCCATGCTAGAGTTTCAAGTTCTTAAGATTACAGTGAACTCAGCTGACTTAGGCCATCCTGTCAGTGTCTTTGCCTACCTTCTCTTACCCCCAGACCTAGCAGGGCAGAAACGTTGTTTGGTGGGTGTTACAGACTGTGGCTAGAAGAGACATTAGATGCTTCATGACAGCACAGATCTTAAATTTGCTATTGGGCTGACTGAAGTTGAGTTCTTCCAGAAAAAAATTTTACTTGCTTCTGCCAGCCACCTAAGAGTGAGTGCCATTGCACTTTCTACTAAATTCTCTGGCTGCGCTTTCTCAGGCCACTGTAGGACAACATTAAACTACACCGTAAGGTTTCCCAGACTAATCTTTACAGAAGGAAGATGGCAGCCTCTTCTGTTCACCTGCAGAGTGGGAGTGGCTGGTGGGTTTGAACCACTGACCTTGAAGTTAGTAGCCTAGGATTAACTGCCCCTTTCAGACCACTCATAGCCTGATTTCTGACCTCCAGGCCTTTATGATTCCTAGTTTGTGGTTTAGCTTTCCAGGAATGCTTTCTCCTTCTTCCTGCCCAATGTACAGCAGTTCAAACCCACCAGCTGCTCCTTGAAAACTCTACATAAAGTTGCTGTGAGTCAGAATTGATTCAGTGGCACATAACATTGACAATCACCCAGTGATAATATTGGAACCAATACGTTCATTCTCTGTTCAGCTGCAGGGCAGGGTCATTTACTTACCGTTCGCTGTAGGATTACCACTCCTTCCTTCTTAAATGCCTCAGATGATGCTTTTTCTTTCTTGAAATGACATCATGTTAGGGCTTAGTATCACTGACTTTCATTTGGTATGGCTTAGCTTTATCTGGGGGTGTGTTTTCAACTGGTCCCCCTCCCCTTCCCCATTTCAGGTCTGTAGTTCTTAAAATAATTTTTATAATTGTTAGCTAATTAGATTCAGTGAAATGTTTTTGTTTTGTTTTTCAATGTGGTGTTTTTTGAAAGGAGTGAATGGACAATTTATTTACATGTTTTCAGCTGAGGACATGTTTGTGGCTGGTGGTAACCTTTCAAATACAATGAAAACCAATTGAGGTAAAAAGATGATTTTTGTGTTTTGAAGCTGTCTAGTTCTGTGGTACTTGTCAAAGCAGTTAGAAGAACTCGGATGGCTTGTGTTTCCTGGCAGTAGACCAGCTGGGATAGTCAGATCAATTACAGGTATCTGCTTGGAAGCAGCAGAGAACTTGGTGAGGAGTCATGAGAAGTTATGAGGGGCTATGACCCTGGAAAGGGAAGAACCTAGGATTCACTTTTGTCATTGCTTTTACCCTGAGGAAGCTGCACATTCTAGATGCAGCACAAAACCTAGTGGAGAGAAACTTGAGACAAAAGACAGAAATCAACAGAAGTTTTGGCAGATATTAGGGAGACCTCTAGTATGGCTTTGTTTACCCCTCAGCAGTTCTGCTGGGCAAGGGGCTAAAACTGTAAGTAAAATGCGTAGTGGAATTTTCCACTTAGAAGGCAAACATTAGGTTTTGTAACCAGTGGTTGAATGGCTCCACAGACTATATAAGGGGATCTTCAAAAAGTTCACGGAAGATGAACATTATGGAAACACTATATGTGGATTTCAAAAATGGGGTTTTGCACCAAAATAAATTCATATTAACCTGGTATAACATGTCTGTCTGCTCTAGTTTGAGGCCTAAGGAGTAAGAAAGACAGCAGTTCTAAAAGAGTCCCTGCTGAAGCAACATGAATTGTTACAATTTAAGGAAAAACAAATATCAAATTTATTGTAAAGCTTATGTGGACATGGCCCCAAAGAAATTAGCGATTTGCGACTGGATAACTAGTTAATGGAGTCCTGGTGCGATGCTGTAGGATAAGCACTGGGTCAAAAGGTCAGCAGTTCAAACTCACCAGCTGCTTCTCAGAACCCCTTTACAGCATTGCTATGAGTCTGAACTGACTCGACAGCACTTAACATGTAGTTTAAAGGAATGAGATGGTATTGAAGGTGAGGCCCCCATCAGTTTGTAAGGAAATGATTTTATCCATGCCTTAATTGAAGGGAACCAATAATTAACAGCAGAAACAATAGCCAACACCATAGACATCTCAACTGACTCAGTTTTCTCCATTTTGGCTGAAAAATTAATGTAGAGCAAACTTTCTGCTTGATGGGTACCAAAACCGTTGCATCCAGATCAGCTGCATACAGGAACAGCGCTTTCATTGGAAATTTTAAACAAGTAGGATCAAGATCCTGAAGCATTTCTTGAAAACTCCTTCAGCTGTGCCTTTGTAGCATGAGAAGAGCCATTACATACATGAACAGCTGTGGCTGCCCACCTGTCAAACTTTCCTTACAAAGCCAGCAGTGGTTCGAGGTTTGTTGACTTATGTACCTTACATCAACAAAGCTCCAGAGTCAACTCCCAAGGGATTGGAAAGACATGACTGAAATGCTGTGGAAACTATACTGTTGTTGTTGTTAAGTACCATGGAGTTGGTTCCGACTCACAGTGACCCTGCACAGGGTTTCTGAGACTATAAATCTTAACAGGAGCAGAGCGCCTCATCTTTCTCCCACGGTTGGCAGCCCAGCTTGTAACCACTGTGCTACCAGAGCTAACTGTACTACAGGTATGCAAATTCAGGACGGTAGGAAACTAGTACAAATGTGATGGGGTTTCTTTAAAAATAAATTGCAAAAGGAGATGATAGGAGAATTTAAAACATAGGCAGGACTTTGCCATAGTGGTTAGGGAGGCAAGACAGGTAAGACTGAAGGACACTGAGGAGAATTGGGGAAGATGTAGCTCTTGGTTTGGGAAGGTGTAAGAAGTAGACTTTTGATCTAGGATGTTTGGAACCACTGTTGCAGGCACTGCGTCAGTCTTTCTAGTTGGGGGGTCTTCCTCTTTTGTGATAACCCTTTACCAAGGCACTGGGTGCCTTGGAGAATTCTTACATGATATTTGTATATGTAACTTTACCAGTACCAGCCTGAAGACAAAGCACAATCAAAGCAATGACTACCAAGAGGCGGTCGTTGTTAAACCCTTTATAGGGTTTCTGAGGAGTGGCTAGTGGATTTGAACTGCTGATCTTGCAGTACAGTACTTAGAAGTGGTCTAATCAAAGCAAAAGTGTGCCAGTTAAGAGCAGAGGTCATGACAAGAGTTTTTTGTGGTGTTCAGAGGTGTGCCTGACCCGAGCCATGGTGTTTTCCATCACTTCATATGCCAACAATGAATAAGGAAGACTGGACAAGAATCTCCAGCCAAAAAACATAGAAGCAAAGGTGGCAGGATTTCATCTCGTGTTCTCTTGAGGGACCAGTTCCTTGAGAAGGACAACATGCTCTGTAAAGTAGAGGATCTGTGAAAATATAAAAGGAAGATCCCTACCCCCCACCCTCAACGAGATGGATTGGCACAATGGCAGCAACAGTGGGCTCGAATAATAATTGTCGTTTGGCTTGTTGATTTTCTGGAAGGCCAAAGAATGATACCATCTGCTTCCTCTGAGGCTTTTGAGAAAGTTAACCAAAGGTTTAGTAAAAAAGCACCCAGGAAAGCTTCACCAGAGAGCCCTTCTCACCGAGACAAAACTCTCAATGGGAAACCATTAGGCACCCACATCACAGTCCCAGTTTGGCTTCCTGCAACTTCTTTTATGTTTCCCAATCTTAAAAAAATCCTTAAAGGGCACTCACTTTTCTTCAGTTGATAATGTGGACAAGATTGCACTGACAGGTGGTCACATTCCCGGAACCCTCAGTTCTTTAGGGATAGACTAAGTGGCTGGGATTGGCCCTTACAGATAGCTTGGCCTTGATGAAGCTTCTGTTCAGAAATGAAGTTTATACAGTGTAATTTTATCTTTTAATTCCAATTTTCCCATGAAAAGACCCTCTGGGATCTTGGTGGACAGTGGTGAAAAATCAGGGCAAAACAGGTAAACTAACCCTTACCAAAGCTGTAATGTAAGCCTAGTGAGACTGTCTTATGTGTAATTCTAACTTAGACATCCCTGGGATCCTTGAAAATTAGGATTCTCTAGTTGGAGTCAAAGGAGATACAGATGCATAATTTAATTTTTTTTTGAGGAGGGAAGACTTGCTGTTAATAGAGTGAAAGTTGACAGAACAGATCATCAGTTTCACACTCAACAAGCCACACACTTTGTTTCATCTCAGTAATTACAGTCCCCTCCATGTAACCACAGTTGTCCCATGGCCTCCCTCCTCTCTCCCATTCTTTCTCAAGTTTGTCCTTAGGTAAATATTGCCCTTTTGGTCTTAAATGGTTGAGCATTCCGTGGTGCGCATACCTTACTACTGTTGTTGATCCTCCTTATATTCCTGTCAACCTGTTAGCTGAAAATTGGACCTTCCAGATCTGAATGGTGGCTGAGAGCCATAGTCTTAGGTTCCACCAGTCTTTCTTTTCCTGACCAGTAATCCTGGTCTTTTGGTGTAATGTAATGTTTAAAAACAAACAAACAAAAAACCTAATTATCTTTTAGTTCTCAATTTGGATATTTGAGGTATTTGGCATGTGAGTATGTATATTACTGTGTATAAATGTTGTCGCTGTGTTCACTGTAAAAGCCTAGAAACAATAAACCTAGTTGCAATACGCTTTCCTAGTGCCCAAACTGTGGTTTTGAAACATCATTTCCCACTAATAGTAGCAAGGATGCCTTACGGAAGCGATTCCAGGCTGGGTGCAGAAAATGTACAAGTTGAAACTGTACCATCTTGCCATTTTGGAGGATAAGGAAACCCACACAGACTATTCTTGTAAGAAGCTCTTGTCAAAAGGATTTTTGAAACAACTGGACACTCCTCTTGGTCCAAGATGGGACAGTTTGGACAGCACGAAGGAAAATACCCACAGAGGATTAAAACATATCAAATAATATCCATGAGTTCATAGTAATGCAGAAACTCGTTTGGTTACCTATGGGAAGATGTTAGAGAAACTGCTGAAGAATATATCTAAACTGCCTCTGTTGTATGAATGGTACCATTGGGTAACCAAATCATTGATGAAATTAGATTTCTCTTTATAGAATTATTCCAACAAGTAAGTAAGAGGAATGATGGGATTGGAATATATCAGCATTTATGCCGTCCGTCTTCCAGAGAGTGAATACATCTAGACATTGAGCCAAGAAAGACAACTGAAGAACTCAGTGCTTTTTCATGGAAGTCAACCTAGGAAGTGGTCTTAACAGAATGCAAACTGGAATTTGATTATGTCCCTAGAGCAAGGGCTAGCAATTTCCCCCTCCCCTCACTGTGAAGGACCAACTAATAGATAATTTAGCAATTGGAGGCCAAATACTCTGTCAAATCTCCTTCAGTTATGCCTTTGTAGCATGAGAACAATCTTTACATGCATGAGCAGCTATGGCTGTGTTCCAATAAAACTTTACTTACAAAGCAAGCAGTGATTTGTTGCCTTCTACACCTAATGACAACAACAAAGCTCCAGATTCAACTCCTGATTTATTGAAAAGACAGATGACAGAAACACTGTGTAAACTCTACTGCAGGTATGCAGATTCAAGACCAGGAAACTAGTACACATGCAGGGCTTTCTTTAGCAAATAACTCACAAAAGGAAATTATATGTAGATAAGAGAATTTAAAACATAGGCAAAACTATCCCATATTTGTTAGGGAAGCAGACAGATGATACTGAAGGAAATTAAGGAAAATTGGATAAGATTTAGGTTTTGGTGAGGTGGGTGTAAAAAATATACTTTTGATACAGGATGAGTTAGAGACATTTCATAAGAACTTGTAAGAATTCTCCAAGGCACCCAACTAATGCCTTTTAAAGTTAAAGAGCATCAGAAAAGAGGAAGACCCCCAACAAGAAGGCCTGGCACAATGGCTGCAACAGTGGGCTCAAATAGACGCACAATTGTGAGGATGGAGTCAGACCAAGTGGTATTTGGTTCTGTTGTACATAGGGTTGCTATGAGTTACAGTTGACTTCATGCCACCTGACACACTGTAATCATAGGAAACTTTGAGGAAAAAGCATATGCAAACAATCATAAATTGAGTCTATGACAAAATAAGGCTTAATATTTGAAGTAGTTTCTTTAAAGTGAGCATCTTATTTTTGGCCCAGAAATGTACAAGATTTTTTAAAAGATAATTTAACACACACACACGATTTTTTTCCTTTTCATTTGAACTGATGGGGTTTCACTTTTCCTATTCTTTCAATTGTCCTAGTCTTCTTACCAGATCATCTACATAGCGAGATGATACTCAAGTTAGCTTCTCTTTGAAGGTTAACTGGAACTCCTGGAGTTTTCCTGCTATTGAAAACAAAAGCTCAGTGATTGGAATAACTAATCCCAATTAGTGAATTGACAAAGTTCAGTGCTTTCTCCAAACTGACTTCTAGTCGGTAGTTGCCTGTGGCTTCGATTTTACTGGCAGAAGCTAAGCATTCTTCCTTTCTTCCCCAGGGGTTCAGAAGGAACTTTAAATGACTGCAGGGTGATATTCACAGACGAAATCTTCAAGATTGAGAAGCCTGGAGCCCACCCGCTCTCATTTGCAGATGGAAAATTCCTAAGTATGAATTTTTTTTCTAGTCTAATAGAGATGTGCCACAAAACGGACATTTTCGCTGGTCACTAAATAACTTGGGACAATGTCCAAAATTGTAGACCCAACTGACTTATTTTCAATACGAAGGTTTTAATGCCATATCCATTTTGGGTAACGAGTTTTTCTCAAATGATAAAGTTTAGTTTTTAAAGAAATGTTTTTTCAGCTTGACATTTTATTGACATTGTTTTGCTGTTTGTCAAAAGTAGGGGAAAAAACATTTCAGTTATTTTGTGGTTACGCGAGGATAATTTTTGAAATAACGACTTAATTTTGTACAAATGGAACCTAAGAGTATTAGTGCTGATTGAACCTGGAATTTCTGGGAGATAATAAGTGGGGAATTATATCATTATTAAAGTGCTACAATGTAATGCTACCTTTTTCTTCCTGCTTGCTTACTATCTCATAGATTTCTAGACCTTTTTACTCATAGGTCAACAGTTGCTGCCTTTCCAAATAGATGTTCTTGTCAGTTATGGTCAAGTCAGTGTCAGTTCATGACAACTCCGGATGTGTGGAGAATCTCATTGTTTCTTAATTTTGAATTTTTTGTGGAGAGCATGTGCTAATGTTTGTTAAAAGACAGCTCAGAGTGCAAACCTATTTCTTGATCTGTTACTGATATATAAAACCTCCTCCTACCACGGTTGTACAAGAACAAGACAAGTCCTTTAACAGATCAGTAAATACTTTTCCAGGTTCCCAATCTAGGCAACTCTTAGTTTTTGAGACAACACAACTAATTATGATGGTAGTGGTGGTTGTGTCGGGTTGAGTTGATCTGACTCATAGCAACCCTGTATAGGGTTTCGAAGACAATAAATCTTTATGAGAACAGAAATCCTCATCTTTCTCCTGTGGAGCAGTTGGTGGATTTGAACTGCTGATCTTATGGTTAGCAGCCCAACACATAACCAACCGCATGGAGATTTAGATTTTTAAAGTCTAAGAAGCATGGTGGATCTGTAGGATATTGGACTGTGAGCCTGAAGGTCAGTAGTTCAAGCCCACTAGTTGCTCCACTGGAGAAAAATAAAGGTTTCTGCTTCTGCAAAGAGTCACAACCTCAGAAACCTTACACAGGATTGTTGTGAGTTAGGGACTGACTCAGTGTTACTCAGAAACAACCAGAAGTATAGATTTAGCCTTGTGGTCTTTAGTCGTTAGAGTTTTCGCTAGCATATTCCTGGGTCCTGTTCCTGAATTTCTGCCTCAGTAAGTCTAGGATGAAATGTCAGGCATTTCTTCTTCAAGTTCCACACTTGATTATTCCTTTGGTTCTCTTCATTTAAAAAGCCACTTGCTATTTACAGTGTTCTTGAAGGATTTACAGCTGTAAAAATGATCCCAAGACCAGGCTTGCTATCCCTTTATTCTCACTAGGGAAAAACGACCCTGAATGTAACCTGTGTGGCGGGGACCCAGACAAGAAATGCCGTTCTTGCTCCTGCCATATATGTGGTGGAAAACACGACCCCAGCATGCAGCTGCTGTGTGATGAGTGCAATTTGGCCTTTCATATTTACTGCCTGGATCCACCTCTGGATAAGATCCCAGAAGAGGACTACTGGTAAGATCGGTCCTACCAGGATTATCTTTTGATGGTATTATGTTAAGAATTGAATGGGAAAGATGTATTTCACCCATCAAAAGTAGATTTCTAAAAAGCATGATGTGTATTAAAATGCTCAGGATGCTATTGCCAGTGGTCACTTGGTGTTGGTATACTTGTTTCTTCCTGCACCAGCTTCTGAACAGGTCTCCAGCTCCTTGTCTGTTCTTCCCAAACTGAAGGCCCATTATGGTATTCCTTGGCTTTTGAAGCTCTGTGATGCCTTCCAGAACTTTGCATGATTCTATTAAGTCCTGTTCCTTTTCTCCTCGGCACTTTCACACTGGGCACATTTTTAAAGAAATACTTTCTTTCTTGTGTAACTAGCTTTAGGACCATGCTCATCCTTAAGCTTTTCATTTCATCATGACTTCCTCGGGGAAGCCTTTGCCCAGCTAGGTGAGCTGCCCCTGCTTGTTGGTGCAGTGGAAAGGTCACCAACTGCTGTATGGGGGAAAGATGTGGCTGTCTGCTTCAGTAAAGATTTACCACCTTGGAAACCTCTGGAGCTTATTGGGTTGCTAAGAGCTTGAATTGATTCAACAGCAGTGGGTTTGGTTTTATTCTGATAATATTAAGCATTTAATAATACATGCTAGGCAGCACTGGTGTGGCATGCTGTAGGATAAGTACTGCACCCAGAGGTTAGTTGAACCTCAGGGTCGGTGGTTCAAACTCAACCAGCCACTCCTTGGAAACCCTATACAGGGTTGCTTTGAGTTGGAACCGACTCAACGGCACTTAGCAACAAAAACAAGGCAGCACTGTAGGATAAGCACTGGACTGCTAACCACAAGGTTAGCAATTCAAACCCAGCAGCCACTCCTCATAAAACTGTATATAGGGTTACTATGAGTCAGAACTAACTCAGTGGTACTTAACCAATAGCAAGGCACAAACAAGTACGTACTTTAGATGCATTCTTTTCTTTAGTTCTCTGAGGCAGGTAAGTACTAGATCAATTATACTTGCTAAAGCCTATACTTCTATTGATTAAACGAGAATGGCAAAATAGGCCCACCAAGTTTTAATGACCTTTTGACTGCCATATTAAGGAGGGTGGGAATTTTGGTTTTACTTAGACAATATGAGCCATGTGCTATCACTGACGGCTTTTAAGTAAGAGGAATGATGAAACCGGAATAGTGATGCTACAAAGGGGTAGCTGATAATAGCACTGTGCACTTTGAAGACTACACTGTTCTTTGATCTCTCCTCAACCTACCCGGAAGGTTATGTTAGGTCAGAGAGAAAGACAGAACTTCTTTTCCTCCCCAACCAGCATAGTACCTAATCACACCCTGAACTTTCCACCCACCCCGTAACTGTGTTTTTCATGAAGTCTTGTTTTTCCTCCCTCTTGTTGCAAACCCTTCCACCTGCTCTCAGAGTTTTATATCTTATTGCCTCCTGTTGTAAATTCCTCTTTTATTGCCTTACTAGGTCTCTCAGGAGCATCCCTAGAACCTCTTGAGTTTCTTCATTCTTAAGCACAGTGCACACACACACCCTCTTTGATCCCGTTTCTCCCACCAGTGGCCTCTCCTGTTTCTCTGCTCCATTCTCATGGCAGAGCTTCCAGTCTTCCCTGCCTTCCATATTTCCCCAAAATCTGCTCACCAAGGGCCATGGGCACTTTCTGTGTTCCCACTTATTCACTTTTGACTGTACTGCTAAGTGCTTACAAACAAACTTTTTTATAGAATTGATGATATCACAGTATCCTGGCTTTCTTGTTACTTCGTGGACTTTTCCTTCTTAGTCCCTTTGTTTGCCTTCACATACCAAATTTCAAAATGCTGGAGTTCCCCAAGCACCTGGACCTACTTCTTTTCTTGATCTGTATTTGCTCCCTAGATGACCTTATTCAATTGTGAGTCTTTGAATACTAAGCCCATAGCTCCAAATGTGTCTTTGGCGCTCCTGAGCTTATTCTTATGTCCCTCTGTGTGTCTAAATGATGGATTCCGTAAGCATCATCCCTCCCAGCCGGCCTGTCTTTCAGGCTTCAGACGGTAGTACCATTATTTCATCTACTTGATCACGTAGGATAGCTAAACTTTGTTCATGGTTGCCTCCTTTGCCTCCTCACACGCTCTGCATCCAGTATGTCAGCTCTCCATCTCGTTCTCAACTCTGAACAGTCCAAATCATCTGTTACCTGAGCTGCTGTAAGATGCCTCACAAGTCTGTTTGTTTCCACATTGCCCACCAGCTCTCCTTTCTCCCATAGCTACTAGAATCATCTTCATAAGTCCTGAAACACAGCACTCGCCTCCTAGGAAACCCTGTCATTTATAGACTTTAGCAAGTAGAATATAGACTTAGCAAGCAGTACTTCGGCTCTATCGTAGACTCAATAGCACACACCCATGGGATCTTCTTATTGCACTTAGAACGGAATCTAAACCCTGACTGTTCATGTCCTGGCCCCTGCTACTTCTGTAACCAAATTACTTCATCACTCTTCTACTTACTTGAACCCTGGTTGTTTACATTGGTTTGTTAACCTCAGTGTTGGCAGTTCAGACTCACCGTTTGCTCTTTGGGAGAAAGATGAGGCTTTTTGCTCTGTACTCCACTTTTTACTTCACTGCTCAATGCTTACTCCCCTTGAAATTCCCTATACACAGTTCATGGATAAGAGGGTTTTTTTGTTTTTTATTGCTTGTTCTTTTAAAGAGGATACCATTTCCCACCGCTTATAACATAATGTGGCACTGTGGGTTAATGCTGTGGACTGCAAAGTTGGTTTGAACCGCAGACTCACCAGCTATTCCTCAGAAACCCTATATACAGTGTCACTATGGGTTAGAACTGACTCAGCGGCACTTAACAACAACAATAACAACATGACATAACCATGATGATGTATTTCCCTCGTGGTACTTAACTTCTTTCCGAAATCCATATGTACTCGTTTTCCTTAATTCAGTTTAAGACCATATTGATCACAAGCTTTTATACCCAGCACCAGAATAGTATTCAGCACACAATAGGTTCTGAACTAACCTGTTTGAAGGGGGTTGAGTGTCTGGGATGACTTCGGGGTGGTGATGTAATCAGAAGACTGTCTGACATCACCCTCTGGGGTACCTCTGCTGCATCTCACACATCTTCACTGCCCCTGTGCACCCTTGACCTGAAACCGACTTTCCTGCTTCACTGTATCATGTTGTCTGCATATTCAAATTCTGAACTCATTTTCTCATCAGAATACCTGTATTAATCACAAGATGGTTGATAAAATTATAGTTAAAAAGGTTGGCTTAATTGGTCAAATATAATCTTTCTTAGAACAGATTATATTTTGGAAGTCTTCCTGATTTCCCAAGAAGAAGGGATTTTAATTTTCTAGTATTTAGTGCCTTCTTATAATTTTGCTGTAAATTTATTTATGTCTTATACCTTATCTCCCCAACTCATTTTCTTCAGGTAGGAACTGAAATTTATCTTTTTGTCTTATCTATTTTCTATGTGGTTTTGTCTCCTACAGTTGTAAGCACGATACTCATCATTAAAACCTCAAACCCGTTGCCGTTGAGTTGATTCCAACTCATATCAACCCTATAATTTCGTAATTGTTGTTAAGTGCCGTTATAACCCTATAACGACTCTGTATAGGGTTTCCAAAGAGCAGCTTGGTGGGTTTGAACTGCTGCCCTTGCTTGTCCCACAGTGCCACATCAGGACAGTTGACTGGTATGCATAGATGCCATCCTCTGTGCTGTACAGACCACATGGAATTAAGAAATGGAAGGCACAGACCCAGAATTCAAGGCCAGAGTGAGGCATGATCAGACCATCCTGAGCATGGCCCCAAAATTTCCCTTTGTTGGTCACACAAGAGCAGCCTGCCTCTTTCTATAGATAACAGTTTTACCTTACAGTGTTAGGAATGATTTCAAGCAGGTCATAGCAACAGGCAAGTTAGAGTAGAGTTCTCTGACTGCAAATATACTAAGGACAAATACGTATAGTACATTAAAACTGAGCTAGAGATAAGGTTAATCACATTTTTAAATCTGTATACGTGTTATACTGTATACGTCTCCTACTTTGGACATATTGTCCGGAGGAAACAGTCGCTGGAGAAGGATGTCATGCTGGGTAAGGTGGAGGGTCAGAGAAAAAGAGGAAGACCCCTAATGAGATGGATTGGCCAGGTGGCATCATTGATGGACTCAAGTGTGCCAGGGGTAGTGAGGTTGGCCCAGGATCGGACATTGTTTCGTTCTGCTGTGCATGGGCTCGCTATGAGTCGGTTCCGACTCGATGGCACCTGACAGCAACAACATACATGTTATAATAGACTGTACATTTTAAATCGTGAGAATTCTAATGACAAGTTCAGATGGGGAGATGTAGCCATTGTACCTGAGTTCAGCGTTGAGTCTAGAAGCATCTGCTTTTGCTAGCCGTAACAGTGAAATCTTCAAATGAATAATGTTTATTCTCCAGATCAGTGATAAAATCAGAATTCATGGTGTCTGACAGCTTCATCTGGCTTTTGAATTGAATGTGAGGATTTATGATACTCTGGCAGCCTAACCGTGTCACTATTTTGAAAAGTTTAACTTGTAATGCCAGCTGAAGCTCTGTAATATAGGCACAGGCAGGCAGTCCCCAGGTTACAAACATCTGACTCACACCAATTCTCAGTTAGTCTTACTTTCCCTTTACTATGATGCAAATTTGCCCTCAATCTGAATTTGAAAGATTGAATAATATAGTTAATTGTTATCACTGATACTTGTATAAATAGTTGGGTTTCCATGTTATTCACATTTTATGGGTATTAATGGAGTCCTGCTGTGGCGCTGGGGGTTAAGGAACTGGACTGCCTATATTAAACAGTGAATCTAAAGGTAATCTATCCTGGCAAGACATACTCTGTTACTGGCTCTGATATGTGCCTTTTTTTTTTTTTTTTTTTAAGGTACTGCCCTTCCTGTAAAACTGATTCCAGTGAAGTTGTGAAGGCTGGCGAGAGACTTAAGATGAGCAAAAGGAAAGCAAAGATGCCATCTGCTAGTACTGAAAGCCGGAGAGACTGGGGCAGGGTAGGGGAAATTCTCCTTCTTTGTAGCAAATTAGAATGTTCCATTGCGATAGCAGTTCATGGTGTAAAAGAGTAAACAGTGTAGTTCATGTTCATCAGCACTACTACATATGTAAATAGTTGGGTTTCTATTTGGTTGACATTTTGTGAGTCTGAGGGCTTTCTTTCAAGTAGAAACCTGACTGGTTTCCTGCCTTGTTTTGTGACTTTCAGGGAATGGCCTGTGTTGGTCGGACTAGAGAATGTACCATCGTCCCCTCCAATCACTATGGACCCATTCCGGGCATTCCTGTGGGCTCAACTTGGAGATTTAGAGTTCAGGTATGTTTTTAAATTGGGTTCGTTGGTAGGGGAAGTTGAATAAAAATGCATTACTATCTATGGATGATAAATGGACTAATCTAGCTAGTGGTGCTGGCCATTAATAGAGGCGCTTATGCCACGGAGTTAGACATCAGTCTGCCTTTGCATGCTTTTGGTTCACTGGTCTAGTGCAGTTAAACTAGCTAACATTATGATTAAGCATTTTTCTTGCCAACAACTCAATATTTGAAATACTACATTTTTTCTTTGAGTCTTGGAAGTAGTACTCATTTAATGTCATTGAATCCTAATAATGTGTTTTCTATGGCTGAAAGCAGAGAATACTGGAAAGATGTTTACATGTGCTCTGTTGACTGTGCAAAGGCATTTGACTATGTAGGTCATAACGAATTATGGATGCCATTGCAAAGAATAGGAATTTCAGAGCACTTAATTGTGCTTGTGAGAAACCTACACATAAGCCAAGAGGCAGTCATTCAAATAGAACAAAGGGATACAGTGCAGTTAAAATCAGGAAAGGTGTGTGTCAGAGTTGTATCCTCTCACCATATTCATTCAGTCTGTATGCTGAGCAAAGTATCTGATAAGCTGGATTATGTGAAGAAGAACATGGCATCTGGACTGAGAACTTGTTAA
The DNA here is from genome assembly GCF_000296735.1 of Chrysochloris asiatica. Lineage (NCBI taxonomy): Eukaryota > Metazoa > Chordata > Mammalia > Afrosoricida > Chrysochloridae > Chrysochloris > Chrysochloris asiatica. Next base: position 11,967,333 of record NW_006408574.1, read on the forward strand.
CAACCTGTGACATGAAGATGACACAACCTTGCCTACTGTCAGCAAAGAGGACTTACACCGTTTACTGATGCACATCACAAACTGTAGCCTACAGTATGGATTAAACATAACAAAACTGCTTCTCTGAAACGTCTACCAAATGTGTACCACACTACCACATTACTATTATTACAAGGAACCAGGATGGAGAGATACAGTAATTTTGTGTTTGTTCTTACAAAAACTATTTAGGGAAGCCTAGAGTTTGGCACGGTTCTGTTTTATATAGTGTCGCTATGAGATGGTACCGACTCGATGTCATCTAACAAGAATTTGGCAAAACAAATCAATATATTAATAGAAGTCTTGGACTTGATACATTAAGCAGTTGAGAATTCTAAGCAGAATAGTTCTTAAAAGAATGATTTTGTTTGTGATGAATAGAATGGATTTGAAGGAGCACAGCTGGAGGCAGTGAAGCAGGGTTTGTGGTAAGCAGCCATATCTCACATTAAGAATGTAGCAATGAAGGTAGAAACTGCTGGATCTCAGAGACTGAAAAGGTAGAATCTGCAGCGCTTGTCATCTATAGATTTGGGGGAACAAGTGTAGGATGACTGCAGGGTTTCTGGCTTGGCCAGCTGGGCAGGAAATAGAGGGGAGAAGAGATCTGGAGTACTGATAATATATTCTGTTTTATCAAGTTGAGTGGAAGTATGAAGAGACATACTATGAGGCTTCTTTCATTGTTATTAGAAGCTCAGAATTCTGGGCAGGAACAGTTTTAGAAATCACCAGCTCACTTATTTTCTAGTGCTGCTATGAAGAGAAATCCAATGTCTCACAGTTTAAGGGAGCAGAGATCTGAATGCAGGGTGTCAACTCTCCAGGAAGACTTTCTCTTTATCTGCTCTGGGGGAAGGTCTTTGTTCCCTGGTGATGGTCATGTGGGCTGGTATCTATCTTGCCCCAGTGGTGCTTCCTTGTTGAATCTGCTTTTATATCCCAAAAAGAGAGGGTCTAATCCTGCCTCATTAGCATAACAAAGAAAACCCACTCCCAGAGGGGATTATAACCTCAGGTATAGGGGTTAGGCTTTACAGCACATGTTTTGGGGGGAACAGTTTAAGCCATAACATTATCTAAGTGGGGATATACCTTGGGAGAACTTAGTGAAAGTGAACGACAGTTCTCTGGGTGAGCTCCAGGTCTTGGTTGGGGAACTTTAGGATCCAGTGCTTGCACTTTGGAAATATCATTTAGCTGCCTGTTGAGCAGTGCCAGTGAGACTCTTTTGCTTGTTTTTTAGGTGAGCGAAGCTGGTGTCCATAGGCCCCATGTTGGTGGAATTCATGGTCGAAGTAATGATGGGGCTTATTCTCTCGTCCTAGCTGGTGGATTTGCAGATGAAGTAGTAAGTCATCATACAGCCTGGGTCTTTAAAACATGTCTTGGTCACTTGGGAAAATAGAGGAGCTTTGTCTAAGGATACATCAAAATCTGTCTCTTTGTTGAAGCAGTTACTTCTTCAAGTTAGAAAGTACATCTTTAATAGTCTTTAATTGTTATATGTACTGGTTTGATGTAGGTATTTGGTAACTAATTTTTACAACAAAAATACATTTTCTAGGAAGATTTTTTTCATCAAACTTAAAAAGTTTGAAATAATTACAGTCACATGTAGCTCTAAGAATTAATTAATACAGAAAAATCCATGTACTCTTTACCCAATTTGCTCCAATGGTAACATCTTGTAAAGCCGCAGTACAAAACCACACCCACCAGGATGGTGAAATTGATACCGTCGTCAGGAGTCTGTACGTTTCCATCGCCACAAGGACCCCTCGTCTTATACTTTAGGTGTCCGAATTGACTGTGGCAGTGGGCTTGGTTTGTGTTTTTGACACCCACTCTCACCTTAACCCTGGCAACCATTGATTTTTTCTCAATTTCTACAATTTTGTCATTTCAAAAACTTTCTAAGCGTGGCACTCCCATTTGACATTCCCAGTAACAATGTATGAATGATCCAGTTTCTCCACATCCTTACCAGCAAATGGTGTTACTATTTGTTATTGTAGCCATTCTCGGAGGTGTGTAGTGAGATCTCATTGTGTTTGGTGCAGGCCCCTGATGGCTGATGAAAAGGAACCCCAGTGACACCGTAGTTACCCTTAGGGGCTAACAGGTGCGGGAACCAAACCTACCTGCCCCTGTAAGGGAGAAGGATATGACAATTAAAGATTACTGCCTAGAAAATCCTAGGAGAGTCTTCTGGTCTGTCCTACAGTTGATATTGGCTTGATCACAATGGGTTTTTGTTTTGTTTTTAATGGCCATTGATGTTAGTCATCATTCTTTGCTTATTTTCCATTTGTATGCAAGATCATTGTATACAAGAGAGTGAACTTTGCCGGAGCATTCCTGTATGTTGAATGCAGACCATGTCCCCAAGGTAACTGAGGGTGGTGACTTAAATCACACTCTCTAGTAACTTGAGGACATTAATTCAACACTAATTCTTGTTGTTGTTGTTAGTTGCCATTGAGGATGCACAGGAGAACAAAACACTGCCCAGCCCTGGGCCACCCTCAGTATTGTTGCCACGCTTAAGTCCATCGATGCTGCCACTTGGCCAATCCATCTCGTTGGGGGTCTTCCTCTTTTTCTCTGACCTTCCACCTTAACAAACATGATATCCTTCTCCAGTGACTGGTCCCTCCTGACAATATGGCCGAAGTATGAGAGAAGAAGTTTGGCCATCCTGATCTCCAAGGAGCACTCTGGCTGCACTTCTTCCAAAACAGATCTATGGGTTCTTTTGGCAGCCCATGGCACTTTCAATATTCTCCTCCAGCACCATAACTCAAATGCATCAATTCTTCTACAGTCTTCCTTATTCACTGTCCAACTTTCGCATGCATATGATGTGATTGAAAATACCATGGCTTAGGTCAGGCGCACCTTAGCACCCAAACTGACATACAAGCTCTTCAACATTTTAAAAAAGGTCTTGTGCAGCAGATTTACCCAATGCAATACGTCATTTGATTTCTCGACTGCTGCTTCCATGAGTATTGATAGTTGATCCAAGAAGAGTGAAGTCCTTGACAACTTAATCTTTTCTCCGTTGGTAAGAATGTTGTTTATTGGTCTAGTGGTGAGGATTTCTGTTTTCTTGACATTGAGATGTAATCCATTCCGAAGGCTGTGCTCTTTGATCTTCATCAGTAAATATTTTAAGTCCTCTTCACGTTCAGCAAGCAGGGTTGTATCATCTGCATATCGCAGGTCTTCCTCCAATCCTGATGCCATGTTTTTCTTCATAGAACCCAGCTTCTCAGATTATTTGCTCAGCATAA
>NW_006408574.1:11971748-11974744 GCF_000296735.1 Chrysochloris asiatica
ATGTATCAAATCTGTTCTTCAGATGATCTCTAAATTCAGGTGGGATATATTCAAGGTCATATTTTGGCTCTCGTAGATTTGTTTTCATTTTCTTCAGCTTCCGTTTGAATTTGCATATTAGTAATTGATGGTCTGTTCCACAGTCTGCTCCTCACCTTGTTTTGACTGATGATAGGGAGTTTTTCCATCTTCTCTTTGCACAGATGTGTAGTCAGTTTGATTTCTATGTATTCCATCTGGTGAGGTCCATGTATATAGTCGTCTCTTATACTGTCTAAAGAAGGTATTTGAAATGAACAAATCATTGATTTTGCAGAATTCAGATGCAGATGTTCTCCAGCATCATTTCTATCACCAAGGCCATATTTTCTAACTACTGATCCTTCCTCTTTGCACCCAACCTTTGCATTCCAATCACCAGTAATGATCAATACATCTTGATTGCATGTTTGATCGATTTCAGATTGAAGAAGATGGCAGAATTCTTCTATTTTATCCTCACTGGCTTTAGTGGTTGGTAATATAGTGGTATTAAATGGGCTTCCTTGTAGGCACATAGATATTATTCTATCACAGACAGAATTGTACCTCATGACTGATCTTGATGTGTTCTTTTTGACAATGAATGCAACACCATTCCTCTTCAATTTGTCATTCCCAGTGTAGTAAACCATATGGTTGTCAGATTGAAAGTGGCTAATACCAGTCCATCTCAGCTCACTAATGCCTAAGACATCGATGTTTATGTATTCCATTTCATTTTTTTTTTCCATTTCATTTTTGATAACTTCCAATTTTCCCAGATTCATACTTCGTACATTCCATGTTCCAATTTTCAGTGGATGTTTACAGCTATTTCTTTTAATTTTGAGTTGTGCCCCATCCGCAGCCTTTTCTCCCACGAACTTTACTCCATTGGTGTCATCACGGTCAACTCTACTTTGAGGAGGCAGCTCTTCCCCAGTCGAAGTGTGAATGCCTTCCATCCTGAGGGGATCCATTTCTGGCACTATATCTGACATGTTTCTCTGCTATTCATAAGGTTTTCAGTGACTAAGTATTTGGAAGTAGTTCGTCACTCCTTCTTCCTAGTCTGTCTTACTCTAGAAGCTCATCTGAAACCTGTCCACCATGGGTGACCTTGCTGGTATTTAAAATACCGGTGGCATTAGCTTCCAGAATAACAGCAACTCACAAGCCACCATAGTAAGACAAACTGACAGAGGAATGATTAATTCTTAATCCCACCTTAATCCTGACTCATTAACATAACAGACAACTCACTCCAAAATGGCCTAGGCATGGGAGGTAAACTAATTTTGCATTTATTAGTATAAAAACTGTATTTTGATATTAGGGAAGTCTAGAATTTTGTAAAAATAAACTAATATGTTAATACAATTCTTGAAAGAAAGGGGGACGTTAATTAACTGGACGTCATGACATTGAGCACTTTGGCTCTCTGCCATGACCACAGGCATGGAGGATAGGCCTTACATTACAGACAGAGCAGTGGCTAGAGGGCCGGGCTGAGGATCTCTGCACTGCAGTCAGCTGTGCACAGTCTCAGCCTGCAGCCTGTTACCAGGGACTGTCACACAGCAGAAGTGGTCCTGTTTGAGGAAGTGCAGTGTATTCACTTTTCCTTTTCAAGAATTTTATTAATATTTTGATTTGTTTTGTAAAACTGGGATTCTCCTAATTCAAACTATAGTTTTTGTAGGAAGAAACACAAAATGACTTTGTCTTCCAGGCCGGGGTTTTTATAATTAGTAATCTGGTAATATGGTGAACATTTGATAGATGTGTCATGGAGATAGTTTCACTGTGTCCTCTGTGGTGGGTCCTGGAGAAGATTTTAAACCTCTCTCCTAAAAGTGTGATCCAAGGACCTACAACAGACAGATTTTGAATGTTGCAGAACTGGAATGATGTCAGCTGCTCCTTAATGTCACACAACGAAGGAAAAGTCATTAGACATAAGGTGGAATCAGGACAGTTGGTAGGAGTATAGATGATGTAAGTTTGGCCTTATCGGACGGACCCTGTGATAGTTATCCATGTAGATTTATAGTTATCCATGCAGATTTATAGTTATCCTTGCAGATTTCCATGTGTAGTGGCATCCGTCTTCCCCTGGGTGTAGGAGGTTCTCATCAGCATAAGGACCCTGGGTCAGCTTTTCATAGTAAGTAGAAGCAAAGCCATTTTACACTGAAAGTTGTTGAGGAAGCATGTTGAATAGCATTAACATTCTTTGCCATTAGCATTCACCAAACTACTGTCCAAGAGAGTAGGTCCCAAAATTCCTTTATATGAGTAGGTACCGGTGTACATCTATGAGAACAGGTAGAAGTAGCTACATGTACATGAGCTATAGATGTGTATAAACAGACACGTACGAGGGGGCTTCAAAAGTTCATGTAAAAAATCCATTATCTTCAAAGTGACTGACTTACAAGATTTCAAGGGGGAGTTTAGTTTAAGAATGTTTGGGGAAAGAAAGAGTCCCTACTGAATAGTTTTCATCTTGTCTAAATGGGTCTGGTTAAAAGAGATGAGGATAAGATTCTTTTGATTCAATAATGACTAATTGCAACTCTCACAATTGTAAAGGTAGGAAGTTTTGTAACAGCAACAGGAGAGTGGTTAATCTTACAGTAAGTCCAGAAACAAAGAACCCTAGGACCATCAAGGGAGAAGAGCACAAGTGGAATGTGGGACCCTAGCCAGAGTAGCCAGTGACACCAGAGATGGGGACTCCAAATTCATGGGAAATGAGAGACTGAGAGCTGGTGGTCAGGAGGTAGAGTTACAGAATGTGCCCTTTGGTGTTGTAACTTGTTATGTATACCTGAGTATTTAAAAAAAAAAAAAAAAAAAAGCTAGATAGAATAGAGAGAGAAACACTGGTAACTGATGGTACATGGAGGGAATTATAATCATTGTAATGAAACAAGGTGTATGATTTGTTGAATGTAAAACTGATGATCTGC
>NW_006408574.1:11978995-11980012 GCF_000296735.1 Chrysochloris asiatica
CATTCAGTGTTCCCATGCTTTGTTCGAACAACTGCTTCTTGGTCCAGGTGTACAGATTCCTCATGAGCACAATTATAAGTGTTCATACTTCTCAATGTTGACTGTAGCTTGTCAAGAGCCACACAATTGAAAGCCTTTGCGTAGTCAATAAAGCATAGGTAAACATCTTTCTGATACTCTCTTTCAGCCAAGATCCATCACACATCAGCAATGATATCCCGCGTTCCACAGCCTCTTCTGAATCTGGCTTGACCCTCTGGAAGTGTTCTCTGTCAGTGTATGCTTGCAGCCATTTCTGTATTACCTTTAGGAAAACTTTACTCACATGGGATATCATAAAGATTGGCTGATGATTTCCACATTCTCTTTGGAATGGGCATAAACATGGATCTCTTCCAATCAGTCGGCCAGGTAGTTGTCTTCCAAATTTCTTGGCAGAGATGAGTGACTGCCTCCTGTGCTGCCTCACTTTCTTGAAAGATTTCAGTTTTTATTCCATCAACTCCTGGTGCCTTGTTCTTTGCCAATTCTTTCAATGCACCTTGTACTCCCTCCTTCATATGCTACCTCTTGAAATGGCTGAACATTAACCATTTCCTTTTGGTACAGTGACTCTGTGTATACCTTCCATCTTCTCTTGATGCTTTCTGCATCATTTAATAATTTGCCCAGAGAATCTTTCAATAATGAAAATCAAGGCTTGAATTTTTTCTTAAGTTCCCCCAGCTTGAAAAACGCTGAGCGTGTTCTGCCTTTTTGAGTTTCTGATTCCAGGTCTTTGTACATTTTGTTGTAATATTTGGCTTTATCTTCTCAAGCTGATCTTTGAAATTTTCTCTTCAGCTCTATCTTCTCAAGCTGATCTTTGAAATTTTCTGTTCAGCTCTTGTACCTCATTCTTCCATTTGCTTTAGCATCCCTACGCTGGAGCAAGTGTCAGTGTCTCTTCTGACATCCATTTTTGATCTTTTCCTTCTTTTTATGTCTTCTCAATGACTTTTTGCTTTCTTCATGTAT
>NW_006408574.1:11983419-12005816 GCF_000296735.1 Chrysochloris asiatica
TTTCCATGAACTGTCTGAAGCCCCCTCGTGTCCTTTATTTCCATGAACTGTCTGAAGCCCCCTCGTGTCCTTTATTTCCATGAACTGTCTGAAGCCCCCTCGTATCCTTTATTTCCATGAACTGTCTGAAGCCCCCTCGTGTCCTTTATTTCCATGAACTGTCTGAAGCCCCCTCGTGTCCTTTATTTCCATGAACCGTCTGAAGCCCCCTCGTGTCCTTTATTTTGTGTACTCTTGTTAAGCGCTGTCAAGCTGGTCCTGACTTACAGTGGTCCTGCATAGGGTTTCTGAGGAGCAGCTGGTGAGTTTCAATCACCGACCTTGTCATCGACTGGTTATCCTATAGTGCCACTCTGCTATTCCACTAAAAGACAACCTCAGGGAATGGGCTTAGTTATAGGTTTAAAGAGTATCTCAGAGAGTAGTCTCAGGGAATTTTCTGTCTTCTAGTATATTAATGATAGGTGATTGATTATTCTACTTGAATATGATACAAATGAACCCTCGGAATGGGAAATGTAGGAAACTTCACCAAGTGCTTACAAATTTAGTAAGAGATCTTTATGTAAACTTGTTTTATAAAACACACTGAATTTGAGATTTAGCAGTATACAGGTATTCTGTAGACTGTGGGTGAGAATTCAGTTACAAAATGTTCATTAAAAAATCTACAAGCTAGTATTGGCCCGTGTATTTGAATAACTTAATGAAATGAACTATGATACTTTCAGCCCATCTGACCTATTGTGTACCATTATTAGGTAGATTATTCAACTACACGTGAGAATGGTCAACATCTGGAGATGGTGGAAAGTATAACTTCAAAGTGGAAACTTTGGACCAAGTGACAGATCTTGCAAGTTTACAGCCCACAATTGCATTTAATGAAACCTACTTTATCTAGGTAGATCTGGAAAGGTAGATACCTAGACACATAGCGTCCTAAGCCAATATTCAGACTCTGAAACTGGAACTGTGCAGATGTCTTCATGCAGAAATCCTTCTCCTACAGGACCGGGGAGATGAATTCACGTACACTGGGAGCGGTGGTAAAAACCTCGCTGGGAACAAAAGGATTGGTGCCCCATCGGCTGATCAGACTCTGACAAACATGAACAGGTACTCTCCGCTGTTAGAGCTGGGAAATCAACTGAGGACTCATAAAGACTTTGGACTTCGCATAAAATCTGATGATAGGAACATCATGTAACTTAAACCACAGGGGAGAGAGAGTCTTCAAAGGATTTAAAGCAAAAATCCTGTAGCCTGATAACATACTTTTATATACGCATCCCAAGTTATTTCTTCACATGATTGCTTTTTATATACGCACCCCAAGTTATTTCTTCACATGATTGTTTTTTAAATGGATTAATCCCTGGTCTTACTTAACATTGAGACCCTTCTAAAGGAAGAGTGCACTGAAAGCACACTGACACGTCTACAGAAAAGGAGCCTTGTCTGTTTTTACGTGAAATTGAGCAGAAGGTGGCTTGTCTGCTGTACCCCAGCTCACATTGGAAGTACCATTCTACTCAGCACAGATCTGTCACTGTTAAAGAGACAGGCTTCTTTTCAGAGGAGACTCGCTGACATGCAATAGGATGATGTGCCTAAGTGAAAGAAACATCAACTCATTTGATCTAGTCAGCACGCAGGTGTTTTAGGATTTATACTAAACAAAATGTCTTTTAAGTGTTATAAAGGGAATAAGAGCACAGTGTGTCCTTGTCTGACTAGTACCCTAAAGGCCTTACAAGGACCACCTTGTACTGGCCTCCATCCTGTAGAAATAATGACATCTCTACTGGGAACAGAACATTTCATAACCTTGAAATGTTTTATTTCATAATGCATGCTAATAGCAAGCAGTATTAATAAATTAAATAACCTAGACCATCAGATAGCAATGACCACATTTAACTTGTCATGCTGATACTTCTGTGATCATTTACTAAAGTTGAAGTTTTTTTATCTTCTGTTATCCATTTAAGTGTAAATCATTCGGTTTTAAGAAGTGTCCCCTTAATTTCTGCTTACTGCGTGACATATAAAAATGATTTTGGTATGTTTTCATGGCTTGATTGCCTATCAGGTTACATAGAATCTCTGTTTTCATGTCTTCTATATTATTTCTGACAGTAGGATTATTTTACTGAACCAGCAGAGGAGACAGGTCAGATTTGCTGGTGAAAACATTCCTGAAGCACGAGTGATTTCCTTGCTATGTTTTTCTAGTGAAAAATACCCAACTCTCCTGGAAGAATGATCTTAAAAGGAGTTAGAAATATTTTGATGTGATTCTATCAGTGAAAACATATCCTGAATTTATAAAAGGGATTTTTCAAACGCTCAAATCTGAAAATTGTATTTTCCCTTTAGTTATAATAGATTATTTTGCTTCAATGAAACGTCTTTCAAACTAACCCACATTTGTAATGTCTGTGGTAGACTGAAGTTTTTGAATAATCAAAAAATGTCCCATTTGCCAAATGTTATCATTTTAGGCAACTGACAAACAGTGAAAATGTTTGATGTTACAGGGAAGATAACGAAAAGGAAATACTCTACATAAAACCATTTCTGGTTGACATATCAGAGAGATTTTACCATCCAGGCAGCTGTCATGTGTCCTGTGGGTTAGGATCCTTGAGCAGAGGTACCTGTGTGTCTTAGAAATTAGAAAGCTGAGGTGCAGGCCCTCAGGTCAGACCCATAGCCTGTTCTTCTTGGGTAGTGGATGCTCCCATTCTTTTTTGCTAAGAGGTAGTTTTGACCTCTGCTTCTTGCTTCTGAAAGAAGTCTATTTCTGGTTCTTCCCAGGTTTCCCACTTTTTAAGAAACTGAAGATGAGAAGGCTACCCTTAATTAGAGAAATTTGAGGCAACCAGTGGTTGAGTTGCAGGCAGAATAGAGGCCTGCCTAGTTTCTCCCCTTGGATTCCTTTCACATACCTGAAGTCATTCAGAATGAGAGGCCAGTGTCAGTTAGTGGAGGCGCTGCCTGTGAGCATGAAAGTACTTAGCCTAGAAGATCAAGTGTGTGTATCTCAATAAATAAGACTCAAGGCTACCCTAGACTAGATAGATGGATACGTATTTTCCTATGTCCTAGGTTTTAATGCATCTTCCTTTTTGTTAAAAAAAGATCGTAAAAAGATAGTTTTGCAAGCTTAACTCCTTGACTACAACCTGTTTTTTTTAAAAGTTGTTTTGAAAAACGAAATAACGCCATATGTTCATTTACTTTAAAAAAATATGATTATGTTCAAGAGACTTCTTTTCAGTGGGCTCATTGTAGTCTTATAGGCTGTCTTTGTTTTCTGTCTTCAACTAACGTAAAAGAACCAGACCCCGAAAAGGTTGTTTTGTGTCATAATCTGGTTTTATTAGGTAGGGTGTTTGGTTGGGGTTTTTTGTTGTTGTTGTTGTTTGGTTGGTTTTTTGTTGTTGTTGTTTTGCTTTGTTTCACTTTAGTATGTTTTCTATTCACATAAATTAGGAAGTAGATGTCTTAGGGGGGAAAATAAACAGATCCTGGTTTCTTTGGTAGGACTGGTATCCCGAGAAAGGTCTCAGAGAGTCCCAAGAAGCTTGCTGATTGGTTCCCAGTAACTGAGTGTGCAGGCAGGTTGTGTGAACCATGTTAGTCCTACCGCCAGCTCAGTGTCCCGTCCTGTCACCAGTAGAGTGGGGTCATCCCCAGCTGTCAACAGTCCTTTTTGTCATACTGTCACCATGAAGCACAGGCAACTTGGAGGCTTCGTTTTTTAGTTACATTTCTCTTATGCGGGAGGCTTTTAAAGGATATCCTCATATTAAACTTGCTCTTTATAATCTTCCAAAATTGAAGGAATCTTTGTTGTCTGGGATTATTTTTCTAGGTTTTTTTTCAATGCTTTTCTGCCAATTTATCTCACTCTCTTCAAAGATAACTTACTAAAACAGTCACTTTGCTTTAGTTTCCCAACGTCCTCCCTCCCCTCAACAATCGTTATTTAAAGCAAATTCCATGTATTTCTAGTTGTTTTCTATTATACGTGGCACAGATGTTATTACTTTCAGAAGAACCCTACAGGCTATCTGAGAACCAACCCCCTGGCTTGGGGGTGACATCAGAAAACTGATTTGTCTTCTCTGCTGGTGGGGCAAAGCATAATCCTATTATCTGGAATAATATGGAAAGAATCATAAACTCTTAACTCTCAGGTAAGGCATGATTCACCTTTTGATTGAGCTAATGATTCGATTATATCCTGCGAGAAAGATTCCTTGGTATGAAGTCTTTGTTTTCTTTTTTTTAGGGCATTGGCCCTAAACTGCGATGCTCCGTTGGATGATAAAATTGGAGCAGAGTCTCGGAATTGGAGAGCTGGTAAGCCCGTCAGAGTGATACGCAGTTTTAAAGGGAGGAAGATCAGCAAATATGCTCCTGAAGAAGGCAACCGCTACGACGGCATTTATAAGGTGCTTCATGGGGCCTGATGCTTCTCAGTGTCTCCAGGGCTGCCTCAGGAAGACCTGGGGGGGCAGGTGGGAAGGCAATGTAAGAGGTGTACAAAGGGGGCTCAGAACTTCGGTACTTTTCTTTTTAGATTTAGATGACCTTCCTAAGGGCTGAACCGTATTTGGGGCAAGATGTTTACACAGTCAGATTGTCTATGACAAAATCATTTCAATAATTGCCATGTGTAGATAGTATTCTATATTCTCTCTGAATGATGTGATTCTACTTGATTTTCAAAGCAGAACATGTTACAATATTGTACATAGGTTTGCATCGTTTGTTTTCAAACAAACAGGACCATCTATTATTATCTAGCCAGTCTGTAAAATTCTATTCATGAATATAACTTTGTTACTGCTTCAAATTCACAGGCTTCTTTAGTTATATGGGAACTATCTTAATAGAAATATGGTCCAAGCAACACTGTAGTAAATATCCAGTGTTTACTACTTTGGTTTACTACTCTTTGAGCAACCCAAGTATCTTTTGAAGTGCTGTTTTGTTCTAGCACTTAACCCACCAATGTGGAGACATGGGGAATAAGACTAAACCTGAAATCTCCAAGTCGTGCTGACGTCCTGTGATTTAGGTGGTGAAATACTGGCCGGAGATCTCAACTAGCCATGGGTTCCTGGTGTGGCGCTACCTCTTAAGAAGAGATGATGTGGAACCTGCTCCTTGGACCTCAGAAGGAATCGAGCGGTCGAGGAGGTTGTGTCTGCGTTTACAGGTTAGATTACGTTTGTCTAGTCTACTCGTTTGTTCATAGGGGTTGATACCTCTGTGCTGTCTGCTTACCTAAACACTGGGGTAACTTTCATGGCAACTGAGTGTCAGGAGTGAGGAAGGGACCCTTACCTTGTATGTGTGCGCTGACAGAGACAAAAGAGGTGGGCACATTCTGGGCATCAAACTGCCTTAGGGCCCGCGCTGTGCTTGACAAGTAAATGTAAAACCTTTTCCCTTCCACTGACTTGAGTTTAACCCTTCCTCCTCACACTTTAAGTCAATTCCAGCTTAGAGACCTTGAAGGAACATTTCTCCTGGACAGCACAGATGTACCTCTGGGAGGGAGGGGAAGGAGGGCGCTGGCTTTCTTCCCTTCTCCTTTTTCTCTCTCCCCCTCAGAGCTGCTTCCCTACCTTTGTCTTCCCTCTTCTTTTGCCTCTTGACTCATGTGTTGTTTTGTGTGCGTAGTTGATGGAGTGGCTGCTGCTACCCGTTACTGTCCACCCACTGTAGACTGTCCCTGACCCTGATTCACAGCGTGGCCATCTGCCTCACTCTGCTGCCCATAACGACTGCCCGCTGTGTCCTTCCCCTGCGGCTGCCACACTGCCTGTGGAGGGGCTGAACTGTGGGCACGTGTCTGGCCACCTGGCTAGGTGAAGTGCACCTTCCTGATGTGCAAGTGGTTTTAACACATAGAATTGATGGTTTCTGTGAAGCACACTGCTTGCTAAATAACACTTTTTTATAATGAAGCATTTTTTAAAAAAAATAAATAAAAACCTTTGATTAAATCCATTTTCAAACGGTTTTCAGATTCCACAGTTGAGCAGAGCATTGTGGTAGGTAGATGGTAATTAATAACAGGGATGAGACTGGTAAACAGGATAGCAGGTAGGCTTTTATTCCCTAAGGTCTGGCCAGCCGTGAGCTGTTAATGAATTCAACCATTCAGTGCTTTTGCCGTCTTCTCAGTACTTTCTTTCTCCCTTAATGCTGAGAGAGGAGAATGTGGGCCCTCCCCTTTTTATTAGCTTGGCCCCACAATTCTGGATCTTTCAGGTCCAGGTTCTAGTCTCCAGCTCTTCCTCAGATTCTGTGAGCCGCATCTCCTCACAGCTCCCTTTGATCTCTTAGGCCTGGAAAGGTCATTGTGTTAGAAAATGAAATACCCCATCATCAAAGCTCCATGTTTTCCACTGCATTTGGAATTTTAGTGGTCTTCTATCCTGTGAAGCCCTTGATCTTTAAATGTGTTTCCTTTATGTAGAAGTCTTTCCTTTTGGGGAAAACATTAACAGCTCCTACTCTGTCCCTTTTTTAACATTTCTCATCAGCAGCTAAGACCCCCTCCTCCACTGTGAAGCTTACCTCTGCATTGTCCTCTCCCCCATCAGTACCCAGCAGGTTATCCCTCAGATAAGGAAGGGAAGAAGACGAAAGGACAGTCCAAGAGGCAGAACAGCGAGGCAGCAAAAAGGCCTAATCCAGATGGTAGGTCATGACTCCAGGGCTCTAAGTCCCAATGGAGAGAATTGATTGAGAGACTCCTAAGAGATTAAAAGCAACGTGAAAGTGGGCTTTTGTGAGAAAGGGGAGAGTGAGGTGGGGGGAAGGGGTGGGTCATGTGTATTTTAAGAATGTCTGAGCCAAACCAGTGGCAAATGTAGGAGGCTGAACTCCAGGGTGGGTGGGTGCTGCTTTATGCAGCTGGTCTTGCTAGCGAGACCAGCTGGCGTAGTCACCAAACGCCTCCCTAGCTCTCCTGAGAGCCGCTTATAAGTCGGCCGCTCTGTCTGTGCCTCAATCTAGATGACTGTCCAAGTGCCTCCAAAGTGGCCAAAGCCTCAGATTCAGCAGACGCAGTGGAACCTTTCCAGCTGAGCCCTCAACAGCAACTCCTCATTCGAGAAGATCGTCACAACCAGAAGCTGTGGGACGAAGTGTTGGTGTCGCTCGTGGAAGGACCAGTACGTAAAGATTGTTCTTGAAGTAACATCCTGCTACTGACAAGCCACTCATAATGCAATCCTTCTAGCCAGCCCATCGTCTTTCAAAAGCCACTCCAGGCGATACTTGCATCCTTTTAGATTGGTTTTAGATTTTTCACATGTTTGTTTTTGACTTCCCAATGCCTAGTGCTAAATTATGTGGGGAAAGTCATCCTGGGGAAAGGTTTTCAGTTGTGGAACACACCCGACTGAATCTAAAATGTGTCAGGAACGTTTTTGGTTACCCAGTAAAACCAGTAGAAATTGGAATTTGTCCGAAGGCAGCAAGTTGTCAGACAGGGGAAGTGCAAATACTGTAAAACCTGTGAGAGGCAGAACTCGACGGTTTTGTCTTTTTCTGGGGCTCAAGTTTCCTGCCTTTGACAGGGTACAGTCCGGACATTTTTCTACCACTCGTTGTAGTGGAAATTTGTGTTTTCTTTGTCTAGCAGGTTTCCGTCATACACAGGTTCTGCTGTAGCTCAAAATTACCTAACAGCTTGCGTCTTCGCAGTTCTTGTCTAAGTGGTCCATGCATAGGGTAAACTAAACCAGGGCTGATTAAGTATCGTAGGTTTTGACATTTTTTTTTTCCTGGTTTTGAATGATAATAAAATGTTAACATGGAAAGAATCGCACAAAGTTAACTCGTGTGGATTTTGTGTTAAGCTGTGTTTTGCAAAAGCTTTCTTTTCAAATCCCAAAAGTTGGAGAATCCAAATATATGAAGTATCAGTTCTTTGATCACTTGTTGATTGTGACTCAAATTTAATTAAATTTAAAATTCGAATTTTCTATTTTATCAGCTATTAATGATCGTTGTATGAAACGCAACTACTTTTCTGTGCTCAGTAGCTATACGAGTGAGCACGTGTAACTTCTCTTAGAATTCTACCTTTGCTCAGTGACTTTTCTTTCCCTATGCTGGCTCTTTGATTTCTTCCTGTGTGTGAGCAAGAACCCCTCTAGTGTGTGAACTGGGACCAAGGATAGCTGTAGTCCTTTCGGTCATGACTCATGTGAGCTCATACAGTGTTGGTTTTTGTTTGAGAGATATCATAATCGTCTTTGGGAAGAATCTTATTGATACAGTATTTAAATTTTTAGAAATGGGTGAATGTTATGAAATGTCCTTTTGATTTATAGAGACATCACCATTCCCATTGGCCTATAAATTGAATACTGGTGTGGCGCTGTAGGATAAGTAATAGACTGCTAATCCCAAGGTCAGCAGTTCAAACCCATCAGCTGCTCTTGGAAGCCCTGTACAGGGTTGCTGTGAGTCAAAACTGACTCAATAGCACTTCATAACAACCACATAAAGGTGGCACATCGAGTTATCCGCAGTTCAGTGAGTTGTACATGATTGGAGAAGATAGAAGGAAAGTGAGGTAGCTCTGTAAAAGGTGGTCATTTGTTTTTTAGCTACAAGATCCCCCACCCCCCACCCCCCAGGCAGGACAAGAATCAGACTCTGGCAGGCCAGACTCCAGTAGAGCAAGTGTGGTGTATAGCACTTGCTTTCACTCTGGTTGGCGTGGACACAGGTGACCTCCAGCAGTGTCTGGCCAGGGGGCAGTAACCTTTTAGGTCCAAGAAAGCATTGCCTGCGTGCACGTTAAGTGTCCTTGTCCCTGTGGGTGGTGTCAGCTGGCCGCTGGCTCTTACATGCCTGTGTCGGACATTGTGAGTCTGCTGCCAGCGGTGACCAGACAAGGAAAGACATCATGCTTGGCAAAGTGAAAGACTTTCAAGGAGGTGAATTGACACAGTGGCAGAAGCAGTGAGCTCCAACATACCAATTATGAGGAGTTCCACAGGACTGGGTAGGGTTTCATTCTGGTGCGCACACGGTGAGTCAGAACTGACTCTATGGCACCAATAACATCAACCACTACCTGGACAAGTTTCCTGTGCTTTCTCTCCCGATAAGCCAGAAACACACTTTTCAAGCCAAACATGCAGGTAGGCGTTTGCCATTGGTGACTTTTAAATGAGCACATATTTTAAGACATACACACACTGGGATCCAGACTGCTTCCCGAGTCCCTACATGAGCTGCAGTGTTGTCTGCCTCTGCGCTGCAGGTAGTGCATGAACCCACTCACCTTGACCCTGCCCTAGGCCTTCGCACATACACTCTCTTTCAGTCTGCCCTTCCCTTTCTCTTCAGAGCCCTGCCTTCTCTGCAGGGAGGCCTTTCCCAGCCACCCCTTTTAAGATAAACAATCAAAACCAACAAACCCATCCCCTTTGATTCACACCCATGGTGAATCCGGGTGTTACAGGGTACAACTGCTCCCTCCGCAGGGTTTGCTTGATTCACACCCATGGTGAATCCAGGTGTTACAGAGTAGAACTGCTCCCACCGCAGGGTTTGCTTGATTCACCTACATGGTGAATCCGGGTGTTACAGGGTACAACTGCTCCCTCCGCAGGGTTTTCTTGATTCACCTGCATGGTGAATCCGGGTGTTACAGAGTAGAACTGCTCCCTCCGCAGGGTTTTCTTGCTTCTTCGTAACCGAAGCAGATCACCAGGCCTTTCTTCTGCAGCACCAGTGAGTGGGTTCCACTTGTCAACCTTTCTGTTAGTAATTGAGCACCACCCACCCACTTTAGGACTGCTTCTGGAATAGCTCCTCTTTATTGCTTTAATTTCCCTTCTTTTTCTCTTAGTCTAAAATTGGTGGGGTTTTGTTTTTAGTTTATGCTCCGGTAGGAATATAAATTCCAGGAAAGCAGAAATTTCACCCATCTGTAACCGCTATGCAGAGGAGTAGCTAGCACATAAGGAGCTCTGGTAGCATAGTGGTTATGAGTCAGGCTGCTGACCTCAAGGTCAGCAGCTCGAAACTACCAGCCATTCCGTGGGAGAAAGATGAGGCTTTCTGCTCCCTTAAAGATTTATAGCCTTGGAAACCATATGCAGGGCCATTGTGGGTCAGAACCGACTCCACTACCACATTATACATGGGACTCCTAGTGACGCTGTAGGTTAATGCATTGTACTGCAAGGTTGGCGGTTCAAGCGCACCAGCCACTCCTTGGAAACCCTATGCAGAGTTGCTGTGGGTTGTAACCAACTCAACAGCACTAAACAACAACAACACACCACACAGACTGACTCCTGGTAGGATCAGCACCGAACTGAAAACCTCGAGGTCAGTAGTTCAAACCCACCACCATTTGCTCCTCAGAAACCCTGTATATAGAGTCTCTGTGGGTCGGAATTGACTTGACAGCGCTTAACAGTAACGTAGAGCACACATAAAGATGCTACAGCGCCCTGGAGCTCCCTGGGAAATACCCATTGTTGACCAAGTCGTTTGTTAGAAAGCTTCCTGGTACAGAAGTTTGGGGGTTTTTCTCCCATATCTCTCCCTTAAATGGTATATTCTTTTAATATGTTACATGATATTTTGCTTATCATTCACTTGGCTTTCATAGTTCAGATTCATATGTTTCAAGACTCCTTTTGAAATAAGATCTTAGATTTCTTTGTGTACTCGAAATTCTTGAGTATTCTTTTTCTGTTAATGCACATACACACACACACACATACAAACTCCGTAAGTTACGCTCCCTTGCTGCTGAAAATAAGAGAACTGAATGGAGGGTTATCCTTTTGACTATTTGGATAAAACCACTTTACCTCCTAGTTTAAAAGGCTCGCCTGGGTGACATACAGTTGGTAGTGCTGTTGTGAAAATCATTTCTGTGAGTAAAGGTGACCTTCAGGAATATACGGAGATTTGAGTTGAGGCATATTAACTGAAAATAATCAAAGGAAGATAAATATGATGTGTTTTTGAGGTATTAGATATGCAAAATATTAGTACCTAGGGCTATATATGCATTTTTTGTTGTTGTTGTTATTAAGTGCTGTCCAGTCGGTTCTGACTCATAGTGATCCTGTATAGGGTTTCCAAGGAATGTTTGGTAACCTTGAACTGTCTAGCACATTAACCCACAGCACCACACCAGGATTCCATATATATATAAAAAAAACTTTTAAAATAATTATGCAATGCATTGAAAGACTTAATAGATAAAATGCAATCCTGATCCAAATCCTAACACTTTTCATAGAAAGGGAAAAACTAATCACCAACTTTCAATGGAAAGGAAAGAGACTCTGGATAAACAAAGCACTACTGAAGAAAATCTGAGTAATTGGTCTCAGAACTTACTATTCAGCCACGGCAGTTAATGCAGCTTGGTACTAGAACAACAGCAGACACATAGACCAATGGACCAGAATTGAGACATCAGTACCTACAGCGCTGGACAGCTGATCTTCGACAAAGGGACAAAGGCCATTCAATGGGGACAAGATAGCCTAACAAATAATGCTAGTAAAACAGGCTTTCCATTTGCAGAAGAATGATACAGGAACAGGATCCATACCTTACACCATCCAAAAAAATCTAACTTGGAATGGATCAAAGACCCTAATATACATGTGAAACCTCAAACTGTACGACGCTCTTAAAGCTCTAACATCAGTGTACAAGGAAGGGTCACTGGGAATGGGAAGAGTGCTGACACCTCACGGGAATAGCAGCCAGTGTCATGGAACAAAGTGTGTAGACATTGTTGAGTGGGAAACCAATTTGCTTGTGTGAGTTTCACCTAAAACACAACAAACTGTGTCCTGGCCTCCCACCCCCCAGATTATTCGAGTGTTGTAACAATGAAAGGTTGACTAAACTTTGCACGTTCGTTTAGTCGGAATACTGTCTTCCGTTTTGAAATAAACAAGAGACTGCCCATGATTTTTTGCTAAGTGAACAATAGTCATTGCCATTAGAATGTGAGATGAGATTAGGGTGACTTTCACCAGATATTTTGACTTTGTGATCTTTCCGACCCAACCCTAAGATTTAGAACCTATTGTGTACACTTTAGGACATAGGAGCCCTTCAGTGTGTTACATAAGTTTACTTGTCTTGGGTAATTGCAGTCACTACTTGATGAAATGGAGTTCTGGTGTGGCACTGTACTATAACCACTGGACTGCTCACCACAAACCCATGAGCTGCTTCTTGGAAATCCTATAATACAGAGTCACTATGAGTCAGAACCAATGTGACGATGCTTACCAACAACTGATTAAATGTGACTTCAGACCTTTTATCACTTAGCATTTTACTAGTATATTTGAATTGCAACCTTTTTGTCTTCCCCTTGGGTCCCATTCTAGAATTTTCTAAAAAAGTTGGAGCAATCTTTTATGTGTGTCTGCTGCCAGGAGCTAGTTTACCAGCCTGTGACGACAGAGTGCCTCCACAATGTCTGTAAAGTAAGTAGACCTCCTTTCTCATTTACCCTTGATGTGTCAGAAGGCTCACTAGCTACTAAACCCACGTGTAGCGTAGCACGTGAAGTAGGATAAAACCTGCAAAAGCTGGAACCTCTGTCAGCAATGGAAAACGCCAATGCGTTCCGCTAAAACGAGTGCTGGACAGGTGGTGACGCTGCACCCAGTAAACGGCAGAACCCTTGTGAACCAGAAAAACCAGGCGACCCCATCACATTCCACCTGTTCCTGGGGTCTCCATTATCATCCACAAAGCCGAATCATCATGAATCCTTGCTAGCATTTGGTTACATCTTGGTGATCCGTGCATGTTTGATTTCAGTAGTAGCAGTGATTCAAATATTTATAGGTTGAAGTGTTCTCCCATGTTCAGAGGGGTTTTATACTTTCGAGTACATATATGTTTCATACATTTGAGCTCAGATTAGAATGGTTCCATGCACTTAGAGAATCTAAAGCAGTCTATCTGGCAGCAAGCCCAGATAAATTGACTTTATATCATCAGTGGGAAATAAAGGAAAATCTGTGTTTTTGTCAAACTGACTCTGGGATCTGGCTCTCCTGTTTGGTGGGTATGTGCCCTGACCACACTTGTAGACTTCTTTGTCTTTTGAAAACTGGAAACAAGCCTTCCAAGTACACCTGTTCTTCCAGTCACTGTGAGTTAGAATCAATTGGATGGCAGTGGGTGGGTTCGGATACCATCACAAGGAGCCCTGGTAGAGCAGTGGTTAAGTGCTTAGCTGCTAACTGTATGGAGGTCGCCAGTTTCAAACTCCCAGCTGCTGATTCTGTAAGAGGAGGTCTCGGCTGGGAGAGCTCTGGGTTTCCTAGTGTGAACTCAGCCCTTACCACCTCTCACCCGTCACCCCTTGAGTTGCCTCCCAGAAGCTCATGTTGTTGAGTATCTCTCTGCTGCTTCACCCTCTGATGAAATGGTGTTTTGTTGTGTTTTATTTTTGCCTTAGGATTGCTTGCAGCGCTCTTTTAAGGCCCAAGTGTTCTCCTGCCCCGCCTGCCGCCATGACCTAGGCCAGAGTTACATCATGATTCCCAATGAGAACCTTCAGACTCTTCTTGACCTTTTCTTCCCTGGCTATAGCAAAGGACGGTGATCTGTCCACGACTGCATTGTGGCTCCTGGTGGTGTTCCGGACACTCAAGAGAATCTGCAGTGGGTGGGGAGGGGGAAGCGACGGTGGCCCCATTTCCCCCGTTCTGAAGCAGCTGATCCTCTTTGCCACCTAGCCATCATCTTGTGGGTGTAGTAAGAGGCCCGTCTCTCAGCAACTGTCTCTTCAATATCAAAGGTAGTTCCTGCCAGTAACAACTAGTTCTAATGCCTACAAGTCCAGGCCTCAGCCCCCGTTGATATCCAACTTATGATTTCTTTTGCAACTACCTCAGGACAGAAAAGGTGTGTGGGGATTTTTAAAAATCATAGAATAATTAGTCAAATGAAATTTTAGCTACTCACTGCCTCCCAGATATTAGTTGTGCCTGGTTCGTGGAATCTGATGACACAAAAGGAAATGGCGCATGACAGTTGGCATGAACGCAGCCTGCTTCTCTGTTGCGCGTAGTCTTTTTTTTTGTTTTTTTTTTTTTTTAAATCTCTCCTTTCAGTACATTGTGCATTTTGCAAGGACCGCTCTGTTCTCTTAGCGCCTTTGGTGAGCTCCATTGTGCTTTTTCCTCATGGTTTATGCAAGTTGACTACTAATGACTGATGAGGACACGATGCGTTGTTGCTGCGTTAGTGTGATGTGTGTGGTTTTGCACTTACAAGAGGTGTTCTGATTCTCTGGCTGTCAGTGCTCGTGGGAGGCCACAGAGCCAGCCTCCCCCCTGGCTTGACATCTGCAGAGCCTGGTGGGCGGATAGTACTGACCTCCGAGAGGGTTGGCATTGCTTCATACTGTGATCCTACATTTGATATTCACTATATTCCCCAGAGTATACCTGAATAAATATTTTATGTCCAGAAAAACAGCTCATCTTCGTCCCTTTTTTGTTTTGTTTGACATTTCTCTGGCGTATACCATGAGTTTTTAGAAATTCGTTATTTCCCATGTCTGTTCGTTGTACAGTTTGGTGGACACAGACATTTTATAGCGTTTTTACTTCTGATCTTGGTAATGAGAATGAGTCTTCAGCATTAGCTAAGGAAAATTTCCATCCTGGCTGTAATTCTTTTCTTTTTTTGTTTGTTTCATTTTCTAAATGAGATTTTGTTTGTTTGTTTCAAAATAAGAACCGAGTGACTATTCTGTTACCTGAAACAACTTTTAAGTTCTTGTTCCATTTTAACCCTCATCAGTGCTGCCTTGTTATTTCACCGAGCTGAAACTATTAAGACACGGTGTTACGGTCTTCAAAATGAGATCACCATGTTTTCATCCGAGAAAAGTCTTAGTGTGATGAATAGTCTTCCTGCCGCTGAACTCAGCCACTCATACCGTGAGAGGCAACATTTATAGACTGTTGGCTGTGTGCCGTGCCGCTCACATGTCTGTTTGTGGGAGTGTTCATTTAATACTGCTGACAACCCTAAGGAGCCCTGGGGGTGCTATAGGCTAAGTGCTGGGCCTACTAACCACAAGGTCAGCAGTTCAAACCCACTAGCTGCTGTGCAGAAGAAAGAGGAGGCTGTGTGCTCCCGTAAAGACTGGCAGTCTAGGAAACTAAACAAGGTTACTGTGAGTCAGAACCACCTTAACAGCTCTGGGCTTGGGTGTAGCGTAGTGGTTACAAGTCGGGCTGCTAACTTCAAGGTCAGCAGTTCAAAACTACCAGCTGCTCCATGGGAGAAAGATGGGGCTTTCTGTTCCCATAAAGATTTACAGCCTCGGAAATACTACACAGGGTTGCTGTGAGTTGGAACTGATTCCACAGCACACCACCACCACCACAGAATCAACTTGGAAGCCATGGGTTTGGGTTTGGATAGCAGCCAAATGATCCCATCTTAAAGAGGAACAGCAGAGGCCCAGAAAGCTGATGTCTGTAGGCAGATGTAGCTGACTCTGAGCTGCTTGCTGCTCTTCCCTTTGAGTAGAGTAGAGAGACCCAGTGGAGACTCATTTCAGTGCTCCTCCTGCATGCTGACTCTGCGTCCAGTTCTGGGAAATCTCTGGCCCGCTGCCTGGGCAGCCATTTCACCTTAGGCTAGTAGCAGATGTTGGAATTCACTTTTATTTTGAAGAATCAGATTTAAATAGGACCTTCTTGGGTTGGAGGTAAACCATTAAATTGCTTCATCGAGCACTATATTCCGTTCACCTTTGGCCACATCCCTGCCTGAAGGGTGGGGATGATAATTCAGATTTAATTCAACCACTTTTAATAGCAAGCTCTTGATACCCACCCACCATTCTACGGATTGCCGCAACTGCTCTCATCTCACATGGTTTAGAGACGAAGTCAAGCATAACTGTTTACAGGTGTCAAGAACGGGCCAAAGCTCAGCGTGTGTTATGTTGCTTGTTTTTAAGATTTCAAAATTTTTCCATAAATATTTCAGTTTGTGTCTCTAAAAGATATTTTTTAAAAAGCAGGACACCACCGTTTGTCACACATGTTTTCTTTAAATGTAACAATTTCTTTATATCCGATACCTAGTAAATGTCCAAATCTCCTTTATCTCAAATGTCAGAAGTGGTGATTTTTTTTTCAGTTGGTTAGTTTGAATCAGGATTCAGATAAGGACCTCACATTGTGATTGATTGATGCCTCTGAAGAGCTTTTGGTCTGTACATATCCTATACCCCACCATCTTTTTTTTCCCTGTCTTTTAATTTTCACACTTTGCATAAAATAAGGTTGTTTTGTGTAGACTGATTACGACTCTGTGGTGTTAGCTTAACATGTTTCTCTTTATTTTCTGTGAACTGGTAGCTAGAAGTAAGCACGGCCCACTTTCAGATTTGATTTTTTTTCTCCCCCGCAGAACTTCTCTGCAGGCAGTGTGTTCTGTGCCTGGTGTCTCTTAGGCGGAGTGGGGACAGATGCGCTTTTCACTGGATTCTCTTTAGGAGGCACACTTTTAGTTACGCTGACATGCTCGGTCACTGTAATGTGCATAGGATTTCTTCCTCAGTAAAAGTAAAGACCATGCATTGTTGGATGCTTCTCCTTAGGAAAGGCAGAGCCTCTGCTTAGAGAACTTATTTCTGAGTCAGTGGTTCTTAAAGCAAATATGTGCATGCTAGTAGGTTCAAGGATATTAGGGAACTTTGGGAAGGTGGCAATCTAAGCAGACCCCTATTTTGATAGTTTGACTCACAGAAAGGTACCCCACCTGTATACTTAAAAGCTGTGGGTTTCAGCATATGCCCTATTTAGGAGAGTCGGGAAGAGCTCTTCTGTGATTTCACCCTCTGTCCATGAGAGGCCTCGCCTTTCCTCACTCTTCTTTAGAACACCCATCAAGATAGGAGCGTTCACGACAGTCTACCCAATTTTAGGGGATTGAGCCTAACAGCCCACTCACCACCAGCTTACTTTGGAGAGAATCATCCTTGCTTGCCACATCCAGACCTTCACAATTCCTAAAGGAATTGATATTTATTAACTTGGACTACTAAGAGCCTACACACAAGTTGGGGAGAGAATGTTGAAACAGCAGTCACTGGACATATGAAATCAAGAGCAAGCTAGAGGGACAGCAGGTCATATGACTGCAATGAAAACAATGAGGGAAAGAATATGAAGACTTGTCGAGGTATCCTGAAGTATGAATGGCATTGCATTGGTAGAGCAAGAGCCAGCTGCTATGGAAGAGGAGTAATTTGGGATTAAAATTCTTGGAACTACACATGATTATTCAAAAAACATGCAACAGCTAAAACAATGGCCACTGCCCAAAGTTGAATGTATTGCTGAGTAATCCGTTCCATATGGAATTGCCACAATTTCTTTATCCATCCACCTGCTGATGGATATTTTGGTTGTTTTCAGGTTTTTGCTATTATGAATAAAGCTACTGTGAATCTTTGTGTGTAAATCTTTGGAAAACAGTTTGACGATTTCTTATAAAATTAAATGTGCACTTACCGTAACATTTCCCTTGTAGTTATTTACTCAGGAAAAATGAAGACACATATCGTGAGTCATTCATGCTAGTTTACATAAATTTACATCCAGCAGTGTATGAGAGTTTTCTGATCACCCTGTATCCTCACCAGCAAATATTATCTTTTTTTTTTTTTTTAATGACATTTTAAACCCATCGCAGAGGATGGCATCTCTTCCTGTAGGAGACAGGCATCCATGAACTATTTGGTGATAAGAAACACGGACCAAATACCATTCACTGAGGGTTTCTCACTCTCAAGTGCACATTTAAGACTCCATAACATTTTCCCCTTCCAGGAGACCAGCAGTAGTTCAGGTGGGGCCTCTTCCATCTCTGGTCTCACTCAGAGTGAGAACCATACAGAACAAAAAAGCCCAAGCCACCTTGCAGTGGATGTGCAGCATGAGTGAGAAAACATGGTTATGTCTGAGATTTGGCCATGGTTAACACAGCATGACGAAGCTTGTCCTCTAACTAAATTCCTCAGCCTACCTGATGTGGCGCTGTGGGTCAATACACTGAACTGCAAGTTTGGTGGTTCAAATTAACCAGCGACTCCTCAGAAACCCTATACAGGGTCACTATGAGTTGGAACCAACGCGACAGCACCAGTTGATATGGACTCCTGGTGTGGCGCTGTAGGATAAGCACTCCTTGTAAACTCTACAGGGTCACTGAGTCCTAACGTCTGAACAGTCCGTCGAGTCGGATCCGACCCATAGCTACTCTATACAGGGTTTGCTAGGAGCGACTGGTGAGCTTGAACCGCCGACCTTGCAGTTCAGACGGCTTTACAGTCTGGCGCAGTAGTAACCCACAGCGCCGCACCAGGACTCCAGATACAGAATAGAATTTGTTAATTGGTGTTTTCATGAATTTGGGGACTAGAACTTTATTGATAGTCTTGATGTAAATTCCACATTTTAAATGATTTCCTATTTGAATATCCAAGTCATTGGCGAGGTGTTGATAAATTGGTCAATACTCTAGCCCCGAGTGGTCACCACCTCCTACCAAGTCTATCCACGGTGGTGTGATCCTCTGCCTTGGAGCCAATTCAGAGGAGCGGCTGATGAGTTTGAACTGCCGAGCTTCCGGTTCAAACTGACCTTGCTTATCCTACAGCGCCACACCTGGACTCCTAGTGATGTAAAGTGCCGTGGAGTCGATTCTGACCCATAGCGACCCCTGCATAGGGTTTCCGAGGAACTTCTGGTGAACTTGAACCGCCGACCTTGCAGTTCAAACGGCTTTGCAGTCTGGCGCATTAACCAGCAGCGCCGCACCAGGACTCCAATTTGGTGGTGGTGGTGGTGATGTGTGGTGGAGTTGATTATGCCTCAGCGGCTCTGTACAGGGTTTCCCAGGCTGTAGTACTCCAATTTAGGATATCGCAAAAGTAATGGCTGAAACTAACAAGATTCGGTCGGTTACGAAAATGATACGGTTTCCATTTTGGGTGCTCACTTGCTCACCCATCCCCGGTGTGGTGGTGTGGGTTAATGCGCCTAACTGCAAAGTCGGTCTGAACCGCAAATTCAGCGGTTCAAGCTTACCAGCTGCTGAGTCAGAACTGACTCGGCACTTAACAACTTGATCTCTCGTAGAATCTGGCTGCCCTGTTGTGAGCTGCCTATGGAGAAATCTGGGTGGCAAAGAACTGAAGTCTGCCCCACAGCCAGCAAGGTCTCCAGGCCTGCCCGACCGATACCACAGAAGCCGTGAAATTAGTTGTCCCTCCCTCAAGCCTGCCGAGGACTGCCACTCTTAAATGCAGCTTGTGAGAGACGTTTGAGAGCTAAGACCCAGAGAAACTGGGAGATGAGCAATGTTGGTATCATAGGTAATTTGTTAGGAAGCAGTAGCTGGCTGGTGGGATGACACTACTTATCTGTTTGCTCAGATCCTCTAATGATAGAGACTGAGCTGAAACCAGCGATTTCCTCACCATAAGATCACTTACTACTGAAATTGTCTTGACCACAGCCAAGAATTTAAAATTTTGATAGCATTTTAATCCTTGAGGAAATAAAGGCTTTTTTTGTTTTTCATATCTGGCAAGTCCTACTAAATGGGAAGCGACCCTGGTGGAGAGGACAGGATCTATGGACATTTGATGTGGGTATCATCTTCCCACAAGCAGCTTCTAACTCACTCTATGCCAGATGTCCAGAGACAGTTGTAAGGTGGCCCACCAGTCCCACACAGACACCTGCCCTTTGTCCCAGTGCTCTGGAAGATGGTGAGCTAAAAAGCTTAACTACTTCGGAGTTAGTTAGACACCTAGATGGTGTCTGCTGAGACCATCATAAAACTTCCGAGAGCTTTTGGGCTGGTAAGTTTCCAACACCAAAGTAGCTCCCCAACTACCCCGTAAATAGCAGAAGTCAAAAATTCTGCTAGAAAATCTTTAAAAGTCTGATGTAAAATATTAAAATGTGAAGCTGGTGTTTCTCGCCCTATCCATCATTAAGGTCTACACACCTTGAGGGTGTTGGTTCCATCTCTAATCCTTCCATATATATGGAGCCGTGGTGTGGCACTATAGGATAAGCACTAGACTGCAAAGTCAGTTTGAACTGCAAGGTCAGCAGTTCTAACTCACCAGCCGCTTCTGAGAAATCCAATAAATGGTTACTAAGAGTCAGAACTGACTCGATGGCACTTTAAAAAAAATCCTTTCCTGAGAATCCCGGTGTGGTACTGTAGGGTAAGCACTAGACTGCTAACTGCAAAGTTGGTAGTTCAAATCCACCAGCCACTCCTTGGAAACCCAATACAGAGAACAGACTCCATGACACTTAACAATAACAACCCTTTCCCTGAGGAGCCCTAGTGGCTTAGTGGGTTATACATTGGGCTGCTAACCACATGATCAGCAATTCAGATCCACCAGACTCTCCACAAGAGAAAGATGAGGTCTCTGTTCCCATAAAGATTCACAACTTTGAAGCCCTATAAAGGGTGCTATGAGTCGTAGCCAACTCAATGACAAAACCAACAACAACAACTCTTAACCATAACCCAGGTGTGGTGCTGTAGAACTGCTAACCACAAAGTCAGTGGTTCAAATCCACCAGCCGCTGTTGGGAAACCCTTACTGGGTCACTGAGTTGGAACGAAATCTATGACATTGAATAATAACCCTTCCCTCAAAGAATTATGAACTCCTCAATTTGTTGTTGTTGAGTGCCATTGAGTTGGTTCCAACCCATAGTGACCCTGTACAAGGGTTCTGAGGAGCAGTGGTGAATTTGAACTGCTGACCTTGGCGATTCAAGTGACCTTGTGGTCCAGCACATTATTCCATAGGGCCACACTAGTATTCCACTACTCAATGTATACCTCGTCAAAGTGGCAGTTTGGCCATCCTGAAAGAATTCAAATCCTGTCCCTTTTAAATGATCTTTGGATTGGGGGGGGGAGGGGCAGTAGGGTGGATGGGGTGAGATTTCCCAATGAAATTCTCATAGGACTAACTGCCCTTGTTACCCTCCGAATGAGCAAGGTACATTATCCTGATGGAAAATAAAACTCCTTTGCAAAACTTTCCTGGTCTTTCTTCACCAATGTGGTTTTCAGTTTTCTTAAAACTTCTTCCTAATAAAGCCCCTATGATCATCTTGTGTTCTTTGAGTGAAAAGTCTATCAAGATGACCCCCTTTATGCCCAAACTCAGTCAACATAACCTGAGCTGACCTCTGCATTGAATTGGATGGGCCCAGCAGAGCCTCACTGAAGCCACTGTTTGGCGTGAACTTCTGTTTTGTTAAAGGCACCCTAACAAGACAAAGACAGGTGTATTGCTGAGAGAACTTGTCTACAGCCATCCATCGATGGAAGACAAATGCTAAAACCTGTTTTGTTGGGAAGAAATCACACATGCGTGAACTGAAACCCTACTAATAACACCTTCATAAATTTTCTTTGTTGTTATTAGGTACCTTCAAGATGGTTCTGGCTCATAGTATGCACAACAGAACAAAACACCACCCAGTCCTCCAGCATCCCCACAATGGTACCTTTGAGCCCATTGCTGCTGCCACTGTGACAATCCCATCACATTGGGGGTCTTCCTCTTTTATGCTCATCTTCCATTTCACCAAGCATGATGTCCTTTTCCAGGGACTGGTCCCTTCTAAGAATATGTCCAAAGTGTGAGAGACGAAGTCTGGCCATCCAGGCTTCTAAGGAATATTCTGGCTGTACTACTTCTAACACAGATTTGTTTGTTTTTCTGACAGTCCAGGGTACTTTTAATATTCTCCTCCAACACCGTAACTCATATACATCAATCTTTCATTGGTCTTCCTTATTCATTGTCAACTTCCACATGCATATGAGGCTATTGAAAATACCATGGCTTGAGTCATTTGCACCTTAGTCCTCAAGCTGACAAATCTATCCGCTTTTAAGCACTCTACAGAGGTCTTGAGCATAAGATTTGCCTATTCATAATTTGATTTTTTTTTAAGTATTTAAATTGTGAATTGAGTGAAGATTTACAGACCAGATCATCAGTTTTACATTCAACAAATCATAGTTTGCTTCATTACAATGATTGTAATCCCTTCCATGTACCTTCAGTTAACAAGATTCACCTCTATTCACTTCAACTCTTGCCCTGCTCCTCCCTGCATTTCCCAATACCCTCATGGATCTTCTCTATCCCAACCTCTCTCTTGTATGTTGCCTACCCCATCATCCATGTTAATATGTGTCTGCTCTATGGCCCATGAATAATGTTCCCTCCCCCCACACCTTTGGTGTGG
>NW_006408574.1:12006941-12008881 GCF_000296735.1 Chrysochloris asiatica
AGCAAACGAAGCTTTGCATGAAAACTTTGCTCCAATCAAGTCATTATGGCCAATTCTACATTTCCCAGTCATTTCTGAGTGCTTTCCAATCTGAGGGGTTTATCTTCCAGCATTACATCTGATAACATTTGCTGCTATTAATACTGTTTTCATCTTAAGCTAATATACCTGACGATGTTCTGCTATTCATAAGGTTTTCAGTAACTAAACATTCAGAAATAGTCCGCCTCGCTTTCTTCTTAGTCTGTCTTTATATGGAAGCTCTGCTGAAAACTGTCCACCCCAGGTGACCTTGCTGGCACTTAAAATACTGGCCGCCTAGCTTCCAGCCTCACAGCAACACACAAGTGACCACAGCAGGACACACTGACAGATGGGTGGTGGCATAGATTCAACAACCATGAAAAATATGTCCCCAAAACGTGTAATCTTACCAGATCCCTAAATCCTTATACTATACTTCAATTTTATAAAGTAACATCCCGTTCACTTAAAAAAGGTTTACACTTTTTATTTTGAAGTAATTGTAGACTCATGAGAAGTTACAAAATAGTTCAGAGCATGGCTGTGTATTCCTATCCTGCCTGTCTGATGAAAGCATATAACCAACCGTAAGGAATCTAAACCAGGAATTGGATACAGATATGATTCTATAAGCTAAATTACAGGTCTTCTTTGGAATTTGGCAATGTTTGTATCAATTCATTTTCGTCTGGATATGGTATTTTATCACATTGTGTAGATTCATGTTATCACTTCCACAACTGTTCCATCGTGCACACAAAGGCAAACTTCATGCTGTTACCCCTTTATAGTTGCACTCTGCACAAACCCAACTCCTGATAACCAATGATCCCAGTGCTATAGTTTTGTCATTCCAAGATGTGTAAATTTACTGCATTTAAAATGCTAGGTGGCTGGTTATCTTCTAGAGCCCTGGTGTGGCGCCATAGGCTAAGCGCTCAACCTAAATGTCCATTTGACCTACGAGGTCCGAGGTTGAAACTCACACGTGGCTCCTCAGAAACCCTATACAGGGTCGCTAAGAGTCGGAACTGACTCAACAGCACTTAACACCAACAAGTTTATCTTCCGGTGCCATCTAACACCATTCCACGACTATTCATAAGGTTTTCAGTGACTAAATATTCATAAATAGTCCGTCTCTCCTTCTTCCTAGTCTGTCTTAGTCTGCAAGCTCACCTGAAACCTGTCCACCATGGTTGACCTGTTGGTATTTAAAATACCATGGCATAACTTTCAGAATCACAGCACTGTGCAAGCCACCACAGTACGGCAAACTAGAGCAAGAGGAAGACCCCCCAACCAGATCGACTGGCACAGTGACAGCAGCATTTGGCTCAAATTTAACGATTGTGAAGTTGGCACAGGACCAGGCAGTGTTTTGTTCTATTGTACATAGGGTCTCCATGAGTCTGTACCAACTCAACAGCACCTAACAAAAACAACAGTTATCTTCAGCATCTTGTAGTCATTCCATTGTATTCTAGCATCTATTGTTGCTGAAAAGTTGGATGGATGTTTTCTCTAATAGCTCTTGGGTTTTATGAAACTGTGTCTAAGTGTGGATTAATTTTGATTTACTCTGCTTGGCACTCAGTTTAGCCCTTTAAACTGAAAATGCATGTCTTCAGCTGTCGGAAGTTCTCATTGTCTTCGTTATTTCTCCTTTCCCATTTTCTCGATCCCCTTCTCAATCTGCTAGAATTTTCCAGTCTACCATCCATACCTTGTTGTTGTTTGTTGTGAAGTGCCATCGAGTCAATTCCAACCCATGGCGACCCTGTATAGGGTTTCCAGGGAGCAGTTGGTGAGCTTGAACCACCGACCTTGCAGTTCAAACGACTTTGCAGTCTGACACATTAGACCACAGCGGGACTCCTTACCTTGGTGGTGGTTATGTGCTGTGGAGTCGGTTC
>NW_006408574.1:12009351-12019077 GCF_000296735.1 Chrysochloris asiatica
CTATGGACAACATTGTGAAGTATGAGTATTCCGGAACACTTAATTGTGCTTATGAGGAATCTGTACCTGGTGTAGACCTGTGGGTTAATGTGCTAGACTATAAGGTTGGTTTGAACCTCAAGGTTGGCAGTTCAAGCTCCCCAGCCACTCCTCGGAAACCCTATACAGGTTCACTATAGTTCCAAACAAACTAGATGGCACTTAACAACAACAAGATGCAAAGAAAATGATAAAACATCACAAATTGGGCTGTGAACCTCAAGGTCAGCAGTTCGAAACTACTAGCTGCTCCGCGGGAGAAAGATGAGGCTTTCTATTCCCGTAAAGATTTACAGCCTCGGAAACCCTGTTCAGGGTCGCTCTGGGTTGGAACTTAACAACAACAACATAAGAAACCAAAGGCCACCTACAAAAATAAAAATATGTACCACTGTGAAAATGTCAACACTAGCTAAAGTAGTCTATAGATATAATGTTATCCCAATCCAGTTTCCAACATCATTCTTTAAAGAGATGGAACAACTTTATATGGAAAGGAAAGACACCTCAGATAAGCAAATCATTACTAAAAAAAGAACAGAGTATTTCCTAATCTCAAATCCTACTATACTGTCACAGTAGTCAAACAGCCTTACACTAGTACAATGAAAGACACATAGATTACAGGGAAAGAATAGAGTCTAAAAGTAAATCCATTCACCTACAGTCAGTTGATCTTCCATTAAGGGCTAAAACACATTAAATGGGGAAGAGATCATCTTTTCAACAAATCATGAAGGCAAAACTGGAAATCCATTTGCAGAAGAATGAAACAAGACCCATATCTCACACCATATACAAAGATGAATGTAACATGGACTAACGACCTAAAAAAAAAAAAAAAATCATCAATGAAAAAATAGGGACAAACTTAGGGGCTCTGGTACATGGCATAAATATACTACAAAAGTTGCTGAGCACACACTAACAGAAGACAAAATAGAAGACGGACCTCCTAAAAATTAGACACTGATGTGCATCACCAAGGACCTAACCTTATTTCATATGCCTTCTGCAACAGTTTTCTCCAGCTGGTAGTGTGAGATTCAACCGGAGCTGGTCATTTGAAGATGGAGACAACCATGTAGAAAGGACCTGAAAGGGTCATCTGGAAGCCAAGAGCAGCCCCTGAGAATAGCCAGCAAGGGAATGGGTCCTACCAACAACCTGAATGAGCGTGGAATCCTATTCATCAGTTGCAGATTCTTCCATTGAGAATGTAGTTCAACTGACACCTTGATTTCAGCCTAGTAAGGCCCAGAGGAAGGAATCTAACTCAGCCCACCCAGACTTCTGAGGTACTGGGAGATGATAAATGTTACGTTAAGTATTGCTTACGTGACTAAGTTTGTAATTGCTTGCTGTGCAGCCGCAATAGAAAACTAATGCAGCTACCATCTGAACTTAAAATTTTTAAAAAAATTTAAAAAGTTTTCACCAAAAGAGTAAAAGGAGAACCCAGAGACTAGGAAAGTTTTTTTTGCAATGACATATCAGACAAGGAACTACCCTCTAAAATTTATAGAAAACTTTTAACATCTCAACAAGAGGACAAATAATCCAACTTAAAAATGGGCAGAGGCCATGAACAGACACTTCCCTAAAGTAGACATTCATGTGGCCAACAAACATGAAGAAGCTCTCAAGATCATTAGCCACTGTTGTTGTGGTGTTAAGGGCTGTAGAGTTGGTTCTGACTCATAGTGACTTTGTACAGGGTTTCCAAGGTGCGGCTGATGAGTGTGAAGCACCGACCTTGAGGCCAAGTGCTTATCCTATGGCACCACACCAGGACCCCTAGAGAGATGCAAATCAAACCACCACTGAGATATCATCTTACTGGAGCATTAATAACAAAGTTCAAACAGAAAACAACAAATGCTTGTGATGATATGGAGAGTCTGGGACCCTCCTACCTTGTTGGTGGGACTGTAACCACTGTGGAGAATCGTCTGGCACTTCCTTAAAAATAGAAGGAAGAATAGAATTTCCCTGGAAATGGAAGTATCACATGACCCAACAATCCCTCTACTTGGTATATATCCTCAAGAAATAAGAGCCGTACAATGAACAGATACATGTATGGCCCTATTCACTGCAGCGCTCTTCACAGCAACAAAAAGATGGAGACAGCCTAAACAGCCATGAACAGAAGAATGGTTGGACAAATTTTGGTACATACACACTATGGAATACTATGCAATGTTGAAGAATAATGATGAATCTGTGATGCACCTTATAACATGGATGCATCTAGAAGACATTATGCTGAGTGTTACTCTCTGCCTCACTGTGGTAGTTTGGTGATTTCCACAGGTATTTACTTTTCATTTCTATTCTATCCTCCTGCCCTTTAAACACGAGATGAAGACACTGTTCAAAGAGAACTAGTGTCCAACCTGCCTCGATTTTGCCTCAGCACACATTTCTTCAAGGCTCATCTCCTTTGCTTACCCTAAAAACTAAGGGCTTCATTCCTAGCTGCAGCTAATTTCTGGGCAACAATGAAGCTGTTCAAAGACTGTATTGAGCGGTTTGTTCTGTTTCCTCCCAAACCTGCCTCAGACTCCGTAGGTTAGACTTCCAGTCAGCTGCCCTTTGAATGGCAGACACTGCCAACTTGCTGACAAAATGCAGGTATCTGGCTGCCAACGTGGCTGGCAGCACATCCTATAAACTCACGCCTTTGCTATTTGCAAGTTTGTTTCCCAGCCTACCCAACCGTCTCCTTCCATGGAAACTATTTTCCTCACATTGTCTTCTGGAATGCAGTTGAAGCAGCTTCTTTTCATCCAAAAACATCAAGTTCTTCCATTTTGGGAATTCTAATATTCCTGTGCAGTTCACGGTGGATAAAATGTCTTAAATGCAAGCATCATTTTCCCCCTCTCCACCCTTTCTTCCAGACTTTTCTGGAAGACTGTTTCCACTGAGCTCTCTGGCTGCTCTAGACCACAGCGGGTGGCCAGATCAAGTGCCCAGGGGCAACATCAGAGCAGGAAAGTCTGCATTTTTTTAAGATGACCGACATCACACCCTGTTTTCTGGGAGTTTATGACTTTGTTATTTTCAAGAAGTTTAAATCTTCTGAATCCTACCAAGTTTCCTGACTTGGCTTTATTATTTTTTCCTCTCTATCCTTAGAAGCACATTTGAAGGAAATGAAGAATGGCATGCTCAGAACTATCCCAAACTTTTTATTAGCAATATTAAAGCATAATGTAACAATAACAACTCAGACTTGATTTTTTTTCCTCAGCCCTCCACAGATTCTGCAGTACACAGTACACAGTCCCAACTTGCACGTGAAGAGTTGATTTGTAAAGGAATGAAGGCAGTGACCTTTGACTTAACATAGATGAGCATGAGATCATCTCATCTGTACAGATATTTCCCAGAGGATCAACACAGAAGAGAGGTGCAGGTGTGTCTGGTGAGCTACCCAAGCCTGGTCACCACAAGGCAGCATTGTCTTTAAGTCAAAGGTATCCCAGCAACCCTTGCCAGGTTCCAAGCACCAGAGACCATCCCCACCCCTGCCTCAAACTGACTTCATTTTCCAAATATAAATGTTGGGATAGGGATCTGACAGCAAACCCTACAACTTCTAGACCATCTCCATCCCGAGAGAGATTCTGACTCCATGTTTCTCTTGGAGCTCAACTCATACTTCTTGTTTGTTGAGCAGCTACTCTAAGAAAGTTAAAAGACCTCCTCAATGCCCCCTTATAACTAGGAGTGGCCATTTGAACCCGTCTGGTCAGGGGAAATTAAGCAGGAGTTGCTGGGTGGGAATTATGAGAAAATATGTCAAAAGAAGTCATCTTGGATGAAATGTGTCTTTTGTTCTCCCCTCTTACTCCTGCTAGAATGGGTATGTGATGTCTGGACCTACAGCCACCATCTTGAGACCATGAGGATGAGAAAGAACCATATGCAAAGACAGACAGAATAGAAAGTCAGAAGGAAGACCAGTCCTTCGCTTACTACTACGTCTGGACTTCTTGTTAAATGAAAACGCAAACCAAACAAACAGCTATTTGATTAAACCTCTCTAGTTGGGTCTTGCCTGTATGTTGCTGTTGTTGTTGTTAAGTGTCATTGAGTCGATTCCAACCCATAGCGACTCTGTATAGGATTTCCAAGGAGCAGCTGGTGAGCTTGAACCACTGACCTTACAGTTCAAACACCTTTGCAGTGACGCATTAGCCCACAGCGCCACACCAGGACTCCTGGCCATATATGTAGGCTAGTATAATTCTAACAAAAAGAGCTGCCATGACATGTAAACTGTTTGTTTAGCCAGTCAAAGGCAACACTGATAATGGAACAATGCCGATTGGATTGAGTATTCTCATTCCTCTTCAACACACTCTGAATCCAGGGAACCAAATTGCAAGGCCATTTGGCGGCAAGACAGAAAAATGGACCAACGTGAAGACGTTCTTCAAACTGAAATGCTTTTATTAGAATACTAACAAATGCAGATAAAAAACAGACACAGATAAAGAGGAAAAACACCCAGAAATGCTACTGCAGATTAGACTAGTTAGGAAAAAAAATATGTCTTCAGTGTATAGAAAATGTAAACATTTGCCCTGGGATTTCCCACAGATGGCTCAGCCCACAAGGACTTATTTGGAACAAAAAACATGTCTATCGAGTCACCGGCAAGCCGCTGCAACGTCAGCAAACTCTCTACGTTGAAAGTTAAAGTTTCTAGCACACCCAGAATGTCCTATGCGAAAAACTAAATGGCTTCCAATCAAGGCCACTTGAACATCAACTTAAACATCTGGGCCCAGAGGAACTGAAGAAAGATCAGCTTCCGCTCACTGTCCCTACTATACTGACATTCACCTTGGCAGAGATCACCAAAATATACATAGTATATAAAACCCCCTACTTGAGCCTGGGGTGGATGATGAAATACTTCTTAATTATCAAAAGCTCCAGAAAGGCATCAGGCCAGACACTTGAAACGAGGGAAGAGAGAACTACGAAGAGGCCCTCTTCTGTTCGGAAAACGGGGACTCGTAAACCTCCATGGGTGGGCACGTGCACACCAGGTGCTGGTCTCCATATATGTCGTCAATCCTGGCAATGGTCGGCCAGAACTTGTTCTCTGGTTTCACGAAGGGCTGTGAGGGACAAAAGATGGAGGTTTTTCTTGGGATGGAAGAGGAGGCTGTGAGGATGTGTTCATAACCTAAAGCACCATTAGCCCAACGATGACTCAAGATGCTAAAGGCCAACCCTGTATTGCTACCAAAACAACCCCCATTTGTCCCCCAGCCTTACTCCTAGCTCAACAGGCACCTCCTCAGCTGGAGACAGCAGGAAACAGTGACCCATGTGACAGGGCCTCCTCAGTCTCCCAGGCATTCCCCACCCTGCCCCAGTTTGTGACTGGGGTGGAGACTCTGGAAGCCAAGTCCTTGGTTCCACATTTCCCACCATGGCTGTTCCCATGTGGCTGCTCTAACGAGGAGACCATGCAAGTGGGAACTCCTCAGTGCACAAGATGGCCCCCCACACACGCAGGACCACTAACCACACCAGATGGCACACTCAGCTGCTGAGGAAAACTTACAAGTGGGAATGCCGCCGCTTCTCTGGAATACGGCCGGTCCCAGTGGGAGGATGTGACGCAGGTCAGGGAGTGTGGAGACATCTGAGAGAGACACGTAGATGGAGGAGGGTCAGAGGGGAGCTCGGCCTTCTCCCTCCATCCTCCTCAACCAACGAGCTTCTGAGGAAGCCCATGGGAAGAGGAATGTTTATGTTTTGTTTCAGATTTGGAGGGAGGTATTGATTAAAGAAGGAAATTATGAGGTAAATAGGTAAATTGCGATATATTTCAAATATCATAAAGTTATGGTAATAATAAACACATGTACCACCTGCATAATTGACTCAACATTGGGTCCTCTATGTTTTCAAAATAATAAAATATTACAGATACATTTGAAGCTGGGGGTCTACCTTCTTCCCAATGGGAATGACAATCCTGGACTGACTGTTTACCATTCCTATGATTTGGTAGCCCGTGTGTGTTGTTGTTAGGCGTGGTCCTGTCTGGTGTGACGCACAGCAGCCCCATGTACCATAAAACACAACACTGCTAGGCCTTGTACTATCCTCACAGTTGTTTCCGTGTTAGCATCTGGTGTTGCAGCCACTTCGTCAGTCCAGGTCTCTGAGGGTCTTCCCCTTTGTCACTGACCCTCTACCAGGCATGACATCCTTCTCCAGGGACTGGTCCCTCCGAACTATGACAGACGAAGGGTCTCCATCCTCACTTCTAAGGAGTATTCTTCCAAGACAGATTTGATCATTCTTCTGGAAGTCCATGGTAGAATTCAGTATTCTTCCCAAACACCATCATCAAGAGCATTCTACAGTCTACATACGTATCAAGGTGCACTCACCGATTAAGCAGGAGGTAGATGGTTCGAACCCACCTGTGGCTCCATGGGAGAAGAGACTTGCAGATCTGATTTCCCATAATGATTACAGCCTAGGACACTCTGGGGTAATTCTACTGTGTCACATGGTACTGCCAGAAGTCAGAATCAATTCAGTGGCACATATCAACTCCACATGTATAGATTAGTAAATAGCATATAGCATTTACTACCTTGGCAGGTTTTTAACTTTATATTCGCCTATAAGTATTGTTCTCCACAGGCTTTTGTAATTCAACATCATGTTGAATTACATTTTAAAGAGCCCCGGAGGCTAAGCACTGGACTGCTAACCACAAGGTCAGTGGTTCAAACCCACAAGCTGCTGAGAGATAGTTGAGGATATCTGCTGCCATAATGATTTAGGGTACGACCCCTCAGATGGATGCCTAGATCTAATCAGAGTTGTGGGGCTCCAACCAGACAGAAAATGACCAGGGTTGGGAAGAGATAGGATAACCCTAACAAACATTTCTGCAGCGTGGTCATAAGCATCGCCAAACACTCATGCCAAATACCAATCCCATGTTCTAAGAGGGACCTCACAGCTCCAGGATAAGAACCTTACTTTTTACATGGTTTATGAGGTAAATATATAAACTACATTTGCGGTATCATTTTACTACGTTGCATCAAACAGAGACACAGGATCATAAAATTCTCCCAACTAGAGTAAGGCCCTCAACCTCTTCTTCTTCTAGTAACAAAATTGGGGCATGGGACGTGGACAGCACCTATAACCAAGAGACAAATCCTAAATCACGCAAAACACAAGCAGATCAGAAAACAGCTACATTATACCTGAGTGCCCAGCTGTTAATGTTCAGTAAGATAGAAACTTCCAAGTCATGGGCCACATCTTCTCAGAACTGACTTGTTCTGGGCAAGAATGGTGGCTGTGTGCCGTGGAGTTGGTTCCAACTCACAGTGACCCTGTGCAGGGTTTCCAAGGCTGCAAATCTTTACGGGAGCAGAAAGCCTCATCTTTCTCCCGCAGAACAGCTGGTAGTTTCAAACTGCTGACCTTGCGGTTTGCAGCCCGATTCATAACCACTACGCTACCAGAGAATATCATCTTTTAATAGGAATTCTAATGGCGGTGTGGCGGCTCTGTAGGGTAAGCACTGGACTGTGAGCCACAAGGTCCGTGGTTCAAGCCTACCAGTTGGTCTGCAGGAGAAAGACGAGGCTTTTACTCCTGTAAAGATTTACAGCCTCAGAAACCCTACACAGGATTGTTACGAGTTACAACCAACTCCAGAGCACTAAACAACAACAACAAAGAGTTTTCAGGGACTGCAGGCACACTACTCATGTACCATGTGCTACCCCACGGGACACTCCGGATGAAGGTCAATCCTACTCACCTTCAGTGGGTTGATCCTGGGGTCGATGCGGCCCTCCTCGATGTCAGCGATTTCTTGCCTAATACTAATCATGGCGTCGCAGAATCGGTCCAGCTCTGCTTTGTCTTCCGACTCTGTGGGCTCAATCATGAGGGTCCCCGCCACAGGCCAGGACATGGTAGGGGCGTGAAATCCTGTACGTGGAGGAAGGAAATCCACACCACCAATGTGAACCAACTACACTGGAATGAAAAGCCCTTCCCCCACCTAATTTAGCCTAAGAAAATCATCAGATATATTTGTTAATGTATATATGCTTCCAGAACTGTTTATGGAAGAAAAACTTAGGAAACAATATCTATTCAACAATAGGTTAAGCAGATTACAGAACACCTAAACTGTATGCTGGAGTCCTGGTGTGGCACTGTGGGTTAATGCACTGGACTGCAAGATTAGTTGGAACTGCAAGGTCGATGGTTCAAGGTCACCAGCCATACCTTAGAAGCCCTATACAGGGTCGCTATGGGTCAGAACCAACTCAATGGCACTTAACAACAACAACAAGATTAAATTCTGTATGCTGCCATTCAAAAGCATGTATTTGTGAAATTGAATAAACATTTAAAAACATTTAAGTGATAAAAGCAAGCTACGTAATGATAGTATCCCATTTTTATTTTTTTAAAATAGTATTTTTATGTGTGTATACTTGGCGACCACCACTCGTCAGTCAGTTTGCTGGACTGTGGTTGCCTGTGTGTTGCTTTGATGCTGAAATGTATGTCAACGGTATTTTAAATACCAGCAGGTATACAGGTTTCGGAGGAGTTCCAGACGAAGACAAAATAGGAAGAAGGAGAGATGGACGCGTTCTGAATGGCTAGCCACTGAAACCCTTATGAATAGCCACAGAGCAGTGTCAGATACAGTGCCTGAAATTAGCCCTCAGGCCGGAAGCTGCCTCATCAAATTAGAGTTGACCATGGATGCAGTAAAGCTTTCAGGACCTTCATTTTCTGATGAGGCCCAACTCAGAATGAGAAGAAACAACTGAAAATATCCAGTAGTAATTGGAACATGAAATATACCAAGTATGAATCTAAGAAAATTGGAGGTCATCAAAAATTACATGGAACACATATCCATTTAAGATCCAAATCCAAGGTGTTGTTGTTGTTAAGTGCTATATAGCGTTTCCAAGGAGCACCTAATGGGTTTGAACCATTGACCTTGAGGTTAATAGTCCAGTGTTTATCCTACAGGGCCACATCAGGACTCCAAGGCCTTAGTGGACTTAAGTGGACTGGTATTGGCCATTTTGAATCAGACAATCATATTGTTTACTATGTTGGGAATGACAAACTGAAGAGGAATGACATCACATTGATCTTCAGAAAGAGCATTTCCAGATCCATCTTGAAGTACAACACTGTCTAGGATAGGATAATAACCATACACCTAAAGGAAGACCTGTTCATACCACTATTATTCAAATTTACACATCAACCACTAA
The DNA here is from genome assembly GCF_000296735.1 of Chrysochloris asiatica. Taxonomy (NCBI): domain Eukaryota; kingdom Metazoa; phylum Chordata; class Mammalia; order Afrosoricida; family Chrysochloridae; genus Chrysochloris; species Chrysochloris asiatica. The sequence goes on from NW_006408574.1 coordinate 12,018,717, forward strand.
AGCCAGTGAGGATGAACTGGACGAATTCCACCAACTTCTTCAACCTGAAATTGATCAACATGTAATCAAGATGCACTGACAATTACTGGTGATTGGTAGGTGAAAGTTGGAAACAAACAGGAAGGATCAGAGATTGGGAAATATGCCTTGCTGATAGAAATGTTACTGGAGCTCACATGATAGAATTTTGCAAGACCAATGACTTCTTCATTGCAAATACCTTTTTCAACAACATGAAAGATGACTATACATCTGCACCTCACAAGACAGAATACACAGGGATCAAATAGACTACATCTGTGGGAAGAGACGATGGAGAAGTTCAACAGCATCAATGAAAACAAGGTCTGTAACTGCTCAT
>NW_006408574.1:12019177-12034087 GCF_000296735.1 Chrysochloris asiatica
AACTTAGGGCTCTGGTACATGGCATAAATATACTACAAAAGTTGCTGAGCACACACTAACAGAAGACAAAATAGAAGACGGACCTCCTAAAAATTAGACACTGATGTGCATCACCAAGGACCTAACCTTATTTCATATGCCTTCTGCAACAGTTTTCTCCAGCTGGTAGTGTGAGATTCAACCGGAGCTGGTCATTTGAAGATGGAGACAACCATGTAGAAAGGACCTGAAAGGGTCATCTGGAAGCCAAGAGCAGCCCCTGAGAATAGCCAGCAAGGGAATGGGTCCTACCAACAACCTGAATGAGCGTGGAATCCTATTCATCAGTTGCAGATTCTTCCATTGAGAATGTAGTTCAACTGACACCTTGATTTCAGCCTAGTAAGGCCCAGAGGAAGGAATCTAACTCAGCCCACCCAGACTTCTGAGGTACTGGGAGATGATAAATGTTACGTTAAGTATTGCTTACGTGACTAAGTTTGTAATTGCTTGCTGTGCAGCCGCAATAGAAAACTAATGCAGCTACCATCTGAACTTAAAATTTTTAAAAAAATTTAAAAAGTTTTCACCAAAAGAGTAAAAGGAGAACCCAGAGACTAGGAAAGTTTTTTTTGCAATGACATATCAGACAAGGAACTACCCTCTAAAATTTATAGAAAACTTTTAACATCTCAACAAGAGGACAAATAATCCAACTTAAAAATGGGCAGAGGCCATGAACAGACACTTCCCTAAAGTAGACATTCATGTGGCCAACAAACATGAAGAAGCTCTCAAGATCATTAGCCACTGTTGTTGTGGTGTTAAGGGCTGTAGAGTTGGTTCTGACTCATAGTGACTTTGTACAGGGTTTCCAAGGTGCGGCTGATGAGTGTGAAGCACCGACCTTGAGGCCAAGTGCTTATCCTATGGCACCACACCAGGACCCCTAGAGAGATGCAAATCAAACCACCACTGAGATATCATCTTACTGGAGCATTAATAACAAAGTTCAAACAGAAAACAACAAATGCTTGTGATGATATGGAGAGTCTGGGACCCTCCTACCTTGTTGGTGGGACTGTAACCACTGTGGAGAATCGTCTGGCACTTCCTTAAAAATAGAAGGAAGAATAGAATTTCCCTGGAAATGGAAGTATCACATGACCCAACAATCCCTCTACTTGGTATATATCCTCAAGAAATAAGAGCCGTACAATGAACAGATACATGTATGGCCCTATTCACTGCAGCGCTCTTCACAGCAACAAAAAGATGGAGACAGCCTAAACAGCCATGAACAGAAGAATGGTTGGACAAATTTTGGTACATACACACTATGGAATACTATGCAATGTTGAAGAATAATGATGAATCTGTGATGCACCTTATAACATGGATGCATCTAGAAGACATTATGCTGAGTGTTACTCTCTGCCTCACTGTGGTAGTTTGGTGATTTCCACAGGTATTTACTTTTCATTTCTATTCTATCCTCCTGCCCTTTAAACACGAGATGAAGACACTGTTCAAAGAGAACTAGTGTCCAACCTGCCTCGATTTTGCCTCAGCACACATTTCTTCAAGGCTCATCTCCTTTGCTTACCCTAAAAACTAAGGGCTTCATTCCTAGCTGCAGCTAATTTCTGGGCAACAATGAAGCTGTTCAAAGACTGTATTGAGCGGTTTGTTCTGTTTCCTCCCAAACCTGCCTCAGACTCCGTAGGTTAGACTTCCAGTCAGCTGCCCTTTGAATGGCAGACACTGCCAACTTGCTGACAAAATGCAGGTATCTGGCTGCCAACGTGGCTGGCAGCACATCCTATAAACTCACGCCTTTGCTATTTGCAAGTTTGTTTCCCAGCCTACCCAACCGTCTCCTTCCATGGAAACTATTTTCCTCACATTGTCTTCTGGAATGCAGTTGAAGCAGCTTCTTTTCATCCAAAAACATCAAGTTCTTCCATTTTGGGAATTCTAATATTCCTGTGCAGTTCACGGTGGATAAAATGTCTTAAATGCAAGCATCATTTTCCCCCTCTCCACCCTTTCTTCCAGACTTTTCTGGAAGACTGTTTCCACTGAGCTCTCTGGCTGCTCTAGACCACAGCGGGTGGCCAGATCAAGTGCCCAGGGGCAACATCAGAGCAGGAAAGTCTGCATTTTTTTAAGATGACCGACATCACACCCTGTTTTCTGGGAGTTTATGACTTTGTTATTTTCAAGAAGTTTAAATCTTCTGAATCCTACCAAGTTTCCTGACTTGGCTTTATTATTTTTTCCTCTCTATCCTTAGAAGCACATTTGAAGGAAATGAAGAATGGCATGCTCAGAACTATCCCAAACTTTTTATTAGCAATATTAAAGCATAATGTAACAATAACAACTCAGACTTGATTTTTTTTCCTCAGCCCTCCACAGATTCTGCAGTACACAGTACACAGTCCCAACTTGCACGTGAAGAGTTGATTTGTAAAGGAATGAAGGCAGTGACCTTTGACTTAACATAGATGAGCATGAGATCATCTCATCTGTACAGATATTTCCCAGAGGATCAACACAGAAGAGAGGTGCAGGTGTGTCTGGTGAGCTACCCAAGCCTGGTCACCACAAGGCAGCATTGTCTTTAAGTCAAAGGTATCCCAGCAACCCTTGCCAGGTTCCAAGCACCAGAGACCATCCCCACCCCTGCCTCAAACTGACTTCATTTTCCAAATATAAATGTTGGGATAGGGATCTGACAGCAAACCCTACAACTTCTAGACCATCTCCATCCCGAGAGAGATTCTGACTCCATGTTTCTCTTGGAGCTCAACTCATACTTCTTGTTTGTTGAGCAGCTACTCTAAGAAAGTTAAAAGACCTCCTCAATGCCCCCTTATAACTAGGAGTGGCCATTTGAACCCGTCTGGTCAGGGGAAATTAAGCAGGAGTTGCTGGGTGGGAATTATGAGAAAATATGTCAAAAGAAGTCATCTTGGATGAAATGTGTCTTTTGTTCTCCCCTCTTACTCCTGCTAGAATGGGTATGTGATGTCTGGACCTACAGCCACCATCTTGAGACCATGAGGATGAGAAAGAACCATATGCAAAGACAGACAGAATAGAAAGTCAGAAGGAAGACCAGTCCTTCGCTTACTACTACGTCTGGACTTCTTGTTAAATGAAAACGCAAACCAAACAAACAGCTATTTGATTAAACCTCTCTAGTTGGGTCTTGCCTGTATGTTGCTGTTGTTGTTGTTAAGTGTCATTGAGTCGATTCCAACCCATAGCGACTCTGTATAGGATTTCCAAGGAGCAGCTGGTGAGCTTGAACCACTGACCTTACAGTTCAAACACCTTTGCAGTGACGCATTAGCCCACAGCGCCACACCAGGACTCCTGGCCATATATGTAGGCTAGTATAATTCTAACAAAAAGAGCTGCCATGACATGTAAACTGTTTGTTTAGCCAGTCAAAGGCAACACTGATAATGGAACAATGCCGATTGGATTGAGTATTCTCATTCCTCTTCAACACACTCTGAATCCAGGGAACCAAATTGCAAGGCCATTTGGCGGCAAGACAGAAAAATGGACCAACGTGAAGACGTTCTTCAAACTGAAATGCTTTTATTAGAATACTAACAAATGCAGATAAAAAACAGACACAGATAAAGAGGAAAAACACCCAGAAATGCTACTGCAGATTAGACTAGTTAGGAAAAAAAATATGTCTTCAGTGTATAGAAAATGTAAACATTTGCCCTGGGATTTCCCACAGATGGCTCAGCCCACAAGGACTTATTTGGAACAAAAAACATGTCTATCGAGTCACCGGCAAGCCGCTGCAACGTCAGCAAACTCTCTACGTTGAAAGTTAAAGTTTCTAGCACACCCAGAATGTCCTATGCGAAAAACTAAATGGCTTCCAATCAAGGCCACTTGAACATCAACTTAAACATCTGGGCCCAGAGGAACTGAAGAAAGATCAGCTTCCGCTCACTGTCCCTACTATACTGACATTCACCTTGGCAGAGATCACCAAAATATACATAGTATATAAAACCCCCTACTTGAGCCTGGGGTGGATGATGAAATACTTCTTAATTATCAAAAGCTCCAGAAAGGCATCAGGCCAGACACTTGAAACGAGGGAAGAGAGAACTACGAAGAGGCCCTCTTCTGTTCGGAAAACGGGGACTCGTAAACCTCCATGGGTGGGCACGTGCACACCAGGTGCTGGTCTCCATATATGTCGTCAATCCTGGCAATGGTCGGCCAGAACTTGTTCTCTGGTTTCACGAAGGGCTGTGAGGGACAAAAGATGGAGGTTTTTCTTGGGATGGAAGAGGAGGCTGTGAGGATGTGTTCATAACCTAAAGCACCATTAGCCCAACGATGACTCAAGATGCTAAAGGCCAACCCTGTATTGCTACCAAAACAACCCCCATTTGTCCCCCAGCCTTACTCCTAGCTCAACAGGCACCTCCTCAGCTGGAGACAGCAGGAAACAGTGACCCATGTGACAGGGCCTCCTCAGTCTCCCAGGCATTCCCCACCCTGCCCCAGTTTGTGACTGGGGTGGAGACTCTGGAAGCCAAGTCCTTGGTTCCACATTTCCCACCATGGCTGTTCCCATGTGGCTGCTCTAACGAGGAGACCATGCAAGTGGGAACTCCTCAGTGCACAAGATGGCCCCCCACACACGCAGGACCACTAACCACACCAGATGGCACACTCAGCTGCTGAGGAAAACTTACAAGTGGGAATGCCGCCGCTTCTCTGGAATACGGCCGGTCCCAGTGGGAGGATGTGACGCAGGTCAGGGAGTGTGGAGACATCTGAGAGAGACACGTAGATGGAGGAGGGTCAGAGGGGAGCTCGGCCTTCTCCCTCCATCCTCCTCAACCAACGAGCTTCTGAGGAAGCCCATGGGAAGAGGAATGTTTATGTTTTGTTTCAGATTTGGAGGGAGGTATTGATTAAAGAAGGAAATTATGAGGTAAATAGGTAAATTGCGATATATTTCAAATATCATAAAGTTATGGTAATAATAAACACATGTACCACCTGCATAATTGACTCAACATTGGGTCCTCTATGTTTTCAAAATAATAAAATATTACAGATACATTTGAAGCTGGGGGTCTACCTTCTTCCCAATGGGAATGACAATCCTGGACTGACTGTTTACCATTCCTATGATTTGGTAGCCCGTGTGTGTTGTTGTTAGGCGTGGTCCTGTCTGGTGTGACGCACAGCAGCCCCATGTACCATAAAACACAACACTGCTAGGCCTTGTACTATCCTCACAGTTGTTTCCGTGTTAGCATCTGGTGTTGCAGCCACTTCGTCAGTCCAGGTCTCTGAGGGTCTTCCCCTTTGTCACTGACCCTCTACCAGGCATGACATCCTTCTCCAGGGACTGGTCCCTCCGAACTATGACAGACGAAGGGTCTCCATCCTCACTTCTAAGGAGTATTCTTCCAAGACAGATTTGATCATTCTTCTGGAAGTCCATGGTAGAATTCAGTATTCTTCCCAAACACCATCATCAAGAGCATTCTACAGTCTACATACGTATCAAGGTGCACTCACCGATTAAGCAGGAGGTAGATGGTTCGAACCCACCTGTGGCTCCATGGGAGAAGAGACTTGCAGATCTGATTTCCCATAATGATTACAGCCTAGGACACTCTGGGGTAATTCTACTGTGTCACATGGTACTGCCAGAAGTCAGAATCAATTCAGTGGCACATATCAACTCCACATGTATAGATTAGTAAATAGCATATAGCATTTACTACCTTGGCAGGTTTTTAACTTTATATTCGCCTATAAGTATTGTTCTCCACAGGCTTTTGTAATTCAACATCATGTTGAATTACATTTTAAAGAGCCCCGGAGGCTAAGCACTGGACTGCTAACCACAAGGTCAGTGGTTCAAACCCACAAGCTGCTGAGAGATAGTTGAGGATATCTGCTGCCATAATGATTTAGGGTACGACCCCTCAGATGGATGCCTAGATCTAATCAGAGTTGTGGGGCTCCAACCAGACAGAAAATGACCAGGGTTGGGAAGAGATAGGATAACCCTAACAAACATTTCTGCAGCGTGGTCATAAGCATCGCCAAACACTCATGCCAAATACCAATCCCATGTTCTAAGAGGGACCTCACAGCTCCAGGATAAGAACCTTACTTTTTACATGGTTTATGAGGTAAATATATAAACTACATTTGCGGTATCATTTTACTACGTTGCATCAAACAGAGACACAGGATCATAAAATTCTCCCAACTAGAGTAAGGCCCTCAACCTCTTCTTCTTCTAGTAACAAAATTGGGGCATGGGACGTGGACAGCACCTATAACCAAGAGACAAATCCTAAATCACGCAAAACACAAGCAGATCAGAAAACAGCTACATTATACCTGAGTGCCCAGCTGTTAATGTTCAGTAAGATAGAAACTTCCAAGTCATGGGCCACATCTTCTCAGAACTGACTTGTTCTGGGCAAGAATGGTGGCTGTGTGCCGTGGAGTTGGTTCCAACTCACAGTGACCCTGTGCAGGGTTTCCAAGGCTGCAAATCTTTACGGGAGCAGAAAGCCTCATCTTTCTCCCGCAGAACAGCTGGTAGTTTCAAACTGCTGACCTTGCGGTTTGCAGCCCGATTCATAACCACTACGCTACCAGAGAATATCATCTTTTAATAGGAATTCTAATGGCGGTGTGGCGGCTCTGTAGGGTAAGCACTGGACTGTGAGCCACAAGGTCCGTGGTTCAAGCCTACCAGTTGGTCTGCAGGAGAAAGACGAGGCTTTTACTCCTGTAAAGATTTACAGCCTCAGAAACCCTACACAGGATTGTTACGAGTTACAACCAACTCCAGAGCACTAAACAACAACAACAAAGAGTTTTCAGGGACTGCAGGCACACTACTCATGTACCATGTGCTACCCCACGGGACACTCCGGATGAAGGTCAATCCTACTCACCTTCAGTGGGTTGATCCTGGGGTCGATGCGGCCCTCCTCGATGTCAGCGATTTCTTGCCTAATACTAATCATGGCGTCGCAGAATCGGTCCAGCTCTGCTTTGTCTTCCGACTCTGTGGGCTCAATCATGAGGGTCCCCGCCACAGGCCAGGACATGGTAGGGGCGTGAAATCCTGTACGTGGAGGAAGGAAATCCACACCACCAATGTGAACCAACTACACTGGAATGAAAAGCCCTTCCCCCACCTAATTTAGCCTAAGAAAATCATCAGATATATTTGTTAATGTATATATGCTTCCAGAACTGTTTATGGAAGAAAAACTTAGGAAACAATATCTATTCAACAATAGGTTAAGCAGATTACAGAACACCTAAACTGTATGCTGGAGTCCTGGTGTGGCACTGTGGGTTAATGCACTGGACTGCAAGATTAGTTGGAACTGCAAGGTCGATGGTTCAAGGTCACCAGCCATACCTTAGAAGCCCTATACAGGGTCGCTATGGGTCAGAACCAACTCAATGGCACTTAACAACAACAACAAGATTAAATTCTGTATGCTGCCATTCAAAAGCATGTATTTGTGAAATTGAATAAACATTTAAAAACATTTAAGTGATAAAAGCAAGCTACGTAATGATAGTATCCCATTTTTATTTTTTTAAAATAGTATTTTTATGTGTGTATACTTGGCGACCACCACTCGTCAGTCAGTTTGCTGGACTGTGGTTGCCTGTGTGTTGCTTTGATGCTGAAATGTATGTCAACGGTATTTTAAATACCAGCAGGTATACAGGTTTCGGAGGAGTTCCAGACGAAGACAAAATAGGAAGAAGGAGAGATGGACGCGTTCTGAATGGCTAGCCACTGAAACCCTTATGAATAGCCACAGAGCAGTGTCAGATACAGTGCCTGAAATTAGCCCTCAGGCCGGAAGCTGCCTCATCAAATTAGAGTTGACCATGGATGCAGTAAAGCTTTCAGGACCTTCATTTTCTGATGAGGCCCAACTCAGAATGAGAAGAAACAACTGAAAATATCCAGTAGTAATTGGAACATGAAATATACCAAGTATGAATCTAAGAAAATTGGAGGTCATCAAAAATTACATGGAACACATATCCATTTAAGATCCAAATCCAAGGTGTTGTTGTTGTTAAGTGCTATATAGCGTTTCCAAGGAGCACCTAATGGGTTTGAACCATTGACCTTGAGGTTAATAGTCCAGTGTTTATCCTACAGGGCCACATCAGGACTCCAAGGCCTTAGTGGACTTAAGTGGACTGGTATTGGCCATTTTGAATCAGACAATCATATTGTTTACTATGTTGGGAATGACAAACTGAAGAGGAATGACATCACATTGATCTTCAGAAAGAGCATTTCCAGATCCATCTTGAAGTACAACACTGTCTAGGATAGGATAATAACCATACACCTAAAGGAAGACCTGTTCATACCACTATTATTCAAATTTACACATCAACCACTAAAGCCAGTGAGGATGAACTGGACGAATTCCACCAACTTCTTCAACCTGAAATTGATCAACATGTAATCAAGATGCACTGACAATTACTGGTGATTGGTAGGTGAAAGTTGGAAACAAACAGGAAGGATCAGAGATTGGGAAATATGCCTTGCTGATAGAAATGTTACTGGAGCTCACATGATAGAATTTTGCAAGACCAATGACTTCTTCATTGCAAATACCTTTTTCAACAACATGAAAGATGACTATACATCTGCACCTCACAAGACAGAATACACAGGGATCAAATAGACTACATCTGTGGGAAGAGACGATGGAGAAGTTCAACAGCATCAATGAAAACAAGGTCTGTAACTGCTCATGAGCAAGCTCAGGCTGAAGCTGAAGAAAATTAAAACAACTCCATAAGAACCAAAATAAGACCTTGAGTATATCCCAACTGAATTTAGAGACCATCTCATGAACAGATTTGATAAATTAGACACCAAGGACCAGAAGAGTTACGACATGACATCAAAAACATCACACATGAAGAAAGCAAAAAAGGTCATTAAAACGACAGGAAAGAAAGAAAAGCCCAGACAAGTGAGTCTGAAACTTGCTCTTGATTCAGAGAAGCTAAAATGCCTGGAAGAAATGAGGGAGTGAAAGAGCTGAACAGGAAATTTCAAAGAGCAGCTGGAGAAGACAAAGTAAAGTATTATAAGGAAATGTGCAAAACCTAGAGTTAGAAAACCAAAAGGGATGAACATGTTCATAATTTCTCAAATTGAAAAAACTGAGGGAAAAATTCTAGCCTTGGGTTGCAATATTGAAAGTTTCTATGAGCAAAATACTGAATAGTGTAGGAAACGTTACAAGAGGGGAGGAATATACAGAGGCATTGTACCAAAAAGAAGTGGTTGATGTTCCATTATTTCAAGATCAAGAGCCAATAGTATTCAAGGAAGATCTATGAACACTACACTGAAGGAAGATCTATGAACACTACACTGAAGGTATTGGGAAACCACAGGCTCCAGGAATTGATGGAATACAAATTGAAATGTTTCAACAAACTGATGCAGCACTGGAGGTGCTCACTCAATTCTGCTACAAATTGTATAAGACAGCTAGATGGCCAACAGACTGGAAAGGATCCTTATTTGTTCACATTGCAAACAAAGGTGACCCACTGGAAGCTTGGCCAATCTGAGGAAGCCTTTAGCCTTTACAGTGAACACAAGCTGAAGGTGTTTCTTTTCTAAAAATTTTCACATGTCGCCTAGAAAGTGAACAATAACACCATGGGGGGACTCACTCTTTAGAACAGCCAACCATGTGCAGACCAAAGCCTCAGCATTGGCCCGGGGTAAAGTTCAGAAGGCAGAGAGGAGCCAGGAAGGAGAAGGAAGGGGAAAGGAGCACAGAGAGGAAGAGAGAAGAGTGCTGTTGCGTTGTGAGAACTGTGAGCAATGTCACAATTCAAACGTGGTACTTATTGTTGAATGGACAAGATGCTTGGACTTGCTATGTAAGCTCTCACAATAAAAAGTGATTTTGAAAAACAGAAGTCCTTCAGCATGTACATCATTAACTAGATTTAATCGGTTGGGCATATTTTTAGAGACAATTGGTTGTTATGTGTTGCTTAGTTGATTCTGACTCAGTGTCCCCACAGGCCAGGGTAGAAGTGCCCCAGAGCGTTTCCCAAGCTGTAATGTGCTGTCCTGGTGTGATGTTGCAGGATAAGCACTGGACTGCTAACCGCAAGTTTGGTGGTTCAAACCCACCAGTCACTTCTATGAAACCCTACACAGGGCCACTGTTGTTAATAACAATAATTGTTTATGGAAGCAGACTGCCCTCTCACTCTCCCAAGGAGCTACTGATGGGTTCAAACCATTAATCTTTTGTTTAGCAACCTAGTGCTTAACCACTGCACCACTAGGGCTCCTTTGAATAAAATTTATGTACAGGGAAATGCTTGAGTCAGGTTACTATGGTGCCAATATGTCTGGCCTCTTTCTTGGGGCTGTGGTTATGGATCGGAGGACGAGACATGGGCAGCTACATGAAGCCCCAGGACCCTCTGGCTGCCAACATCCCAAGTCCTCCTAAAAGGGGTCCCTTCAGAAGTCACTCACCATAATCCTGGAGCCTCTTGGCCACATCCACAGCTTCAATATTTGCAGACTTTTTGAAGGGTCGTGTGTCCAAAATAAATTCATGAGCCACATAACCTGTTCAGGAAAATGATTTCAGTTTAAGATTAGCATCTGGTTTTCATTTTTACCCAAGGAAGTGAGTAGATAATTTAGCTTTGTGTATATTACCAATGAGGACGGACAAGCCATTGGCACCTGGTCAGTTTATAGTTACCAATAAAGACTTTGTGTGCTCTTCTTACAGACCAAGCCAATTTGTTCGATTCTGGGTCCACAACACACACCCATTAACGACAAGGCCAATAGGGGATGAGACTTCGGAGCTGAGACACTATGGGAACATTCCATGCAGCTTTCCAGAATCTGTCCCTGCTCTGAGGACCTCAAATCTGCTTGTGACAGTTAGACATCTCTGGTAGCATAGTGGTTACAAATCGGGCTGCAAACCACAAGGTCAGCAGTTCGAAACTATCAGCTACTCTGCGGGAGAAAGATGAGGCTTTCTGCTCCCGTAAAGATTTACAGCCTCGGAAACCCTGTTCAGGGTCGCTATGGGTCAGAACCGGCTCGACGGCACTTAACAACAACAACTCCTCTTGTAAAAAAAAATTCCAGAGCTAAAAACCCATTGACACGGTTTTCAATATCAAATAGTGTTTCTTTTGTATGTGTGTGTACAGATATATATAGAAAGCATCTATCCAGAAGGATAAGTACTAGATCATGAGGTCAGTTTGAACCAGAAGGTGCCAATACAAACCCACCAACTGCTCCTCACAAACCCTACAAGGGTAGCTATGAGTTGCAACCGACTTGACGGCACTTAACAACAACGATCTATAAGATACAGAAAATGTATGTGATTCTTCCAAGGAGCTTTTGAGGACCAGAAAGAGGGCACAACAAGGGTAAACCAAAGTCTTCGGGGTCAGCTGGTTTTTTGGAGAACGATGACTCTGCGGAACACCTCATAGCATCGATGAACCTGGGGACCATCAGGCTGAGTGAAGTCAGTCAGTCACAAAAGGACACATATTGTATGAGACTACAATTCTAAAGTCAAAAATAGGTTTTCATACTAACAGAACCATTCTTTGATGGTTATGAGGGGAGAGAGGGAAGAGAAAAGTAGACACATGCTAACTCGGGTGATGGGAAAGGCAGTATGTCAGATACGCTCACTTGGAATTTAAAAAAAACCAAGACTGCCTCATTTGGGTGAAACAGTCACTTCCCCAGCGTGAGCTACTGACCACCAACCCACCATCAAGAACAAACCATCAAGTGAGTCTATGGTTTGAAAACTAGAACTTTCTTTCCCAAGACTGGTGAAGACTCTCCAAGCAAAGTATTGATTCATGAGACAGAAACCTTCGCCTTCTTAATATGAGAAAAAAGGCCAGACAGGCTACTTGGGAACTATCAGTCACTGAAGAAAATGCTGTGGAGCACAGTTCTCCTCTAACACACATGTTGATTCAAAAGCCACTACTGCTCCTTCTCAGTGAGCATTTCTGACTCAGCAATGAATCCTCTAGGAGACAAGCTGAAAAGATGGAATCTCTCCAGCTGCTGACAAAAATAGCTCCAGTGATTATTGGTCTGTGAACTGCTGTTGCTAAGATCAGGAATCATTATGAGAGAGTTGGTCTGTTTTGAAAATAAAAGCATAAGAATCTGAGACTTTGACTGTTTTAAACATGCCTCAAATAATGATGCAGGAGACACGAAAGCTTCATGTTTCTTCTTTGGAGCAACTGGTAGATTCGAACTTCTGATCTTGTGATTAGAGCCCAACATACATCTCACAATCCTATCAGGGCTCCTATAGGTAACTGGGGAGAGGGAAGGTGCCTACAAGGAGTGGAGAGTTGGAATGGCCAGCGGACGAGTCACAGACAATTGAAGTCTCATCAGCTGCTATATTCAGGAAAGCTGAGTGAGAATACAGGCATGCCTCGCTTCATTGTACCTCACAGATACTGCATGGTTACAAATTGAGAGTTTACGGTAACTGTTGTGTTGAGAAGGTCTTCTGGCACCATATTTCCAAATGCTTACGCTCACTTCATCTATCCAGGGATTTTAAATGTCCTGCTCCCTCTTCCTGGAGCCCAGTCTCAATCTCTGCCCTTTCTACTCTGAGCCTCCAGCTACCATCCAAGACTGAGTGCATTCTTGTGGGAAGGGAAGAGTGATGGGCTGACTTGTGTCCCTAAAGAGATATGTTAAAGTTTTAACCTCCTGAGCATGTGACATGTGATTTATTTGGAGAGAGCCTTTGCAGAAGTTATCAAGGTAGGACGAGATCACACCAAAGTAGCGTGGCCCCTAATCCAATGACAGGACACACAGGCCACGTGGAAACAGTGGCAAAGATTGGAGTAATGTGTCTGTGAGCCAAGAGAGGCCAAGGATGTCTGGCTACCACCAGAGGCTGGAAGACACAAGAATAGAGCCTCCCTTAGAATCTTCCCAGAAGGCACGGCCCTGATGACATCTTGATTTTGGACATAGGACCTCCAGAACCGTAAAATTTGGGTTGTTTTTAAGTCATCTAGCTTGTGGTCCTTTGATAATGCAGTCCCAGGAAACGAATTCAGAAAGCTGACAAAGCTCGGCTCACGTAGATGGCAGGCGGCAAAGGAGAGAGAAGACCAGAAAGAACCTTCTAGACAGAGCTTTGTCAACAGCTGAACTTCATAAACCAGCCAAGCCCTGCCCAGCTTGGCCCAGCCCAGAGGCCCCATCACCACCACCACCAAGTGGTTTGGAAAGAACATTTCCAAGTGAGGTTCAGATGTTGTTTTCTAAGTCCATAGCCTGATGCTTTCCAATAGAACCAGCAGTGAGAATGCAACATGTGTCTCTCTACTTGAGCCCTGGAAGGGAGGTAATGTCAACATCGGGGCTGTCACAGGCCAGATGCCAGATGTTTGTCTTCGTGTTTTGTTTTTAAGGAGAAAGAGGTGCAAATGTTCCAGGGCATGTGGGGAGTCCAGACAGTCCGCAGCAGAAATGGTCTAAATGGACGGGTGGAAGAAAGAGGTCATGTTCACGGAGTAGGTGTTTCAGCTGAAAGGCTGAAAAGCTAGCTCGTCACAGGACGACAGAGGAGAGAGGAGAGAGAAAACCAAAGTGCTCTGGCAGTAAGGTTGCCCCCACCCCCATATGTGTCCATTACCTTCCGAGGCTGCAGAAGACATGGGAATGTGTTATGGAAAATTAAAAACAAGAACAAAAACTGTTGTCACTCAGTTGGCATCGACTGATGAAGACCCCGTGTGTGTCACAGTAGAATTGTGTTTCCCAAGGTTTGCTTCTCCTTTCTCCCCACCTCCCCATATACGGTTTTTTCCAATGGCTGATTTTTCATAAATAGATCGAAAACAATCTACTCTCTCCAGGAGCAAGCTAATGACCCAGAACTCTTGGCTGCTGCCCTGGGAATGAGGTCAGGTGGGCAGGGGCCTGACCAGGGATTGAGTGCCCAGCCCCTGGGGCCATGTCCACTTCCAAAACAAGGGCACCAGGAAACCCCGTCAGAGAGCAGAGCTGGGACTGTCTAAGGTAAAACACCGATGGCCATTTAAGAAACAAAACTCCAGTAAAACACTGGAATACTAACAAAGGGGTCTCTTTCCTCTAACAGGATCTGTTTGGACTCAACATTGAGTTTTGCCTCCCACAGGTTTACAAAGCTTCAATACACCTCCTTTTAAAGCCTATCATTTACAAGCAGACCAACCTGGAGTAGCTAGAAGAACAGAAGATGCTTCTTGAAAGAAAGACCTACAGGAAAAATATAAAACAACATAGGCAGACCGACTACTACTACAAGAACAAGCAAGTTGCTTGCCCAGGAAACATCAAGGCAAGTGGTCGGGTCCCCTCAGTGCAAACCCCCTTCCAAGACTAAGACTCTGTGGGAATACACGCTGTGATTGGTGACCACGCTCGACACCGATAAGGGGAAGTGAGGGAAAAACAGCAATGAAATGGTGAGCTAAGCCCTACAACGTTCAATAGACTTCTGTGAATCCGGGTGAAGACCTGGTTGGCCAGCAGTGTGGCAATACCTGGGGACTCTTGGGCCCAGAGTCAGTGACATAGCCACAGAGGACTAGAGTGGACAGTGAAGTGTCCAGCTGATAAGAAGAGAGAGCATATGCATAAGAACACCCACACTTGCAGTAATACCCACTTGTCCTGGCTTCAGTGACTGGATGATCAGAGCTCAACCAGAAGTAAAAAGAAGAGGAAAAAAAAAAAAGTATTCTCATACAATTTGATAAACTTGACCTACA
>NW_006408574.1:12034792-12036975 GCF_000296735.1 Chrysochloris asiatica
AAAAAAAAAAAAAGCCTATCACTTTATCCACCTTCCCTACAACATCCTAGCAGAATAAACACCAGCATGACCCAATCCCAATTCTGGCTTGCAGACTTCCTGGCTTCATAAAACCATCAGCCTAGACGGTTGAGCAGTTATTTATCTCTCAAAGAAATGGTTGAAAGAAGACAAGCCTGGACTTCATTAAAGTGATTACCTCAGAGGCTCAAAGTAATCCCAAACCTGACTTAGAGCTGGTAAGTAGGATGCAATTGGAACAGTGAATTGTCTTCTAACGTCGCCAGTTTGACCTGTTAAGAGCACAGCGTGTTTATGCAGACCAATACTATTTGGGGCCAGTGGCGGAGGGAGGTAAGTGGTACGGTGGTGAATCTCTTATAGTCCTTAAAAATACAAAAACTCAAACTGAATAATCCATGTGTTTATTACAACAAGAGAGTTTTTGCTTCATGAACTTAGTTGTTGTTGTTAAGTGCCGTCGAGTCAGTTTCAATCCATGGTGACCCTGTATAGCGTTTCCGAGGAGCAGCTGGTGAGCTTGAACCTCCTACCTTGCAGTTCAAACAGCTTTGCAGTCTGGCTCATTAACCCACAGCGCCACACCAGGACTCCTTCATGAACTTAGGGGCTGGGTAATTAGGTCAATAACCACCCATCTAGTTCTTGGCAGGAGAGATGCTAGTCATTATTTAATTCTGGGGTAAATCCAAAACAAATGGGAATTTCATCCATCTTTTTGTACCCTAGGACTGGGCCAGTCTCTGCCTAAAGTGGCCACAGAAACACTAACGCATGGGGGTGGCTGTTAGCCGTGTCCTAGTCGCCCCTGACTCCTGGGGACACCATGCACAGCAGGACTGAACCTTCTGACCCACAGGGCTGATTTTCAACCAATCAGTGTTCCCTTGTTTTTTTCAAACAATTGCCTCTTTCTTGGTCTATGTACAAGTTCCGCATGAGCACAATTAAATGTTCTGGAATACTCTTTCTCCACAATGCTGTCATGACCCACATAACTTGTCATGACCCACACAATCAAAAGCTTCTGCACAGTCAATGAAACACAGGTAAACATCTTTCTGGTATTCTCTGCTTTCAGCCAAGATCCATCTGACATTAGCAATGACACCCCTTGTTCCACAGCCTCATCAAATTCTGGCTTGAGCCTTTGGCAGTTTCCTGTCAATGTACAGATGCAGCTGTTTTTGAATTATTTTTAGCAAAGTTTTACTTGCATGTGACATTAATGATATTTTCAATGATTTCCACATTCCATTGGGTCACCTCTCTTTGGAATGGGCACAAATATGGATCTCTTCTGATCAGAATCACAGCTTCCAGACTCATAGCAACACACAAGCCACCACAGTAGACAAACTGATGAGGGGTGATATATATATAGTTGTTGTTCTCTCTCTCTCTATATATATATATATATGTATGTATATATATGCGTGTATATATATATGTATATATTTATATGTTGCTGTTACGTGCCATGGAGTCGGTTCCGACTCATAGCGACCCTGTATGGGGTTTCCGAGGCTGTAAATCTTTACGGGAGCAGAGAGCCTCATCTTTCTCCCACAGAACAGCTGGTAGTTTCGGACTGCTGACCTTGTGGTTCGCAACCCGATTCGTAACCACTACACTACCAGAGCTCCAGATAGATAGATAGATAGATAGATAGATAGATAGATAGATAGATAGATAGATAGATAGGTATGTATGTATGTTTTTGGAGCTCTGGTAGTGTAGTGGTTACAAATCAGGCTGCTAACCTCAAGGTTGGCAGTTCAAAACTACCAGCTGTTCTGTGGGATAAAGATGAGGCTTTCTGCTCTCATAAAGATTTACAGCCTTGGAAACCCTGTGCTGGGTTGCTGTGAGTCGGAACCGACTCCACGGTACTTAACAACAACTATATGAGGTCAGTTCCAACTCATAGTGGTCCAGTGCTTATCTTGCAGCATCTCTTTGTCTCTCTCTATATATATATGTTGTCTCTCTCTATATATATGTCTCTCTCTCTATATATATGTGGGCTAATGCGCTGGACTGCAACATCAGTTTGACCTGAAAGGTCAGTAGTTCAAGCTCACTAGCTGCTCCTTGGAAGTCCTATACAGGGTCACTATGGGTCGCAACTGATTCAAAGGCACTTAAAAACAATAACAACA
>NW_006408574.1:12038012-12060166 GCF_000296735.1 Chrysochloris asiatica
ATTTCTATATTAGCTCCATCTAGGGTCCCCACAAACTGCTTCTGGACTGAGTGCCTTGAATATCGATAACACCAAGGCCAATAGGAACTCCATCTAGGGCCAGGGACTCTGCTGTCACATCCTTTCCACAACCACTTCATGAGTTCCCAGAGATTTCTCTCCTCCAGGTCCAACAACTACACTTCATTTGTATAAATACGATAACCTTACAATGCCCTGGAGACAGCAGACAATTTTAGCTCACAAGAAGAAACAAGAGAGGATGACTCAAATGACCAAGATGCACAGCCAGACGATGTTTCTGAGGAAGAAAAGGTCACAGAAGTAACTGAAAGATAATTAGGTACCTTCAGTGGATCAATAGAAAGATTGAGGAATGCAATGAGAACACAAAAACTTTAGAAGAATTCAGGAAAACACTAAACAAGAACAGACAAAATAAATGCAAAATTTGAAACAATAGAAAACCTGGCATTAGAAATCCAGAAGAAGAATACTGAGGTCTCAGAAATGGACAATACATAAAAAGGGCAAAGGAACAGATGTGAAGCAATGGAAGCCCCAATTAATGAGCTTGAAGAGAAATCTCTCAGAACGACTTGAATGCTAGATGGACAGACCCCTGGTGTGGCACTACAGAATCAGCACTGGTCTGTGAACTACAGTGTCAGCAGTTCAAACCCACCAGCTGCTCCTTGGAAACACTATAAGGGCTCGCTATGAGTTGGAAACTACTCCACGGTACTTATCAACAACTTAACAAATAATCAGAAGAAAGAATGAAAAAATTCCAAAGAGCCTAAGAGTTCTGTGGGACACCATGCACAGGAGCAACTTCTGATGGAATTCCAGAACCCGAAGAGACAAGCACAAAGAAAAATGTTGAAGCCTTGTTGGAAGAAAACTTTTGTCATATCATGAAAGAAAATAAGCATGCAAGAAGTTGAACGAACCCCAAACAGGATAGATCACAAAAGAAAACTACCAAGATATATATATCATAACCAAACTTTCCAAAACCAAAGAAAAGGGAAGACTCCCGAGAGCAGCTCAGGAGAAATGAAAAGTTACTTACAAAGGAGAAGCAGTAAGACTAAGCTCTGATTTCTCAGCAGAAACCATGCAGGCAAAAACGCAATGGGATGACATATGAAAAGACTGACAACCAAGAATCATATACCCAGCAAAGCTGTCCATCAAATGCGACAGAGAAGCCAGGGCATTTCCTGATAAACAGAATTTAAATCAATTTGTAATGGCCAGACCACTTTGCAAAAAATGATAAAGGGTGTTGTCTGGACTGAGAACCAACAAACAGCAAACTACAACCTAAGTTTACCATTCATGACAACACCATCTAGAACTCAATCCAGATAAGGAAGTATTTAAAGTAAAGCAAATTTGTAAAACCGAAAAGAGGAAACCAGAGCTATTACTGCATACTGAAGTCAACTACAAAACAAAAGGGCAAATATTATAGATACAGAACTTTCAAATGGCAAGAAAGTCAAGTAGATTCAAGATAAATCAGCCTCTTTTAAGCAGGGGAAAAAATTAATAAATTATAGGGTAGCCTTCAAGAAAAATAAGACACCTACCTGCACATCAAAAAAAGAGGAAAATCAGAAAAATTTAGTAAACATTAACACAACAGAAAAATGACAATAATACCCACAAACAAAATTATGTCGAGCAAAGAATCCAGCAGCACCACACACACACACAAACCACAAAAAAATGAGAATAATCAATTCATACCTATTGATAATTACACTGAGTGTAAATGAATTAAATGTACCAGTCAAGAGACCAAGAGCAGCAGAACAGATAAGAAAACAAGTTCATTCAATACACTGTCTACAAGAAACATAAAAAAAAGATGGAGACAGCTAAAATTCCTAGCAACAGAAGAACGGTTAAACAAACTTTGACACATACACACAATGGAAAACTACGAAACACTGAAGAATAAGGATGAATCTGTGAAACACCTCACAACATAGTTGAATCTGGAGGGCATTATGCTGAGTGAAATTAATCAAACACAAAAGGGCAAGCATTGTATGAGATGAATGTTTTCAAAATAAAAAACAATCTGTGATGGTTACGGGGAGGGGAGGGAAAATCATTCATGGGCTAGATGGTAAACACATGTTAACATGGTGACAGGAGGGAGGTCAGCGGAGGAAAGATGAAGGTAGCGGTAGATGAAGAGAGGAATACAATGCTAAACTGTTGGGACATGGTGGGGGCTGCAAACATGAGTGAAGCCGAGTGTATGGTTTGTTGAATGTAAAACTAATGATCTGCTCTGTAGACCTTCACTCAATTCACAATAAAAGGTTAAAAATAAAAATTGAAAATGCTTAGAAGGAATGTTTAAGGGCATTGAGTTTATGCTGATGGGGGTAGCAACAATTCAAAGAGGAAGAATGAGAATGACATCATGACCTGAAAATTGGCATCAAGGTCAAGGAATTGACCATGTAGAAATTGTTGAGTTGGTGTATGTTAGGTCATGTAAATTTTTTTTTACCAATAACAAAAAAAATAAACATATTTTAAAATAGAAACAAAAACCCCTTCATGTCTACCTTCTGGCTGCAGGGTAAAGTCCAGAGCCTTCCAAGTCCCTCAAGTCGCAGTCTGTGTGTCCTGCCTTGTCCGCATTTCCTCACAGGACCTGCTCATACAGCTCCTCCCAGAAGCCTCCCAACGCTCGCACCCTGCCTCCACCAGGCTGCATCATTCCAATGTTGGGGCATCCCCATAGTGCTTTTGTTTACAAATGGGCTCGTGGCTTTGACATCCACAGCTTTCCATCGGACAGACTCCTTGTTGACATGGGTGGGCCGTGGAGAAGCCAGGGCCAGGCTTGCATACTGTGATGCCCTTAAAGTATTCGCAAAATGGAAGTTATTTCCGTAAGAGATGAGGATCACAGCTCAGTTCCGAAACTACTTCTACTAGGTCCAATTTGGTGTGCCAGAGACCACGCCCCAATGTGATGGAAGAGAGATAAAAGTCCATACTTGCCTCTTGAGCCCCTAAAAAGCACCCGGTAGTGTTTTTCTAATCGCTTGGCCATGTAGTTGGCATTTAATATTGCAACTTCTGTGGCCTGTTTCAGGCCTTTGCCTCCCATCATCTGCAAGAGAGAAAGAGTCATCAGCCTTTGAACCAGTGAGGTCAGAGGTCAAGCCACTCACCCAAGCAGAGCTCCAAACCGGTTCATTCCAGGTCCACCCCCTGCTGAGAAATTGCCTTTCCACTCCAGATCTACTGAATTCAAATCGATATTTTAACAAGAATCACCTGGGAATCCTGTTAAACTATAGATTCTGATTGGTAGATCTGGGGTGGAGTGGCAAATATTCAGCAGGGGGTGGACCTGGAATGAACCAATTCAAAGCCCAACGCCCAAGACGTCCCAGATAAATCACCCACAAAAGAAGTCCGCCCCCTCACAGCTCTAAGCAAGACAGGGGAGTACATCGACCAGGACCAGAGACATCAGTTTCAAGTGATTTTCAGTTTTCTCTTTTAAGCAGTGATTTCACAGCCTTCACTGTAGTATAAAGGAAGAGAATTGTCCTTAGATTATGTGAATTTTTTTAACTTGAATTTGAGATGTCTCAATAATTGCCAAGAATCCCAGGGGATCTTGGCCAAAGACTCTGTTGAATCAATTTTGTATGGTTTCTCTCCCAATTGTCCATAGTTAAGGCTATTTCTGTTGAACAACTGCAAGTCCCAAATTATCCTTTTCTGGTGGTTACATCCTCTGATCACATGGGATGCACATCATCACAAGAAAAGAGCAGAAAATCAAGAGGGCACCGGTTTTTATTACTTTGCTTCTTCCTAGCACACACTGTGGATGATGTGGGGTGGACATAAATGCATGACCAACACAAATCACATGAGGAAGTACCAAGTGAAGCCACTGGAATGCCAAGTCCAGCGTCAGGGGAGGACAGACTGGTCTAAGAAGGTTCCTCAAGCGAGCGTAAGTGGAGACTTAATGCTGGGCAGAACCGAGAGAAGCCGGCAAATGATGCAGGTGTGAAGGGGGATGTCCAGCCCAGGAGTCACCACAGTCGGGGGGATGTGCTTCTCACAACTTGCAAGACTAGAACCTTCCCTAGGAATGCAACGGACTGAACTCAGCCAGTCACTGACTGACCAGGAGTGTCAGTGTGTCATGGAGTTCAGGGGAGCGCCAATCGAAGGTCAGAGATGCCGATTAAACCGTGTTGTTGCCTTGTAATAGATCCCAATGCATGGAGACCCATGTATGTAACATAGAACCGCTCCAGAGACCTTTCAAAGTTGTAACCTTTTGAGAGCAGATCACCAGGCCTTTATTCTGATTTGCCACTGGTCAGGTTCCAACCGCACACCTTCTGGTTAGTAGTCAAATACTTAGCCACTTCTACCACCAGGGACTCCAGAACAAACCCTATCTTATTTAATTTTTTAATGGACACTTTTATTGGTGTCATTGATAAGTGGCCAAAGCATTTGGGGGCATTTCGTTTACTTGTCTCCAGTGGGGCACTCTCTCTACCTGCATACGTCTCTAATGGATGATTTGGACTTACAGGAACCAAAAGGGAGCTCACCAGTTCACAGCCCTCATCCCACTCACTCCCAGGGCTTTGTTTCCATTCCTCCTTCTTCCCTAACCCTTGCAGCCTTCTGAACGTTGTCCTTAGGCAAATGCTGCCTCTTAGTGTCATATTAAAAAGGAGCAGTTCTAGTCTGCACACCGCGAGTCAGATTCAACTCGATGACGGACAACAATCTCTGAGGTACGGAATTGTCATTCCAGCTGTGAAGATCGTTTTCATGAAGAATCATAAGATAACACTGCAGAACTGAGGTCATTCCCAAAGGTCACCTCTTTCAGCCAGATTGTGGAGCTAAAACCAATGTCATGGAACAATCTGTGTATGAATTGTTGAATGGTAAACACAATAAAATGTTCAAAATTTTTTTTAAGTAATGAGTATCGTGCTCCTTTAAAAAACCACCTGTATGACACCAAAGGGTCAACAATTACTGCAAAACAAAGATGAGAAGGTAAGGAGATAGGGAAACTAGATGAATGGAAATGAAACAACCAGAAGGGAAATAATGAGATAGTTCACTCATTGTGACGAATCAAACCAATGCCACTGAACAACTTGGGTAGAAATGGTGGAGTGGGAACCTAACCTTCTGTGTAAACCTTCACCAAAGACAGGATCAAATATTATTTTTAAAACAAAGAATCCTAAAGCCCACACAATAGCAGTCAGCCTCAGAGAATCTTCTGGCATGGTTGGTGTAGCTGAAGTGTGCATTTGGGATGGCTGCTGTAATTAGTACTGAACAAGTCGTTTCTATCCAAAGCATCGTTCTGTCAGCCCGGGAGGCAAGCAGGCTAGTTTACACAAAGGCAGTACTAACAAAACTGGCCCCAGTGTCCTTTTGGAGAATGACAAAAGGAAGTCAGTTGTCCAACAAAGTCTAATGACCTGAGAGAGTACAGTTCCACAGGCCCTGAAGGGGAGAAAGACTGGGGAGACCACCATGTAAGCAAATCTCTGCTCCTTTTTATCTTTTCCTTCAGGCCCCAGGAAACAAAGTCAAGTGAGCTATACTCCTAAAATGCTCCCAGGACCTCAACCAAGGGTCAAAACTGAACGTGCACTGCTGACATGGGACTCCTACAGGAAACGAAATGACTGGTCAGGGCACCCATGACTCACGGAACTGAACTCTGTCTGGAAAAATGTCTGCTGCATCATTTTTCTGATGTGAAACTCACTATGAAAACCCAAAGCCAACAGTCATGGGAAGAGATGAAATGCATTTGAACCAGGGCTTCACATTGGTTGGTTCTGGTTCCAGCACTTGCTGAGAATTTGCTTTTCTGCCCCAGACAGACTGAACTGGAATTTATGTTTTAACAAGATCTCCAATATACAGATGTTGTTATTGTTAGGTGCCGTCAAGTTGGTTCCAACTCAGTGACCCTGTTTATGCACAACGGAATGAAACACTGCCCATTCTGCACCATCCTCACAACTGTTGTTACGCTTGAGCCCATCGCTGCCACTACTGTGCCCATCCATCTCAGATATGTATCCATAGGAATCACCTGGGGGTCTTGTTAAAATGTAGATTTTGGACTCAGTCTATTTGGGATAGTTCCACTGCTATTCATAAGGTTTTCAGTGACTAAATATCCAGAAGCATTCTGTCACTCCTTCCTCTTAAGTCTGTCTTAGTCTGGAAGCTCATCTGAAACCTGTCCACCGTGGGTGACCCTGCTGGTATTTAAAATACCCATGGCATAGCTTCCAGAATCACAGCAACATACAAGTCACCACAGTACAACCAGACAAGTACAACCAGAATGCTCCTTAGAAGCCAGATGGCCAGACTTCATCTCTCGTACTTTGAATATATTATCAGGAGCGACCAGCCCCTGGAGAAGGACTTATGCTTGGTAAAGTGGAGGGACAGAGAAAAAAAGAGGGTGGCCCCCAGCAAGCTGGACTGACACCGTGGGAACAACAATGGGCTCCACTGTAGGCATGATAGGTTGGTGCAGGATTGGGCAGTGGTTTGTTTTGTTGTGCATGGGGTCACTATGAGTTGGTACCAATTCGACAGCACCTGACAACCACAACATTTGGGATAGAAATATAAGTTATCAGTTGGGGACCGACCCAGTTCTTCCACTAGGCAGTCAGCCCTACTCACTGTACCACATCTCAGATTAGGGATTTCCTGATTTTGAAGCCAGGAGGGAGTCTGCTCTTCTGTGTCCCCACCCGCCCTGCTTTGTGACCCATCCAGGCCTCACCTTGATGTACGCCCAGGAGATGGGCAGGATGGAACTGGAACCCCACGGGGCAGCACTCACAGTGCCCAAAGGTTGTGAGTCCACACCCAGCTTCGCTGCGATGACGGGATGGCTGGGCAGGAAAGGGACAAGATGCTTCTTCCTGGGTTTTCATTAAAAGCAGAAATTGGTCAGATGTAAAAGGATGAGCCCAGGTGTGGCACTGCAGGATAAGCACTGGACTGCTTACCACAAGATCGGCAGTGCAAAGCCACCAATTACACACAAGAATAACACAAAAGGATTCACTCCAACCAAACAGGCATGTGCTGGGCCGTCTAGGGAAGCTAGAGGCGCTGACAGCAGAAGAGAGCTGACCCCTGCTAAGAGCAGTGGGCTCACTAAGGTCAAAGTCAAGGAGGGAGGTGACCATGATCTCACCCCAATCTACCAGACCACACTGAATCACAGAATATATAAAATATACATCAGGGAAATTTCAATTCCATTTTTCAATGAACTTTTTGAAGCTCCTTTCTATATACTTGTATTGCTGCTGTTGTACTGTTGAGTCAGTTCTAACTCCTAGCAACTCTGTAAAGAGTGTCCAAGGAGCGGCTGATAGATTTGAACCTCCAACCTTGCAGTTCAAACCACCCTTGCAGTCGAGTGTTTATCCTATAAGCGCCACACCAGGACTCCTTCTATACTTGTAAATTACTTACACGCAATAGTTCTTTAGACTAATGAATGGAGTCTTGGTGTGGCGCTGTAGGATAAGCATTGGATTGCTAACTGCCAAGGTCAGCAGTTCAAACCCACCAGCTGCTCCTTGGAAACCCCATACAGGTTTGTTATGATTTGGAATCTACTCAATAGCATTTAACAACAACAACAAAATAGTGTAATAATAAAATCTTTCTATCATGTCAAAACATAATTAGTAAACCTGAGTGGAAGTCTTTTTGATTTTCCTCTTCCTTTAATGACTACTTCACCCTCAAAAAAGTGATTGATGTACGCCCCAATATTGCAGCTGGATCACCAGAAAATTTGATAAAAATCAACAAGACCACATTGTTATAACTGGATAATGACAACAGCTCTTACTGGAGCACATTAGAAAGTTCAAAAAGTAAACGAACACAGAGTGTTAGCCCTGGGGATATATTGGGACATGTAACCTGGACTTACAAAAAAAAATACATTTTTGTTGTTATAACCAACTACAGGGATATTTTAATAAAAATAATAAATTGTTGCTGAAACTGCACAAATCTTATTGGCAGTCATATTTCGGTGTCCCTCCCTCTGACAGTGTTACCTGGTGGGGCCTGGCTAGTGATACCACTGACCAAGATGCAGAAGCTTTGAAAGCATCCAGCACCTCCCGCCCCCCAGCCCAAGCACTGAGGCAGAGACAGGTGTGAGCAGAGCTCTGGACTCAGAGACAGGAATGCCCCCAACCCCAGTTCTACTCCATCTGATCCCACCTTCCTACCCTCATCCCCTGCCTCCTCCACATTTGTCCCTGCCTAGACTGCAAGCCACAAAATTGGCAGTTCAAACCCACCAGCTGCTCCTTGATAACCTGATACCGGGTCGCTATGACTTGACGGCACTTTACAAGTCCTCCATCACCGCCCTACTTCCACTCTATCTCCTCTTCTTTCCTCCCCGTGGCCCCACTGCCTCTCTTGGCCAACTTGTCTTCCCTCTCAAGTGCAACAGGTTTGGTTATTAATAGGGAGAAACCTAAACCAAGCCCACTACCAGCAAACAGATTCCTACTCACAGAGGACAGAGCAGAACTGGGCCTTCGGGTCTCCAAGGCTGTAAATCTTATAAAAGCAGATGCTCTTGTAGAGCAACTGCTGGGTTCAAATTGCCAACCTATGGTTTGGAGTGGCACTCAACCACTTCAGCATCCGGGTCCCTAAGCTCCCTGTGCATGAAGGCAAGTAAACATTTCTGCGTGTCTATGCCTGGGGCAACACTGAGGTGAGTGCAGCCAATCAGGCTTCTCCTTGGACCTGCCCACAAGCGTCCCTCCCACCTCTCTCAGGCTCACTCCACAAAGATAGCCTTGACACCAGAACCTGGATGGGAGACTAAGCAATCCTTTTCTTTTCAGTTCCCAGAGCCATCCTCAGCCCGCTGCCCCATACTCACACTCCAATGGGCCCCATGCCAGGGCCACCTCCTCCGTGGGGAATACAGAAGGTCTTGTGAAGGTTTAAGTGCGAGACATCAGACCCAAAGTCTCCAGGACGGCACAGTCCCACCTGCCACAAAGAGCAGAGCCAAAGTGAGAGTCAAAAGTACGTTGGTGAGAAGGGCATGGGATCTGCAGACCCCGGGGGACAGGCCAGCAGGTGAAATACGGCAGAAGCATGGACGTGGCATTCACAGAAGTCGTCTCAGTACTGGCTGAGGTTGGCAGCCAAAACCTGGCATTTCGGGTTCTATGGAAACAGCATGTGATCACATAGCCCAACGTGGATCTTAAACTACAGATTTGAATACACAGGAGGAGAGCCAATGCTCATAACACAAGGAAGGGTCTCCTCCTGGTAAAATAGGAACTTTGCCCCAAGACTTATGCTTCCCCTGCGGTTCTCCTTAGGGAGCACTAGATGAAGGGCTGAGGGTCATCAAAAAGGGCACTGTATACAGGCAGAGGACTGAAAAGTTCCAGGGGTGATCCAGATACCAGCGCAGCACTCAACTGGCATTCCTACCACGTGGGTGTTCGAGCTAATTTTGAACATGTCCAAGCACCAAGAATGCACTCGTGCTATGGAAACAATGGATAATCCTTGGATTGCACTTGTGACGGATGCAGAGAGAAGCAAAGAAAAACAGAAAGCATGTGAAATGGTAAGGAATCCAAGAAGTTTAAAAAATCCCCAAAGAGCACGTGATGCATCTCTCCTCAGAGACCCCTCCCACCCACCAGTGTAGCAATTACAGAGACCCACTGCACCCTCAGGACCATCCAGTTATTTTATAACCAATGTAGCGGAAGCGGGGCCGTGGGGATCAGCATCCTCCCAGGGGGCAGACCTTGGTTCTGAATTCCCTCAGGTAATTCCAGAGGGTTGGTATTCCCTGACAATACTGTCCAAGGAGCTCCAGTAGCGTAGTGGTTATGAATCGGGCTGCTAACCTCAAGGTCGGCAGTTCGAAACTACCAGCTGTTCCAAGGGAGAAAGATGAGGCTTTCTGCTCCCGTAAAGATTTACAGCCTCGTAAACCCTGTGCAGGGTCACGATGAGTTGGAACCGACTCCATGGTACTTAACAACAACTTTCTAAGGAAATTCAGCTCACTGCCTGCTTCAATTCAACCTTCATACCTGCCCCGGCCCAGCATCTCCTCTAGGACCTATATTCCCAGGGGAAATGGAGGGCTTGGTTTGAAGCTGGCAGTAAAGTCAGCCTCAGTATCTGAATTCAGTGCCATGTTTAAAGAAAGGAGACAAACAAAAAAAGGGGGTGTGCTGGTGGGTAGACTTAACCATCGTGCAGTGGTAATTCAGGGTTCTCCATTACATTTCCCACCTGAGCGTTCATGTTTGCCCCGTCTAGGTAGACCTGTCCTCCGGACTGGTGGATCAAGTCACACACGTCCCTGATGTTCTCCTCAAACACACCGTTGGTGGATGGATATGTGATCATAATGGCTGCCAGATTCTCCTTGTGTTTGTCCACCTATGGGACCGAGATGGGCAGAGAGAGACACAGGGAGAGAACGTTTCTTTCTTGGCCAAACACTTGTTGTTGATTTTAAAGAAAGATGAAGTCATGTTCTTCTCATTCCTGGAGCTGTCTCACAAAGCAAAATGGCATCTTGAAAGAATCTACAGTGATTACCCACTCCATAAGTCATTCCCAAGGCATAACACAATCCTTTCAGGCTAGGTCTTCATAATCAAGACCAAAAAGAATGTTGAGAAGATGTGGATCTTTTGGCGGTTTTCCCTTGGGTTGAGCTATCTCAGTAATTACCTCAGTCATCTTTGTTTCAAGACACGTATGTCTTTTTTCACAGTTAATCGGTCTCTGCTCATCTCACCCCTGCCCCCTTTCCCTCCCATTCCACAGAAATCAGAATTCCCCAAGGAGCATTCCTGCTGATCAAAATCGCCCTCATTTTTTCCTTTTGACAGAAGGCGAGCATATAAAAAACCACATTCCTGTTTTCATGTCCATTGAGTCAGAATGGGCTCAGGTGGAAATGAAAATGGAAAAAAAAAGGGGGGGGGGGGGAATTGCATCCTACATTGGAGAGAGTTCATAATTACAACTACTAGGCTTGAATATTTGTGGGAAAAGAGTTTGTGGGTCAAGGGAAGGGTAGCGTGGATGGGAGAGAGGAACAGCGTTGTATATTTTCAGCTTTCCTTTGAAAGCAATTACATGAAGTTGTCAGTCCGCGGGCCTAATAACCCCAACAGAATCGCATTGCTATTCATTCAGCTGATTTCTTTCCCTCTTAAGATGCAGCCTTCAGTCCACCAGCAGCAAGCAGATACGGTTGCTAAGCAACCTCTTCCTGGAGGTTGGAAGGTTACAAGTGGGGGTTGGTGTTTGACGGGAACACTGCCCAAAATTCAGCAGGTAGTAGCTGGGGCAGCCACAGACATATGCAAATCCTACATTTGTGTTTCACAAGATGGGCTACGTGTATGACTGGCGGCTGGCTTGTTAGTGAGGGGAGGAGCAGAAGCAGAGAGAAGGTTGGATGGAAGAATGCAGGAGTAGCCTTATAACCTCCATGAATAATGCATGTGAATTAGAGAATGGGGGAGGGGTTTCTGTGTAAAAGGTCACCCCCCTATTGGCCAGGGGAAGGAAAAATAGACTAGAGTCACTTTGATTTGGGACTAAAAAGGTGACCCTTGATTGTTCTTTATTCTTAAAGAGTCTATGAGGTTTGCACAGGAACTTTTTAAAGTATTGAAGGGCAGAGATGTCAGATTGAGGACTAGGGTGCGCCTGACCCAGGCCATTGTGTTTTCAATAGCCTCATATGGATGCGAAAGCTGGACAGTGAATAAAGAGGATCGTAGAAGAATTGATGCCTTTGAGTTGTGGTGTTGGAGGAGAATACTGAGGGTGCCATGGACTGCCAAAAGAACCAATAGATCTGTTTTGGAAGAAGTGCAGCCAGAGTGCTCCTTGGAGGCCAGGATGGCTAAGCTTCGTCTCTCCTACTTTGGACATGTAGTCCGGAGGAAACAATCGTTGGAGAAGGATGTCATGCTGGGTAGGGTGGAGGGTCAGAGAAAAAGAGGAAGACCTCCAACGAGATGGATCGGCCAGGTGGCATCATTGATGGACTCGGGGGTGGCAGCGGTGGTGAGGTTGGCCCAGGATCGAACATTGTTTCGTTCTGCTGTGCATGGAGTCGCTATGAGTCGGTTCCGACTCGATGGCACCTGACAACAACAACAACATGAGGTTTGTGGTCTTATGTCTGTTTCTCTAGAGCTAGTCCCAGGATGAGTCTTTTCATTGTGATCTTGTGTTCACTTCTTTTGGGTATACACATAGATAGGAAAACAGGTATTGGGGTTGCAGAAGAGTGTTTTCATTGTTTTTTCTCCTTCCTTCCCTTCTTTCCATTTCTAAGGTTTACCTTATTCCAAAATCAGTACAAGGGACCAATCCAGAGAGTGATGTACTCAGATACATCGATGCAGTCTGCTGTGTCCCTGATTCTCACGGCCCCTTCTCAACCCAGATCTCTCCCAGTTTCTACAGGACAGACCAAACATACCATGGCCTTGAGGTGGGCGACGTCAATATTCCCATACTTGTCCACCTCCACTGGCTGAATCTTCATGCCTGCCATGTGAGCACTTGCTGGATTGGTCCCATGTGCTGATTTTGGAATGAGGCAAACCTAAGGAATGGAGAGAAAGGAAAAGAAAAAGAGCAAAACACTATCAGTACCTATTTCCACAAGTACATACCCCAAAGAAGTGGAAGCGGGAACACAAACAGATATGTGTCCGCCAGTCTTCATCTCAACACTGTTCAAAATAGTCAAAAAGGCTGGAAACAACCTAAATGTCTATCAACAGATGAAAGGATAAATTGTGGTGGTTACATCCACTGGAAATTCTTCATTACTCAGACATAAATAGAAATAAAGTCCTGGTCAATACCCCAGCATGGCTGAACCTTAAAACATTATGCTGAATGAAATTAATCAGTCACAAAAGGACCAACGCCCTACGATCTCACTTATACGGGATTCACACATGCATCAGAACCAAAGCTTCTTAGTGGCTGGCAGGGCTGTGAGCACCGAGTTTACATTATGGTAGTGGGATGATTAGGAAAAAGACAGGGAGAGGGGTACGGAACAAGAAGTATATAATCAACGTTATTGGATTATGCATGTGGAAACTGGTGAATGTTCTGTTGTGTAGATTTTTACCACAACTAAAGAAAAAAAGCAGGTGGTGGCGGGTGGGGAGAGCCAGTCATAGCAACAGAAAGATCCTCAACATAATTGGAGCATCAATTAAGTAGGTGCCACATGCTTTTATTTAAGCTGACCCAATTAAATTATTACTGCTCTTTCCAAACTATGTCCAAAAGAGGAGTTTCCATTTGATCCCCAAATATTGCTCCCTAAAGACTTACAGATATTCACATTCTCTTCCCTACCCCAGCACACCAAAAACATTAAGTGCCGTGGAGTTGATTTTGACTCATAGGGTTTCCGAGGGTTGTGGTTAGCAGTCTAGTGGCTATCCTACAAAGCCACACCAAGACCCCACACCAAAAATTGTTGTTGTTGTTAAGTGCCGTCAAGTTGGTTCTGACTCACAGAGACCCTGTATAGGGTTCCCAAGGAGCAGCTGGTGAATTTGAACTGCTGATCTTCTGGTTCAAACTGACCTTTCGGTCCAGTGTTTATCCTACAGCGCCATACCAGGACACTGAAAACATACTTGTGCTTATTCAATTCTTGACGTAGTTATAGTACTGAGGGCAAACCTTACAAGACCAGAGACTGGAAAAGAGCTTCAGTGGTCTTCTCCGCTTCCCCGGGAGGGGTGAGAACAGTGGGCAGCCTTCCAGTGCTAACTGGGAAACAGATTGGGAGCAGCCAGGAGAATCAGAAACTAAGCACGTAAAATCACCAACTCCACTCTTCACTCACGTGACTGGCATTTGCATGAATGAATGTCTAGAGCCCACAGGATGAGTCTGTGGGTGGTTCAAATGGTTAATGAACCCGGCTGTTAACCAAAAAGTTGGAGGTTCCAGTGCACCCCGAAGTGCGTCAAAAGAAAAACCTGGTGGATCTACTTCTGAAGAAAACCCTGTGGAGCAAAGTTCCTCTGACACACAAGGGGTCACCGTGAGTTGGAATGACTCTGGAGCAGCTGGTGCTGGTTCTGACTGGTACAGGTAGGGCACACAGGGTCCGAGGGGACTCAGAAAAATCAGATGCTCCTTCAAGTTAGTTGAGAAGTCAAAGGGAAGCAGCTCACTAGTTGGAAGCTAAGCTGGGTCCTAGAGATGAGTTGGATTCTGGAGACGCAGTGTTAGGATTCCCAGATTGCAATCATTTCCATCTTCCTCCCAACATTCGTGTAAGTGTAGGCAAGGCCTGATGGCTCACTTGTATGGGGAAGCCCATCACCAAGGTTCCCCAAGAAAAGCAACTATAACCCAGAAAATAATCTTTCTGCCTTTTTTTAAAGCCCAGAATAATAATATCACAACCTCTGGAAGAAAGATGGATGGGATCGTAAAAGCTAGCTTTATAAAGGGAATACTTAGCTTCCAGCTGTTTCTCCAATACAGTGACGTCACCTGCTTTAGAAAAACACCCAGATATGAAAAGGGAACTCAATCCAGAGAGAAACACGGAATTGCTCTGACACTCACTCTTCTAAGAACTGGCTGTTTGTCATCTTTTGAATGACTATGGATCATACATGTTGTTCTCAAATCATTTTTCTTGTGTAAATGCTTTACCCCACTTCCCCTCTTTTTTTTCTCCATAATTTTCTCAGGTTAAAAGTTCAAGTCATCTGTCTTCTGGAAGGGCTGAGCCTCTCTCACAGAGATTTTATTTCACAGAAAGGATCTCTGAATAAAACGATCCCTTAAGGGCAGAGACTGATAAAGGAAGGGAAATAAAGGAAGGAAAAAAAGGAAGACCTAAATGAAGAATTCGGAGTCTGGTGTGGTGCTGTGGGATAATGCACTGGGCTGAAATGTCGGCGGTTCAAGCTCACCAGCCTCTCCTCGGAAACCCTGTGCAGGATAGCTGTGAGTTAGAATCAACCTGATGGCATTTCACAACAACAAATCAAGAGAAATCCTACTAAAAACAAAAATATCAAACACTGTAGTGAACTGATTAAGGACCCTCAAAGATGTTCATGTTCTCTTCCCCAAAACCCATGAATATTACGCAACATGCCAGAATGGACCCTGCAGTTGTGAGGAGGTTAAGGATCTTGTGATGGGCAATTTCCCTGACTTATCCAGGTGGGTCCTAAATATAATCAAAATGTCTTTATAAGAGAGGTGTAATAAACAAACAAATAAATAAATAAGAGGGGCAGGTGGAGACCTGACTACAAAGAAAGTAGAGGTGAAGACTGCAGCCAGAGGTCAAGGGGGTCATGGACAGATGAAGACTGGCGGGACCCTCAAAAGACTGTGGCTCTTCGAGCCTGGATCTGAATTCATCCCTGTGGCTGAACTTCCAACCAAACCACACACACTGACCAGTACCACCAGGGAGGGGTGCACGCCTAGCAAGAATCAACCATTCAAGATCCAAAGGGCAGCATTTGCTCAGAGACAAAGTTCTCAAGGCTGGAAGGGTTAGGAGAGAAGGATGAATGGTAACAGGAAAGACAGGGAGGAGGTGGAAATTGTCATCAGTGGCATGACACAGAATGTGTGTGAACTGCTGAATGGAAAATGAATTTACTCCGTAAACTTCCACAAAGCACAATGAAAAGTTTTTAAATGTAAGAAGAGGCAATGGGGGAGTCATGAGTCAAGGCATGTGGGCAGCCTCCAGGAACCAGGAAAGGCATGAAGCCTCAGGAAGAAATCAGCCAATACCCTGGCTCCAGGACTTTAGCCCAGAGAAACTGATTTCCGACTTCTGGCTTCCAGAACTCTAAGAAAATGCATTTATATCCTCTTAAGCCACTAATTTGTGTTAGCTTGTTACAGCAGCAATAGGCAACGAATACCAACTGCTGTGAAATTGATTTTGACTCCTAGTGACCCCACTGGTGTAGAATGGTTCTCAATGGTTGATTTTTTCAGAAGCACATCACCAGGGCTTTCTTCCAAGGTCTTCGTAGAAGAATTGAACCTCCAACCTTTAAGTGAGCAGCTGAGCGCTGGTAGATACTTCTATTTAGGAAACTTCCATTCTTTTCTAGAATGTTCATTTCTCCTCCCTTTAAAATGATGGGGTAGTGAGGAATCTGGAAGTATTAGGATCCAAGCCTAATGCTCTAGTTTATCCAAAGTGATTGCAGCTTTTGGCACATTTATGCCCATTGGGGAGATGCTACACTTTCCTAACTGCCCAGGGTGCCTGGCATAGTACGTCTCCGAGCAGAGACAGTCCTCAAAGACTTGGTGGATGAGTGAAGGAGTACAAAAAGACACTGGCTTCTCAACACTGGTAAAATTCCAACAACCAGAGGTCAACAAGATGGACCGGCACAGTGGCAGTATCAATGGGCTCAAACGTAGCAATGATTGTGAGGTTGGCCCAGGACTGGGCAGTGTTTCGTTCTGTTGTGCATAGGTATGAGTCAGAAATAACTTGATGGCACCTAACAACAACAACAACAAAGGCCGCTAATTTGTCTTAGGAAACTGAGAAGAGAAAAATATCTGTAGATAGGATTGTTGGTTGCTTTTTGGTTTTTTTGGTCAATCTTTTCCATTCGTTTAGGAACCTCAGTCTGAGTTGCTATTTAAATGGAAAATTATTAAATGCTTAGTTAGGGCAACATCTAGCACATGGCAACTGTGACATGCTGTAGTTATTAAGGGCCGCCACGTCGGTTCAGACTCATATCAACCCCGTCAGGGTTTCTGAAGAGTGGCAGGTGGTTTTGAACCACCAACCTTGAGGTTAGCAGTCCAGTGCCTATCCAACGTGTTTGTTAAATAAACTTGTATTCCCCACTAACAAAACTGACAAATCAAGAATGTGGGCATTACACTTTAGGACCTCCTGAAATTTAACGAAAGGGCAAATGCGAAAATAACTTCAGGAGTGGCTGGGTCATCAGGGACCCGGGCAGTACGGTGACCATGGCCCTTTCTAAATGGAAAGGTATGTTTTGCTGGATCCCATTAGAGTGTATTGCTTAGGAGCAGCTGCCTCCAATGCCTCAGACGTCACAGATGTGGAAAAATCTTCCCTGATGATTTGAATCATAAGTCATTTTCTTCTACTCTAACTAAACGAGTTGGCCTCAGTTAAGACTTTAATCTAGAAAGGACACCGACATTTTCAGAGTTGTACTTCTGTTATTTCTACAAGCTCTACAAAAAGGATGCCTTCCTTCCCTTTCTCCCTAAGGTGTAGCACCCAGCTCCACGCTGTTCAGGAAGAATGGCATGCCAAGTCACTTGTGCACTGAGACTGGGTCACCACCGCCCCACCCCATCTCTGGGCCCTCTTGCTCTTACTCGCCTGAGAGTGGCAGGTCCTTCTGTCCCTCCTCTGAGTCCTACTCATTGCTCCCTCTAAGAACTCCACATTTGTGTAGAGGCCCTAGCCTCTTCACGTAGGATGTCACCAAACAAAGGAGTCAGACACACATTCCTTCACCCACCGTTTGAGGCCAAAGGCACTACCACTGGAAATTAGGGGCATTCTAGCAAGCCCATTTGCATCTTCTGGACCTCATGAGGCAGCTTGGACCCAGCCAGTCTCTTTGGAGACTAGATTCTCAGAAAACCAGTCAGATCAAATCGATCTGACTCATGGTGAGCCCTGTGTGTCAGAGAAGAGCTGTGCACCATAGAGCTTTCACCAGCTGACTTTTCAGAAGTAGATCGCCAAGCCTTCTTTCGGAGGCACGTCCAGGTGGACTTGAACTGCCAACCTTTGGATCAGCAATGAGCACATTAACTACTAAAAGACTCCAGACTCTCATACCAAACTTGGCTTGCATTAGTGCCTCATTATTTGCTTTGTGTTTTTAGTATAAAACTGACCAAAATTGTGCTCAGGCACAGTGAAAACTAAAGAAAAGTTCAAGTGTGATCTCTACTTCCTACCCAAGCCTATAGCCAGGCCTGAACCAAAGAGAGGAAATTCAGATGGCAACATCTCTTCCTACCCCACACTCCCCGGGGAGACCAGTTCCATGACCAGCAGAGGACTTTCACAGAGAGGATTTGAGCAGAAGCCTTCTATTTCTGTGTTTTCCCTCCCTGGGGTCGAGTGAGATACCATAATGGCCACTTCACAGAAACGTATTTCTTTATAATAGACCACTCCCCAACCCCCCACATCTGCTTCCGTGAGCTTGCACAGAAGGAAAGGACAGGCCCCTGGCGCCTGAGGGTTGGACACACTGCAGCCCCAGACTCACTGTTCTATGCCTTTCTCCTTTCTGGTCCAAGTAGGCTCGGATGGTGGCCAGCCCGGCATATTCCCCCTGGGCTCCACTGCAAGACAAGAAGAGAAGGATCAGAGTTTGGGGTTATTTGCTTTCATTTGCTTGTTCAGTTGGGCACCACTGGGCCAGGCATTCTGGACGCTTCAGGAAGTCCATCAAGTTCTGTGCCATGAACAGCCAAAGGAATAGCACCTAGTGGTATGCCAAAGCTCCCCGACTTGTGCTCAAAGGTGGGCCTTTTAGGCCCTTGCCCAAGACCTGAACAAAGCTAACACTGAAGCCTATGGGAACTCCACTGCCACATCCCTCCCACACACACCCCATAAGCTCCTTGGATGGCAGGATCCCACTGGAATTGTATCCTCTCCCAGTCCAACAGCTGCACTGGATTTTCAGTTTTGATTTTGTGTGTTTTTTCCTTTTGTTATTCTGTTGTTTTCATTTTATTCTCTCTTCTTCCCTTGCATTTTATACTATCTCCACTTTTATTTTTCCTTCTTTCTTCTTTTTGTCATTTCCCCTCTTCCTTTTTTTCTTTTTTCCTTCAGATTTTTCTTTACTAGTCTCTAGTCTCTTTTTCTTTTCAGTAGCCTCTATATGCATGTGAAAGCTGGACAGTGGATAAGGAAGACTGCAGAAGAATTGATGCATTTGGGTTATAATGCTGAAGGAGAATATTAAAAGTACCATGGACTGCCAGAAGAACAAAAGTATCTGTGCTGTAAGAAGCACAGCCAGAATGCTCCTTAGAAGCCAAGATGGCTAGACTCCATTGCTCATACTTCAGACATATTATCAGGAGGGACCAGTCCCTAGAGAAGGACATCAAGCTTGCTAAAGTAGAGGGTCAGAGAAAAAGAGGGAGACCCCCAACGAGCTAGATTGCACAGTGGCAGCAGCAATGGGCTCAAGCATTACAATTGCGAGGTTGGCACAGGACCGAGCAGTGTTTTGTTCTGTTGTGTATAAGATCGCTATGAGTCAGAACCAACTCAACCGCACCTAACAAGTCTCTTTCTCTTTTCATCTTCCCTCTCCCTGGTTTTTTGTTGTTGGTTTTAATTTCTTCCTTTCATTTTCTCTGATTTTCCTCTTCTATACCTCCATTTTCCAGACATTCTTTTTTTTGGGGGGTGCAGTTGTTGCCTGTTGTTATTTATTTTTCTTCTTTATTATTTTCTCTTTTCATTTTTGGTTGTTTGTTTATTCTGTTTTGTTTTCTTGTGTGTGTATGTCTGTGTGTGTGGTTCTACTCTCTCTGCTGTGACAGGAGACAGCGACCATGCCCACACAGCTCAGCCACAATCATTCATACCTTTTGTGGCTCCACCCACTGGGCAAGCACCAATACCAGCTCCTATATCACTGAATCAATACCAGACAGCAGCCAACACCAGTGAAACCCACCCTAAACTGAGGGGCACGAAGAGACAAGAATGGTACACACACCTCCATTCTCTAACTACACCCACAGGAAACAGTTGGTGAGAGCCTAAGAACACATCAACATACAATCATCAATACCACAATGTCCCAGAGACATCCATTTCACTCACATGAAGAAACAAGAGAGAACCAAACAGTTCACACAAATGACCAAGATACAGAGCCTGAAACTGTTTCTGAGAAGGAAAAGGTCATGGAACGAACTGGCAAGCGGGAAGATGAAGACACAGGGAGACACAGGGAGGAGCGTAAGAGTTAAAGGAAAAAGAAGTCAATATTGCTAACTAATGGTCCAGGAAGGGGATTGCAGTCATTGTAATGAAACAAAGTATATGATTTGTTGATTCTAAAATGGATGACCTGCTGTGTAAATCTTCACTCATTTATACACAAAAATAATAATTTGTGCGGAAATTTAAAGGACCTAGATGTGTCAAAACTATCTTGACAACAGTGTTGAAGGATTCACATGACAGGATTTCCCGGCTTTTGGTACAACCACAGTCATCAAGGCTATTGTGTAACGATACACACACATCTAAGGAACAGAAGAGAAAATCCAGAAATCCACCCACACTTGTGTATTTAACTGATTTTTGACAAGGGCACCAAAGAAATTTCAATGGTAAACAGAATATTTTCCAATAAATAGTGCTGGCATAACTGGATACCCCTATCAGACTGGACTGAACACTGTTCTTCTAAACATCTTGCCCACTCAGCACTTGTGAATGTGAATAATGCTAATGTGAATTTGGGAATAAGGTCTTTGCAGATGTAATCAAGCTAAAATGAAATTATGACTAGATTTGGGTGTGTCCTAAATGTAGTGACTGCTGTTGTTAACTGCCATCGAGTCGGTTCGGACCCATAGCAACCTTGTATCGGTTTCCAAGGAGTGGCTGGTGAACTTGAACCTCTGACCTTGTGGGTCAAATACCTTTGTGGTCCAGCTCATTAACCCCAGCGCCATAGCAGGACTCCAATCCAATGACTGGTGTCTGGATAAGAGGAGGACAATTTGGACACAACAACAGAGACACAGAGGAAAGATGGTCATGTGGAGAGAGGCAGAAATTGGAGTGACACAGACACAAGTCAAGGAAAATCAAAGGCTTGCTGGCAACCACCAGAAGCCTGGGAGCTGCAAAGACGGAATGTCCCCTGGAGCCTTATGAGGAAACAGTATCCTACTAACACCTTTAGATTTCTAAGCTTTAAGTACCAAAAGAGAGTACATTTTTGTTGTTTTAAAGAAAAACAAAAACAAGAAAAAACGTAATTTTAGGGATGAATTAGCTCTCTAATTCACCCTGGCGGTGCCATAGTTAAATCACTTTGCTGCTAACCTAGAGGTTGTTGGTTCAAACCCACCAGCTGCTCCATGGGAGAAAGATGAGGCAGTCTGCCTCTAGAAAGATTTCCAGGTCCGGAGACCCTGTGGGGGCAGGTCTACTCTGTTTTATACGGTCACCCTGAGTTGGAATCACCTCCACAGCACGGGTTTGGTTTTTGACATTTTGGGTATGACGAGACCACATTTGCTTATTCATTCATCTGCTGACAAATACTTGGGTGGTTTCTATACCTTGTGACAATTGTAAACAGTGTTGTTATGAACACTGGCTTAAGAGTTATTTTTAAATATATAGCTACAATACCACTATCATCCCTAAAATAATAATAGTAATTCCTTTAAAACCTCAAATATTTAGTTAGGGATCATATGCTCCCTAGAAGAACTAAGCACTTTAACCTGGTACTACGGCAATCCATCTCCAGCCAGGTCCCAGCCGATGAAAGCAAGCAGCCAGCCAGCTAGCTGCGGTCACAGTGCTCAAAGGCATCGCTTTTAAGCTTTGGGTGTTACTGACATACATTCCTGAGGGCAAGGCTGAAGCAATGGTAAACTTATTTAATGTTCCCAGTTCTCTGCATGGGGAGGACAAGGAAGTGAATAATAGGTTCTTTGTTGTCATTCTTAAGTACCATCAAGTCGGTTCTGAACTATAACAACCTTAAGCATAGCAGAACAAAACACTGCCCAGTCCTTCTCCGTCCTCACAATTTTTGCCACACTTGAGCCCATTGCTGCTGCCACTATGCCAATCCATGTCATTGGAGGTCTTCCTCTTTTTCACTGGCCTTCCATTTTACCAAGCACTATGTCCTCCTTGGAGGCCAAGATGGCTAAGCTTCGTCTCTCATACTTTGGACACA
>NW_006408574.1:12061591-12081528 GCF_000296735.1 Chrysochloris asiatica
GTTGATAAGAATGTTACTTATTGGTCCAGTGGTGAGGATTTTTGTTGTCTTTACAAAACATTAGGATGGAACAATTTAGAATGGAAACACTTGCAAACTCCTTTGTTGTTGTCGTTAAGCACCGTCAAGTAGGTTCTGACTCATAGTGACCCTGTATGAGATTTCCAAGGAGTGACTGGTGGATTTGAACCACCAACCTTGTGGTTAGCAGTCCAGTGCTTAAAACTCCTATAGGAGCATTGGTAGTTTGTCAGATAGGCAGGAGAAGTGGCGATTTGAGAAGAGGCCAGAGAAAGGGGAAGCCTGCGGCACCGGGCAGTGCAGCAGGGCTTCGAGCCTGGGTGAAAAAGGGGGAGAAAGGAGTGATATCTGGGCAGCAGGCAGAAGCTAACTGATAAAAAATTAGCACAAACTGTTCTAGTAGTTAAGCACATTCTATAAACCAAACCTGGCACTTTAGGGTCAGCCCCACACTACTCCCTAAAAGGTCAGCGGTTCGAACCCACCAGCCGCTCCTCGGAAACCCTATACAGGGTGGCTATGAGTTGGACCTGACTCAAGGGCACTTAACAACAACATAAACCTGGTGGCACTGTGGGTTAGGTGTCAGGCTGCTAATTGCCAAGTTGGCAGTTCAAACCCACCAACTGCTCGTTGAGAGAAAGGTTTACAGACTCAGAAATTCTAAACATTAGGTTACAGTGCAGCTGCAAGATGCAGACAGAGTAGGCAGAAAGAACTGGTGATCTGCTTCAGAATACCAGGCAATGAACATTGTACAGATTCAAGTGGCAAATGCTTGTTACTATATACACTTACCACCGCTGATAATACCACCCCATCTATGTGCTTTACAGTGAAAATTAGATCAGATCTCACGTCAAGTCTGTGCCTCACAATCAAGTGGCCGATTTGAGATTAGGAAACATGCTGAGTTTCTCCCCACAGCTCTGGAAATCCACATAAAGGTTATCTTTTCCCAGATGGTGGGGGCCTCAGCCAATGGCTTTTCTCTTTTCACTTGTGTCTTTCTGACCTTTCCTCATCTTGTTTTGATGGAAGAAGGTCAATCCAGATATTTGGGTTGGGGCTGAAACAAAGAGCTAGAGGAAGCCTGTATGCTAACCACTTGCTCAGAAATGAAGCTTAGGTTTTGTTTTCGGTTGGTAGGTTTTTGCCTCAGGTGCAAGCTATCAGTGCTTCAACCCAAGTGCTAATGATGCGCTTAGCTCAAGCAAGGCTAACTATTGGGCTACTACAAAAATAAGGAGTAAGAGTGCCACCTTTTGGTGGAAAGGTTTAATGGCAGGTAATGATCTACAATGCCCAGACTGAGCTTCCCTTCAGGTGGAAGGGAAGCTTGATGCAGTTGATAAGTGCCTTGGAGTCGATGACTCATAGAGCCTCTGTATAGGGTTTCCGAGGAGCTGCTGGTGAGTTTGAACTGCGAACCCTGTGGTTCAAACTGACCTTACAGTCCAGTGCACTGTCCCCCAGTGTCACACCAGGAAGGGAAGCTAGGACAACGGTTTCCTCACACCTATTTAAGATGAGTCCTGGTGTGATGTAGTATAGGATAAGCACTGGAACAGTCAATTTGCACCACAAGATCGGCGGTTCAAACTCATCAGCCGCTCCCTGGAAACCCTATACAGGGTTGCTATGAGTCAGAATCAACTCAAAGGCAACAATACATTTAAGAAGAAGTGATCAACCTGCTGACGGTCACCAGACTCATAAACATCACCTCTTAGAAAACAATGGCTCTGGTTGGCGGCATGCACTCAGGCTGCTGAGAACTGCTGCAGGCAGCATTGTTTAGTGGGGCTGAGAGCAAGCTAGAAGACGGCATTCAGGAGACGGGGAACCAGCATAACTGTGGAGCAGGGACACACTCACACTCATACTCACAGGGAGAAATCAAAGAGGAGGTGATGGGATCCAACCGTTTCGTGATGGTTTAAACCTAGACCCCACCTGAATCCACATTTTGGTTTTAACTACGGATGTTCGGAGCTGCTAATCAATGTGATTTTATATACAAGCCACAGCACAGGGTAGCTAGAAGCCCTTTACTAAAATTAGTGCAGTCCAAAGAACCTTCACCATTACCAAGAATCATGTTGTTATTAAGTGCCTCTGAGTTGGTTCTGACTCATAGCAACTCTGTATAGGGTTCCCAAGGAAAGGCTGGTGGATTCGAACCACTGACCTTGCAGTCCAGACCGACCTTGGGGAACGGTACATTATCCTACAGTATCACATCAGGACTCCACTAAGAACCTTAGGAGTAAAAAATTATTTTATAAATGACTGTTGCATATTGGGAGGAATTTCATTTGATCTGGTTGTTGTTGTTGTTGTGAAGTGCCATCGAGTCAGTTCTGACTCATAGTGACCCTGTATAGGATTTCCCAGGAGTGGCTGATGGCTCTGAAGCACTAAACTTGTAGTTAGTAGTCCAGTGCTTATCCTACAGCTCTATACCAGCGCTCCTTAAAAGGTTAGCTCTTCACAACAAATTCTTACTGGAACATCACAAAAAATCAGTCCCAAGGGAACTGTAATGAAGCGTGAGCTCTGGTTGCTATGTGTTGCTATGGAGTAGATTCCAACTCATGGAAATCCCACGTGACAGCAGCTCTCAGAGATGACTCTGTAGAGCACAGGTGAAAAGTACTGCCCTGCCTAAGCAGAAACATTAAGGTGGGTTCAGGTTCTAAAATGCATTTCATCCTGTAAAGGAGGTCCTGGGTCAATGACTGTTGTCAATTACAGAGACCATCCCAGGTCTACCTTAACTGTTCTTTAAAAAAAAAAAGGTGACTAATTTTCAACAACAAGAACTTTCAGGATGCCCCAAGAAATTCTTCAGGTGTGGCTGCCTTGGAATATTTGGAGATGGGTCATAGTAGCTGTTGTTTTTACAAGAGAATTTTCTACATGAGTTTTATATTTACCCAAAAGTCACATAGAACCCATTTTGTAGAGTATATACTATGTTGTTGTTAAGTACCGTGGAGTCGGTTCGGACTCATAGTGACCCCGTACAGGGTTTCCGAGGCTGCAAATCTTAACGAGAGCAGAAAGCCTCATCTTTCTCCAGCAGAACAACTGGTAGTTTCGAACTGCCGACTTTGAGGTTCGCAGCCTAATTCGTAACCACTATGCTACCAGAGCTCCTTAGAGTACACTATAATTCATGCTTTTAGATAACTACACCAGTAGTTACCAAATTCCTGCTGAATTATAATTAGAAAACAGTATTTGCGTTCTCAACTGGAATGGTGTATTTTTATACAAGCCCAAAACTGTTTTAAAAATGTGCCCTTAGGAAGATAATCTTGTGGAATCTAACAAACTTTACACTTGGTGCCAGGAATTCAAACTATATTTACATATAAAATGTAAATTATATACATAAACTTATATAAATATGTATATATTCTTTGGTGCTTGGAATTCACAGTTGTAATGGTGAATCAAATTTAGAGTAACAAATGTCTAGATTTATCAGATCAATTTTATTATAACCAGATATAATTTGGTTTGTTTTAATTTTCTCTAAATATGCACCTGAGAACAATTTTATAGCTTTTTTTATGGCTGTGATTCTGGAATTTTAAATCCCAGCGGAGTCACCTATGGTGGACAAGTTTCAGCTGAGCTTCCACAGTAAGACAGACTAGGAAGGAAAAGTAGATGACTTTTGAATGTTTACCACTGAAAACCCTAGGAATAGCAGTGAAACACTGTCAGATAGCACCAGAATATTGAAAGCTGAACCATAATGAAAAGCACCAGAATATTTTCAGATACAGTCCTGGAAGATGAGCTCCTCAGGTGAGAAGTCACTCAAAATACGACTGGGGAAGAGCTGCCTCCTCCAAGTAGAGTTGACCATGATGACACAATGGAGCAAAGCTTTCAGGACCTTCATTTGCTGATGGGGAACAACTCAAAATAAGGAAGCAACAGCTGTAGAAACAGCTGTAAACGTCCATTAATAATCGAAACATGGAGCGTATGAAGTATGAATCTAGAAAAAATGGAAGTTGTCAAAAATGAAATGGAACACATAAAACATAAAACACATAAAACTTCCAACAACAACACACCATTACAGCTTGTGCA
Organism: Chrysochloris asiatica; assembly: GCF_000296735.1. Lineage (NCBI taxonomy): Eukaryota > Metazoa > Chordata > Mammalia > Afrosoricida > Chrysochloridae > Chrysochloris > Chrysochloris asiatica. Next base: position 12,065,726 of record NW_006408574.1, read on the forward strand.
TGGGCCACATTTCCTGTATAATTTCAGGAAGTTTTTCTTTAAATTGTCTACAAGTCATGTGCTTATTTAAATATAATTTAATAATGTTTGAAGTCTTTGAGAGAGTTTTTTTAGACTATGTTTTAAGTATATTTGATTGCTTTTAAAGATATTTTTCCAAGAAAAATATTTCTCTCACAAGTGCTAAGCTGTAAATTTAAAGATTAAGTTGATCATTCTCTTTGACTCTAATATCTCCAATGTCTAGCATTCAATACTTTGTACAAATTATAATATTTGGAAGCTAAAGTATATCTAGGACTCCTGGCGTGGCACTGTAGGATAAGCACTGGATTGTGAATCACAAAGTCAGTGGTTCAAATCCACCAGCAGCTGCTCCTCTAGAACCCTACACAGGGTCATTATGGAGTCCTGGTGAGGTGCTTGCTGTAGGATAAGCAGTGGACTATTAGCTTCAAAACCTCAAACCCACAAGACACTCCTCAGAAACCCTATATAGGATTGCTGTGAGTCAGAACTGGGTGCATACACTGTTTTAGGTGGTTACTTGGTTCTAACTCATAATAAATCTGTATAGGGTTTCTGAGAAGCAGCTGATGGGTTTTAGCCACTTACATATTGATTAGCAATCTAGTGCTTATCCTACAAGGTCACACCAGGACTCTGATGTGCTGGTAGTGGTGATGTGCCGTGGAGTCGGTTCTGACTCATAGCGACCCTATACAGGATTTCCAAGGCTGTAAATCGTTACGGGAACAGAAAGCCTCATCTTTCTCCTGCGGAACAGCTGGTAGTTTTGAACTGCTGACCTTGAGGTTCGCAGCCAGATATGTAACCATTACGCTACCAGAGCTCCTTAGGACTCTTGCGTAATGTTTGGAATATCACTTTCTGTTGATTCTATCTCTTAATTGATCTTAATGTATTTGTGCTTCACATTCCAGATGGGTCTTGCTGCCCCGTGTGTAGTGGCTTGACCATCAAAGGCCAGTTTCAAGACTTGCTCCAGTGGAAGATGCTCACCACCTAACCAGTCTCCTTTGATGGTATCCCCCAGATCCACTTACTCCCCAACCCAATGGCTGCACATTAGGATCCTCTAAGGAGTTTGTAAAAAAATTAAGAAACCTGGCCACTGCTCTCCCGACTCCCTGACTACTCCTTGGGAGGCACAGGGAGTCTTCAACAGCTCCCCAGGTAATTCTAACTCTCAGGAAGGTGTGAGATGCCTGCACCCCGGCCGTTCTCAAAGTGCGGTCTCCAGGTCAGTAGCATCAGCCGCACCTTGTAGGAGTAAATGGAGATGTGGACCATCTCATTTTCTGATAACAGTTCTGTCCAGACATGAGTTGATGGGCTGCAACCCAGACTTACAAAATCTGGGGCTTTACAATATTACAGGCCCTCCAAGTGATCCTCATGCACAAGGAAGTTTGAAGCCATTAGTGACCCCCTGCTCACACATTAATTTAAGAGTCTCCCTAGGAAGAGACTCAACCCCATCTACATTCTAGTCTGCAGTTCTGAAAGACAAAACGTTTTGAAAGACAAAAACCATTTTCCTCTATGTCAAAAGTCAAGCGAGCTAATAGTGATTCACGTTTGTTTTCCATTTTAGATGTTCGTGGTGGTGGTTGTGTGCGGTGGAGTCTGTTCTGACTCATAATGACCCTGTATAGGGTTTCCGGGGCTATAAATCTTTATGGGTGCAGAAAGCCTCATCTTTCTCCCATGGAAAGGCTAATAGTTTCGAACTGCTGACCATGAGGTTAGCAGCCGAACTCATAACCACTACATGACCAGAGCTCTTTGAGATGTTCATAGGCGGTGTTAATTATTGTTTCTGTCTGGGTAAACTAGACCTCAGTCTTTAGCCTGGACATTCCTAGGGGGTGTTTGTGAGCTGTTATATGATTTTCAGCATGTCAAAGTGTGATGGGGAACAAGTTGAAATGAGTCGTGCTGAGCACAGTGGACAATAAAAAGGTAATTATATATTAGACTCTTTTCTCCACCAAGTTGAAAATGCTCTCTGGGTTCCGAGGTTCTGCAAACAAACAGGAGACCATGGAGCGCACTTCTTGACGTTAAACTTTAGGCCATATAAATATGCTTGGAGTGCCAGGTGGTGCAAGAGTTAATGCACTCGGCTGCTAAGCAGAAGGTTGGAGGTTTGAATCTACTCAAAGGCACCTACTTGGGAGTGGCAAAAATTTGCCAATGACAATCCTATTGGGCACATAGAATTCTACTCGGACATACATGAGATAGCCATGAGAAGAAATCAACTCTACAGCAAGTGGTGGTAAAAATACCCTTGGACCTTAAATGTTCCCAGAAAATACAAAAACAAGTGGAGCCTACACTTCTGAACACCCGTTGTTGTTGGATGCCTTGGAGTTGATTGCTGCAATAGAGCTGATTCTGATTCACACCTGCCCCATGAAGGACTTCTGGGATTGTAATCCATAGTGGGAGTGTACAGCCTCATCATCTTTCTCCCCAGGAACGGCTGATGGGTTTGAATCACAGACCTTTCAGTTAGCTGTCCAATACCTAACTCACAGCACCCATAGGGCACCTTTCATAGGGTTCGTTGCCGTTGTTAGGTGTCGCTGAGTCAGTTCTAACTTAGAGACTGTATGTACCATAGAATGAAACACTGCCCAGTCCTGCGCTGTCCCCACAATTGTTATGTCCATTAGTGCTGCCACTGAGTCAATCCATCTTGCTGAGGGTCTTCCTCTTTTTTGCTGACCGTCCACTTTACCAAAGATAATGCCCTTCTCCAAGGACTGCTCCCTCCTGACAACATGTCCAAAGTATATGCGACTGTCTAAGGAACCATCTGGCCATACTTCTTCCAGAAAAGATTTGTTCAGTCTGCTGGCAGTCCAGGGGACTTCCTATATTCTTCTCTTACACGATTAATTCAAATGCATCAATTTTTCTCTGGTCTTCCTATTCTTTGTCCAGCTCTTAGAGATGGGTCTTACATTTGTAGCTCTCTGAAGCTGGAGAAGACATCACTACCAGGATAAGAACTCTTAACCCTCAGCAAGACAGGGGTTGGGTATGAAAGCTGCTGCCAATTACATGAAGGAGGAGGGGAGGATGGAGAAAGAGACTCAGATATACTAAAAGGTAAACATTCTCAGACCGTGGTTTGCACCCTTGATTGCAAACTGGAATCCTTCAGGGAGCTTTAAAACAAAACTCCTTGTTCATGGGTCCCTCCCCTCACCCTCTTTCCCTTTGAGATGATTTAATCTGGGGCTGTGCATGTAGCCATTCCAGAGTGTTGTAAACACACTGTGTGATTCTCATTTCCAGCTGAGGTGGCAAGCCACTGCTTCAACAGAAGGAAAACCTCCTTCTTCTCAGTTAGCCTTCTACCTCTCTGTCTGGCCAGGACCTTGATCTACTGCAAGGGTCTTGAGAAGTTGCTATCTAAAAGGGCACTGCAAGGTGCTTTGGCAGTGTAGTGGTCACCTCAAGGTCAGCAGTTCGAAACTACCAGCGATTCCGTAAAAGAAAGATGAGGCTTTCGGATGCCATAAAGATGCACAGACTCGGAGACACTGTACAGGGTCTCTATGCATCGGAACCGACTCCACGGCACATCACCATCACCACCACCACGACACTGCAGATGTGGCCATAGTCCATCATAGGGATAGAGGGAAAGCTTTCTACATTTTCAATATTTAATAAATATACTATTGCTTTGGCTTAAGAATTTGCTTTCAGATTCTTTCTATATTAAAGAAAACAAACAAAAACAAGCAAGCAAGCCAACAAGTGCGAAATGATGGTGTTTTCCTGAAGGCCTGACTTTCAGGAGGTCAGTTCTTCCCTATGTATGAAGTGAGACTTTGAGAGGCTGTTATTGAAAATCCTTTCATTTGTCATGTGTGTTTTTCCTAATGGGCTTGTATTTTATGGTGTTGTTGTTAAGTGCCATCGAATTAGTTCCGACTCATAGTGACCCTGTAGGGTTTTGGAGGAGTGGCTGGTGGGTATGAACCGCTGACCTTGTGGTTAGCAGTCCAGTGCTTATCCTAAAGCGCCACACCAAAGCTCCATGTATTTTATAGTGGGCTGTTTTTACAATGTGTGCTGCCAACAGGAGATCGGGTTTGATTGTGTTGGACTCCAATTTGATTCATGTCTGGACAGCACTCTTATCAGAAAGTCGAGAAGACAAATGTCCCCGTTTCCCACAAAGTCAACAAGAACACCAGAGAAGTCTGCACTTCTTAGAACAAACAATCACACAAGATCAAAAGGCAGCGTTCGCCCAGGGGTAGCACTCAGAAGGCCGGAAAGGAAAGAAGGACAGAGGGAATTGGGGAGGAGACAGGGAGGAGTGTTGTTACATGTGGGGACTACACTCTAGTCAATATCATGGATCAAAACGTGTGTGGGTTGTTGAATGGAAAACCTCTCTGCTCTATTAATTTGAATACAAATCACAATACACAGAAGAGCAAACAAAACAGAAACCCACCCTGGTGCAAGATCCGTAGGGTTTACATATGTACCATTGCACGCACAAATAAGCCAGCTCATAAAATGTCAAAGCAATAAAAATCTGTTTTAAAATATATTTGCTGTCTGATAATTTAAATAGAAAGTCTGTCTTCCCTGAGCTGCTGGGGGTCGGCTAAACTTTGAATAATAGGAACGAGAGAATCTAAGGGCAGATGTCACTCCTGAACATATCCTACCCCAGGATCTCACATACAGATCACGTGCTGGTACTTAATTCATCTAGTAGCGTACTGGATTATGAGTTGGAACTGACTCAACAGCACTCAACAATATTAACAATGGATCACAAGCTGAGCTGCTAACCACAAGGTCAGCAGTTCAAATGTACCAGTCACTCCTAAAGAGAAACATGAGGCTCTCTGCTCCTGCAAAGATTCACAGGCTTGGAAACCCTACGCAGGGTTGCTATGAGTCGGAACTTGCTGCCTCTCAGAACCACTTGGTTTGCTTCTGGTGATCAGCAGCTTGGAGTAGGGCCCAGGAATGTGCATTTTTAACAAGTGCCTCTGTGGTTCTGATAGAACCCTATGCTTTTAAAAGCACCGGTTCTTCAGACTTTGAATTTTGCAGACAAAGAAACGGAGGTCAGAATTGGGGAAAGGACCTTTCAAAGCTAAAGGACAGAACCAGAACAGGATCCAAGTTCTCTTGGCTCTATTTGATTGAGTCTTTGCTGCTCGTTAGCAGTTAACCTGTGTGATTGAGTCTGATATGCTAGGTCACTGATTGGTAAAGTAGCTAGAAGGCTCATTCACCCTTTGTACTGCTCCCTCCCCCACTGCATGGGGAGGGGGGGTGTGGGGGTGGGTTGGCCTTCAGACAGAACACTGAAAGGAGATGCTGTGAAACCTCAGAGGGTAGGCCTTAAGAGATCTGCAGCTCCCACATCCTTCATCTCAGAACTCCCAGTTTTGAACCCAGATGCCATGCTGTGAGAAGCTCATGACCCATGTGGGGGAAGAACTGAGACCCTAGCCAACAGCTCAGCACCAACTTGCCAGCCATGTGAATGAGGCCCCTTTAAAGCTTCTAGCCACTCCCCCATGCCAGCCAACACCGTGTGAAATTCAACAGTCTAGTCAGCGCACAGAATCATGGGACTAGTAAATTGTTGCTTTAAACTTCTAAGTTCAAGAGTGGGTTGTTATATAACAAAAGATCGCTGATATTCCCCATACCTGTTAGGCTGGAAAGAGATTTGGTCATAGCCTGTAAGTTCACACAAATCCTTCTCAAGCTCTCGGAATAGCTGCTGGTATCCTTGAGTTTGGTCCAAAGGCACGAAGGGGTGGATATTTGCAAATTCTTTCCATGTGATGGGCTGAAGAGCAAGAAGAAGGTGGTAAAAATACACACAAGCACACACGTACATACACTCATTGCCACTGAGTTGATTCCAACTCATAGCAACTCTTTCTTTATAGGGTTTCCAGACAGTGAATCTTTACAACCTCATCTTTCTCCCTCAGAGCGACTGATGAGTTTGAACCACCAGCCTGGAACCGCAGTGGAACCAGGGCGCTGTATATAAACATATCCATAATACTATTTTTGGAGTCCTGGTGTGGTGCTGTAGAATAGGCACTGAATTGAAAGGTCAGCTTGAATTACAAGGTCAGAGGTTCAAACTCACTAGCTGCTCCTCGGAAACCCTATACAAGGTGGCTATGGGTCGGAACTGACTCGACAGCACTTAATGACAACACTATATTTAGAACAACTATAATGCTGAGGATAGAAACAATAGGTCACTAAAAAGTGCCTAGTAGGTGCACTACACTGTAATAAGCACTGTAAGTCTCATCACAGTCTTATCAGGTAGGTGCTATTCCTGTCTTCATTTTACAAGCAGGACACAGAGATGTGGAAAGGAAGCATATAAAAACATCTATCAGCTGTTCTAATCTTTTCAGAAACAAAAAGGTCTAAAAGATTTGTATCCATGAGACCTGATGACTTGTCTCAGGTATGCTTTATTCAAACCCTTGCACAGCATAAAACTAAAGACACAGAAGTAAAACTAAGAGGAGATAGGACAATCCTTCCTTTCACTACCTAAAACGACGGCGGTGGCCTGACGTGATCTGTCACATCATCATAATCCCAAGAAATAAAAGGAACAAGCTAACTTTACTAAATGGATCTTGGCCGAGTCCAGATTCTTGCCAACCACAACAGGTGACACAAAGCTGTTGACACAAGAAAGTAAACAACCTCAAATCTTTCTCCTTCGGGCACAGTGCGGAGCTTTCTAGGAAGAAGGAGTAAGGTTCTTAATTCTACCTGAGCTTAAGAGCTATGAACTAATTTAATAAAAGTTTTAAAAATAGCAGGGTTTGTTGTGTTTTTATTAAAGAAAGAAGACATCAGTAGTTTACTATATTGGGGAGTCCTGGTGTGGCACTGAAGGATAAGCACTGGACTGCTAATTGCAGTCCAACCCATCAGCTGTTCCTCGGAAATCCCATACAAGGTCGCTATGATTTGGAACCTACTCAATGGCACTTAACAACAACAAATATTGGGGAAGCATAGTGGCTCTGCAGTATAAACACTGGACTGCTCCGCAAAGATTTATTGCTTCAGAAACAATATATAGGAACCACAATATATTACAACATAAATTCACCCAGAAATTTAGACGGTGAAACTTTGAGAACTAGGGGTTTCCCCAAGATGGTTACATAGCAGTGTAAAGGATTATGAAAATAGCTGCTAAATTGCAGAGCCTGTAGCTTCAGCTCATTTTCTCTGTGTGTGTGTACAACTAGAGCAAGCCCCCTAAACCACGTGTCATGGAGGCGGCTTACTTACTGTGAGTTCAGAGGAACTGTTGAGCTTCATCGTGCACGAGCCCTTTAAGAAGCACATCCAAAATGCACAGTGTTAGTGAGCCCCTACAGGCCAGCCATCGGGCCTCAGAACCTCCCACAGCCACCCTTGCAGCCCTCCTGCAGCACAGCCAGGGTGGGGATCAGGGTGGGCTTGGAAGGGGAAAGGAAGGTAATAATTACCAGTGGAATCATGCTGTGAACCAGGGAAATGTCTTTGTTTTCCAATTTCTTCATGTACCGAACGATGTTTGTTTCTGAGTGATAGCTGTGAACAGCAAGCACAGAGGTCGGTAGAATTAGAGGAGTCGGTACACAGCTGCCTGAACTTTACCTTCAAGATGCAGATCAAATGGAATCATGGGTAACCTGTGGCACTGCTTTGAGGGGAAAGCATGGAGCCTCTGTGAGCCTCAGAGAAGGCCCTGAGAGGAAGCTGCCGGTGGGCATGAGGTTCAGGTTGGGAAGACCAGCTGCTCAAGGTCATGGGGATGGACTGTTCTGCCTGTATAGACCCACACTCCCACTTTCTGGCAGTGTCCAAGTAGGAAGGGGACCTTCACAACTGTGGTTGATTTGATGGCTAAAGTGCGCCTGCCCTAATCCATGGCCTTCTCCATCACCTCATATGCATGTGGCAGCTGGACACTAGAAAGGGAAGACAGAGGAGCAATGTGCTCAAACTGCGGTGTTGCCAGAAATGACTGACTGAAAACAGGGACAAATCAACCTGATAAGAAACACAAACTGAATACTCCTTAGAAGTGAAGGTGGTGACTTCCTCAGGAAAGCTTAATGACGAGAAAAGAACACCATGGTCTGTAAACTGAAGAATCAGAAGAAACATGGGAAACTCTCAATAAGAGGGATTGTGACGCAAACAACCAGGATATGGACACAGGACCGGGCATCTCGCTCTCTTCTATGCAATATCACCACGCGCCAGAGCGAACTCCGCAGCAACAAACAATGGTCACATCATAGTCAAAATCGGAAGCAGTTCCCTGCTACGCTCCCAGCTTATCGCCACAGCTCAAAACACAGGGGCCACACAAACCTGTTAAACACTTGGTGTGTGAGGAACGGGCTAGTTCTCTTGAATGCAGTTCCTGGAATACCTCTGTGCTCTTCTCCCATGCTTTCGGCAACCAGTTCCTGCATGGAGAAACCACAGAAACTCAAGGGTAGGAACCAAAACTGGAGCCCTGTGGAGACATCGAGGCTTCCGGTCACAGAACCAAACCTACATTCTGGACTGCACTGGAAATCACCCAACTGGGCATCTTCTCTGGGGTAGCAATGGGTGTCAGGAATTAGGAATTGTGAAAATTCTCCAGAGCACCATCTTTAAGTTCAGTGGACCTTTGCCACAGTTTCAGTACAATTAGATCTTACAGGGCTGTCAAATAAGCTACAAGGAGACGCTACTCAAGGAAAGATCCTCACGGGACATGGTCTTGTTTCTTGAAGACCAGTTCCAATGAAATTCATGGCTTGCTCCTCATTCTGTCCCAGCCTGACAATCTAACCTTCTAGAGCTAAGGGTGGGTACCACTCCATCAAGATGAGTCAAATGCATGGAACCAATGAAGCCGTTAAATTCAGCTCACAGTTCTAAAAGGAAGGACCCCTTCTCTTCACACTCAAGTCCGCAAGAAGCAGTCATCTTCGACACTACCTCAGATAGTCCTGAGGAATCTCATTTGCGGGGAATCCATGGTTTCATTTTACTTACTGCAGATGACTCACAGCCAAAGGCCCACAGTACGTCATCCAGATCTTTTTCATTGACAGTCTCATCAAGAGAAACACCAAGCTATGTAAATGACAACAGAGAAAACATCAGTCCTCGACTCTTAAGACCACAGGAGAAACTAACTCCAAGCAAGATCAAAGGGTGAGAAGGTGAAGACAAAAACTTCTAGTCTGTCCCAAATATAAGGGTACCATTACATCCAAGTTGGTCTTCGGGGAAAGCAGGCTGGACTAATTCTAGACTTCACATGGCTTAGTTTTGCAAGTCAATGGCAGTTGGACTGGCCAAAGGCTGCAAGGCATACCTTTGTGGTATTAGATAGATTTATCTTTTTCTTTCCTTAATTCACTTTACAATATCACTAACCAAAGTCTTATGAGCAAAATATGTGCCTTAGAGTCCCATAAGAAAACACAACGCCTTAGAGGAAACTGATCAACACAGTGCTTCAAATTAGAAATGAAAAATATCGACAAAAGTAGACTGTACTTAAAATTCCAATATTGATATGTTTTCCAAAACATAAATGGGGAGCCTTTTGACGAGAAAAGTCATGAACATTTAGAGAATTTGTAAAAACAGTGGGAATTTGATTTACCATGCCATCCTGGAAGAGCCGAAAATTGATTTTCCGCTGTGCAGCTCTATCCAGGACCTCCTTCACTGAGCAGCCACACTGGACCTTCAAGGTGTCGAAGAACTTGTCATGCTGAAGTTGATGCCCCGCACGCTTGAGACCTAGACAAGACAGCAGAGCCACAAATCTCTACAGGCACCTCCCGCTGCTCTGTCATTGATATTTCACAGAAACAAAGAAGAAAGTCTGCTCAGATTCTGGTTCTGGCCCACTTCTTTAAAAAACAAAAAGAAGTGTACGTATACTCATTACAAGGCAACAGAGTCATGGTGGCGCTGTAGGATAAGCACTGGACTGCTAACCCCAAGATCAGCAATTCAAATGACAGCCACTCTGAGAAAGATGAGGCCTCAGAATCGTAGTCTCAGAAACCCTATACAGGGTCTCTATAAGTCAGAATTGACTCGGTGGCAGTGGGAAGTAGTAGAATTATTGTGGTGGCGGTGTGCCGTCGAGTCGGTTCCGATGCATAGCGACCCTTGTATACGGTTTCCGACAGAACCTGGTGGTTTTGCGCCCCCAATCCTGTAATTACCAGTCCAGTATTTAACCTACGGCACCACACCAGGGCCCCTAGGCTACAGAAAATGAAATTTGTATGTAAAATTTAAAAGTCACAGATACGCTATGGTGATAGCGGGTATCCAAAAATAACTGCTATGTATATTTTGATTGTGTCCCTCTGTTGTTGTTAAGTATTGTCGAGTTGATTCCGACTCATAGAGACCCTGTTTTGGGTTTCTGAGGAGCAGCTGACCTTGTGGCTGGCAGTCCAGTGCTGATCCTACAGCACCACACCAGGAGTCCTACGTACTTCTAGAAGTGCTGTAATAGGAACCTTCGCAGTGTAGTGATATGAGTTGGGCTGCTAACCACAAGCTCAGCAGTTTGAATCTCCCAGCCACCCTGCAAGAGAAAGTTGAGGCTTTCTGCTCCCATAAAGAATCATAGCTTCAGAAACCCTATACAGGGTCGCTATGAGAGGAAACTGACTCCACAGCTTACAACCTCCACCTCCTCCACCAGAAGCGGTGTCATGAGTACTGGTGGTTCTGTGGGTTAAGCTTTGGGCTGCTAACTACAAAGGTTCAAACCCAACAGTCACTGCATGGGAGAAAATTAAAGCAATCTGCTTCGGTAAAGATTGACAGCCTCGGAAACCCTGGGGTCACTGTGAGTCCGAAGCAAGTAGATGGCAACAGGATTTAGAGTAGTGTCTGTGTGAATGTGTGTAATACAATAACTTTAATATGTAATGAACACCTTTGTGTTTGTCTTTTGGAGCTGTAACTGGCAATTTGCATGATTTGATTTTTACCCCTCCTTAAACAAATCAGTTATACTTTACAAATGCTTTTAATGGTTGTTCCCTATTTCTTCTATCAGAGTGGTCATCCTTCTTGGGTGGGGGCTAGGGAGAGAATAAGGAAGAGCTCTTTCTATTATCAATACTAACCCTCAGTCTAGCCTCCATGTTGAAATGTTTTCCCAAGTTTCGGAATGAACTATGAATTTTGCACAGTGTATTGGACACGCCGTGAGTTTCTAAGTTTACTTCTCACATTTATATTCTAAAACAGACAGCTGACTCACCTTCAGACAAAATTAGAGTAGCATTATGCACCCTCTGTGCAATGTGCGTCAGCCCGCTGGAACCATGGTAGATTGCAAACATGGCAGCCACATTCGCCAAGAGGGCCTACAAGAACACAGAGACTTGACTTGGGAAGTTAAAATGGAAAACAGACAAGAGTATCAGATCTCTATCATTCTGTATGGAAGGTGGAAGCCAACTGCAACCTGCCTGGTTTCCTGAGGGGAAACACAGCAGCCAAGATACCTTGGAGTCCTTGGACGTCACACATAGCGGGAGAAGATGACACTGAAAATCAAACTTTAATGTTGGAAGACAGTCAAGCAATACAGCCCTCAGGAAAAGAGAATAAAATCCAAGAACCTGATACATAGGCAGTTTTTCAAGGATAAAAGCAACATGAGATTTTGAAATACACAAGGACTCAGGGAACACAATGAAACTTGTGAATGCTGAAACCTGACAGACTGGCATGTTTTTCTGGCTCTTACGAGTTTTCATTCACCCCATAATAGTGGAAAATATTTGAGTTTCCCTTTTCTGTCAGGTTTCTACCTAACACATTTTCCGGCTTTTACAAGGTTTTCTGGATAATTCTCCTGGGAACTTACATAAAGCACTAGACACTGAATGGAGAATCTGTGAGCAATGATTGGCACTGATGAAAATGTAGGATGCAGGACATCAAAACAAAGCAAGTCAGCAGTAGATACATTAGACAGAAAACTAGAACCAACTGGTATATTCCCTACTGAAGGCAAGGTAAAGGTATCTCTCCTGACCATTGAATTCAGGTCTCAGAAAGATGCAGGGAAGTGTGTGTTCTACCGACTGTGGCAGAAAATGGAGAGGTACGGCATTGGCTTCTCCGCTAAGGGATACTTTAGCTGAGATAAAGGGGAGCCCCAGAGAGGTTTAGTAAGGGAGGTCCTGCACTGAGACACACTATGATGGCAGGAACATCAGCAACAAAAGCTGATGCTGTGGATTCCAACTCATAAGGTTGCACAGTGGTTAAAGCACTGGCTACTTACCAAAAGGTCATCAGTTCAATCCCACCAGCTGTGGAAACTGTTTCCATAAACATTTACAACCTTGGAAACCCTTTGGGACAGTTCTACCCTGTCCTTGAGGGTCACGATGAGCCAGACTCCACTAGATGGCAACTCATTTTCTGGTACCAGGGACAAGGGTTGGGGAAGTGAGTGTTTGCTTGAGAAGTAGATTCTGATTGGAGTGGTGAATAGCTTCTGGAAATCTATAGTGGTGATGGTTGTACCCCCACATGCTGAATGCAATTCAGGTCACTGAACTGTATGCTTATATGTCAGCTATGATTATCTGACAAAAATTTCAGAAAGCCCATTGCCACTGAATCAATTCCAACTCATAGCAGGAAACAATTGGCCACATCTTTTTCCCTTGGAGGAGCTGGTGGGTTCGAACTGCTGATCTTTTGGTTAGTGGTTGAGCATTTTAGCCACTGTGCCACCTGAGCTCCTTTGATTATTGGTTAAAATGGCAATTTTTGGGAAAAAAAAATTAAACAAAAATTTTTTTTTTTTTCATTAAGAGTCATAAAATCACCTCTTTTTCTTTTATCTGAGTTTGGCTGATCCAAGATCTAGGGGAAAATCTGAAGTGATAACATTTTTCTTTCTTTGACTTTACAACATTGCTGGGGATGAGAACATACAGGTGACACGTGTGCGCACACAGAACATCGGTAAAAGACGTTGCAGTCTGTTCTGACAAGATCTTCAGACTTCTCCACCATGAGACCTCGCTATTTCTGGCATGCATTTACTGCTCAGTACATGTCGAAAGCATGGATGAGGGGCTGGAGGAGGAACTGTGCATTGTCAGGCATTCAGTGGCCAGGCCAAGTATATGATTTACCTGGGCTGTACAGATGTTGCTGGTGGCCTTGTCTCTCCGGATGTGTTGCTCCCTGGTTTGAAGAGCAAGACGGTACACTTCCTTCCCAGTGGCATCTCTGGAGCAAGAACAAAGCATTCAGTTAGCACAGATAATCACATCAGCAAGAGTGATCACAAGTGAGCCTGCCTCTTTACTTATCAACTGGCAGTAAATTCAGCAAATTGATTTGAATGCAAAATCATGAAACAGTTTCCAAACTGAATTCAAATACGAAAATCCAAGCATCAAGTTGATTATGACTCGTGGCAAGTCATGCCACCAATGTGACAAGAGTAGAACTGTTCTATAGGGTTTTCTTAGCTGAGATCTTTTCGGGAACAGATTGTCAGGTTTTTCTGCTGCCATCCCCCTGGGTGGGTTTGAATGGCCAACCTTTAGTTTGTTGTTGGTGGTGTTAAACACCATTAAGACGGTTCCAACTCATAAAGACCCTGTATAGTGTTGCCAAGGAGCAGCTGGTAAGCTTGAACCATCAACCTTGGAGCCCAGTGCATTAACACCATACCAGGACTCCATCACAAATTGTCTGCACCACCCTGTGACCTCCCCTTCTAAGGAGGAAAACTTATGTTGTATTTTGAGAATCTGTATAGTTTTGGCGCCTCAAATTTAGACATCATCTCAAGGATTATATTTGATGCAACGAACACGAATGACTGAAGTTCAGACGAGCTGTGGGATGACATCAAGGACATCACACATAAAGAAAGCAAAAGGTCATTCGAAAATCAGGAAAGAAAGTGAACACCAACATGGATGTCAAAAGAGACTCCAAAACTGCTCTTGAATGTGGAATAGCTAAATCCAAAGAAAGAAATGATGAGGTAACAAAGCTGAACAGAAGATTCCAAAGGATGGAATGTGTAAACACCTGGAATTAGAAAAACCAAAGGGAAGAACACTTTTGCCATTTTGCAAGCTAAAGGAACTGAAGCCTCAAGTTACAATATTGAAAGATTCTATAGACAAAAAATTGAATGACATAGAAAGTATCAAAAAAAGATGGAAGAAATATGCAGTCACTGTACCAAAAAGAATTAGTCAATGGTTCGACATTTTGGGAGATGGATCAAAAGTTGAGAAACAACGCTTCAGGAATTGACAGAATACCACTTGAGATGTTTCAACAACAGATGCAATGCTGTCTTTGCCAAGAAATTTGGAAGACAGCTACCTGATCAACTGAATGGAAAAGATCCATATTTGTGTCCATTTCAAAGAAAGGTGATCCAACAGAATACAGAAACTGTAGAATAATATCATTAGTATCACATACAAGTAAAATTTCACTGAAGATAATTCAAAAATGATCCCAGGCCATCATGGTGAGTCTTCCTGGGCTTTGCAAACATCTGCCAAATATCTGAGCCATCCTTCGTTCCCTGGTCTCCCGGTCTCCATGATAGCTGGCCAAAGCTCCGATGCTCTTCGCTGGCCGTGTGTGCTGTGACCAGTTGCTGAGGGCCCTGGAGCCCGGTGGAGAGTCGGGTTTGGCAGGGCTGCCCTGCCAACCCTGGACCCTGGGGCTCCAGGTGCTCGAACTGCACGTGTTGTTCCTGTGCTTGTCAGCTTCATGGAGGACTAGGTCCCTCTTCCTCCAACAGTCCCAAGTCAGGATCGGTGGCTTTCTGATGATGGTGGCTCGAGGGGTGAAGAAGGTGGCAAGTTGTAGCCAGCAGGATCATTCCCATGTAATGACACAGTAGCTATCTGGATTAGGAAATTCATGACCAACCAACTACTTCAGCAGAAACAAATGGTCATTGATGTCCTTCACTCTGGGAAGGCAACAGTACCTAAGACAGAAATTCGGGAAAAACTTGCCCAAATGTATAAGATGACACCAGATAACATCTTTGTGTTTGGATTCAGAATCCATTTTGGTGGTGGCAAAACTACTGGCTTTGGCATGATTTACGATTCCTTGGATTATGCAAAGGAAAATGAACCCAAACCCAGACTTGCAAGACATGACCTGTATGAGACGAAGAAAACCTCAAGAAAAGAGTGCAAGGAAAGCAAAAACAGAATGAAGAAAGTCAGGGGTGGACTGCAAAGGCCAATGTTGGTGCTGGCAAAAAGAAGGAATAAAGATTCTGCGATGACTGTTTGAGTTTTTCACCAGAGGATTAATAAACCCTAAATTCTTAAAAAAAAAAAAAGATTCCAGTAGTAAATTGACAGTGAAGTCCCCAAAAATTCAAGTCGGATTCAATAGAGAACATGGAATAAGGGATATTATTGCTGATATCAGATAGATCTTGGATGAAAGCAGAGAAAACTAGAAAGATGTTTACCAGTGCTTTACTGACTATGCAAAGTCATTCGACAATGTGGGCGTAACAAATTATGGATAACACGGGAAAGAATGGGCATTCCAGAACACTGAATTGTGCTCATGCAGAACCTGTATACAGACTAAGAAGCAGTTGTTCAAACAGAACATGGTTTAAAATCAGGAAAGGGGTGTGTCAAGGTTGAATCCTTTTA
>NW_006408574.1:12088764-12107038 GCF_000296735.1 Chrysochloris asiatica
TCTTCCTTATTCACTGTCCAGCTTTCACATGCATATGAGGCTACTGAAAATACCATGGCTTGGGTCAGGCGCACCTTAGTCCTCAAGCTGACATCTTTGTTCTTCAACACTTTAAAAAGGTCTTGTGCAGCAGATCTGCTTAATGCAATATGCGTCTGATCTCTTAACCGCTGCTTCCGAGAGTGTTGATAGTTGACCCAAGAAGAATGAAGTCCTTGACAGCTTCAATCTTTTCTCCACTGATAAAGAATGTTGTTTATTGGTCCAGTAGTGAGGATTTTTTTTGTCTTTACATTGAGATGTAATCCATACTGAAGGCTGTGCTCTTTGATCTTCATCAGTAAATGTTTTAAGTCCTCCTCACTTTCAGCAAGCAAGGTTGTATCGTCTGCATATCGCAGGTTGTTAATGAGTCTTCCTCTAATCCTGATGCCACGTTTTTCTTCATAGAACCCAGCTTCCCGAATTATTTGCCCAACATACAGGTTGAATAAGTATGGTGAAAGAATACAACCTTCTCGCACACCTTTCTTGATTTTAAAACATTCAGTAGGTATTTAGAGTTACTACTCATAGAGGTAGTTACTACTCATAGAGGTAGTAACTCTAAATACCAACAGAGAGGGAAGGAGTCTTCACATCTAGTATCAATGCTATCTCCTCTGTACACAGGGCAGATAGGGATGGGCAACTTAGGCATTGTTTACCTAAAATGAGGGGGCGATAAAGGCACGAAGTGACTGGCTTACAAGGTTTCAAAAGGGAGTTTAGTTTAAAAGTATGGGGGCAAAGAAAGAATCCCTGTTAAATAGTTTTCATCTTGTCTAGATGGGTCTGGTGAAAAGAGATGGGGATAAGATTTGTATGATTCAATAGCGAGTAACTATTATCATGACTAATTGTGACTGTCCAAATTGCAAAGGTAGAAGTTTTGTAACAAAACAGGGAATTGGTTAATCTTACAGTCTAGAAACAGAGGACCCTAGGACCTTCAAGGGAAAAGAGCACAGGCAGAACGCGGTACCTTATCCAGAGAAGCAGCGACACCAGAGACAGAGGCAGAGATGGGGTCATGGAGAAGGGGGAGCGGCTGAGGACCCTACATTCATGGGAAGAGAGGGACTTTTTAGCTGGTGGCCAGGTGGCAAACTTGCAGAATGTGCCCTTTGGAGATGTAAATTATTATATATGCCTGAGTGGGTTTTTTTGTTTTGTTTTGTTTTTTAAAAAAAGCTAAAATGAATAGAGAGAAATACTGTTAACTGATGGTACATGGAGGGGATTATAATCATTGTAATGAAACAAGGTGTATGATTTGTTGAATGTAAAACTGATGATCTACCCTGTAAACTTTCACTCAAGCCACAATAAAAACCTTAAAAAAAAAAAAAAAAAAAAGTAGGTACCAACTCCCTATGAGCCTAGGGAGGGGCACTTGCTGGGTGTGTCGTTACTGATTTTAGTTTAAGTAACAAGTTGGGGTCCTGGTGAAGATGACTCGAGGCTGCATGGTCATGAGTCATTCCCATCCACTAAGAAGCATCCAAGAACCATTTTTTTTAGAACAACTCAGCAAAATAAAATTCCGGTTTATTGTTGGACAACACTGTTTCACACTTACATCAAACAGGCCCCAAAAAATTAACAGCAACTTCATAGACAAAAAAAAAAAAAGGAAAAGAAACTTTATCTTTGGACTTTTTTAACCATATCATACAAACCAACTCCTGATAGTACAGCTAAGTACATACACAAAAAAAGTTACCAGAATGTTCGGAATAAGAGTGTAATTTTTATTGTTGTTGTTTTTGCTTTTTTTCACGAGGTTTTTTTTAATCCTTTGAGATGATAATGAACATGGTCACACCACAAGTAAAGTCAGAATTAGGACTGACAACGTTCCAAAGGCTGGTGTGGTCATCCGAGATCATTAAACATGGCTGACCCCTAACAATATGTACAAAAATATAAAATGTAAATAAAAAACACAAATTTTCCTTTTTGAAGTACTTTAAGAAAAAAAGCAGGGCCTTGCAAGTTTTGGTTCTTTTTTCTCCCCTGTTGCAAATTCACATCGTGGTTTTGGTTGGGTGGTGGTGAGCCCTTGTTATCTGCAGGCGGCGCTGCCCAAAGTGAGGGGGTGGAACTCTCTACTCGAAGGTGACCACATTTAGATTCTGAGACGGGAAGTGGAGGACGGATAGGTCACGGTGGCCTTTTTAAGTTTAACTTTTCCTTTTCTGCTGTCTAGTCATCCTCGTCGGTCTTCTGCTCCTTGGTGTCAACGACATCATCATCATCTTCAGCTGCCCATTTGCCCGCAGCTGCCTTGGCCTCCTCATCTTCATCCTCACCATCACCTTCTTCCTCTTCCTTGTCTACCTCATTGTCAGCCTCCTGTTCCCCATTTTCCTCGTTAGTGTTCCTATTAGCGGGTGCATCCCTTCCATTTTCTGTTTCCTCCACAACCTCCTTCCTTCTCCTTTAAGTCCTTGGTGGTGATTTCAGAGCTGGTGTTCACAGCTGCGTCTGACATGATGGGGCATGCCAGTGATCCAATACAGAGGATGACAAAGAGTGCAAGTACGGGGACTCTGGTGAGAGAGCTGCCGGAGTCCTCAGCGGCGGCAGAGAAGGACTGCGGTGGAGGTGGCTACAGGGAGCAGGGAGCCGGACCCGGGAACAACGCAAAGATGGCTTTGCAGAGCAGCCAGTCAATCCATAACCTTTTTTTATCGTACAATTATGTACGTATCCCAATTATGGCCCTTCCTGCAACAGTGATGAATTATCCTACCAATTGTTATGAGCTTCTTTGTTTTCTGTCAAACGTCTGAAATGAACCCCAGGGGTGAGCGAGAGTCAGCAGACTCCACTGCCTCTGTACTGTGTGATACTGACAGACAGTTTCTTTCATTCAGGATAACTGTCTTTGTTTTGTCTTTTCCTGTTTAAGGCTCAATGAATGAGTTGCTATCGAATATATTTGAATCTGGGGCCATTTTGACTCCCGTCACAATGGAAGGCACTCAAAATGCAGAGTGGCTACAATCATGGGCTCCAAACAATTGTAAAGATGGCGCAGGCGTACTGGGCAACATTTCATTCTGTTGTTCACATGGTTACTTTGAATTGGAGCCGATTTAATGGTAGTTAATGATAAACATGGGAGTTCTTTTCTCCCAATCTATGTTAGACATTTCCTGAATAGACCCAACGTGGCCCAGTTAAATTAAGAGTGAAAGTACCCATTTTGTGATCCGGAGAAGGACAGAGAAAATCATCAGCACAGTGAAAAGTGGAAACATGAGCTACTTTACCTTGTCACCCCTACCATTCTTCCAGGCATCATTCTCACCAAGTTCTCTCCGACAGCAAAGAAGGCTGCGTGAGGCCCTCCATAGCCCAGGGGCACCCCGAATCTCTGTGAGTTGCCCAGGGCAATGTCCACACCAAACTCTCCAGGAGGCCTCAAGATACATAGCGCTAAAAGGTCAGTAGCACAACAAGCCAGACTCTGAAAATGAAATGAGAGAGAAGCGGAGGTTAGTGGGCACGCTAGGTTAACATATGACAACATCACCCAAAACTCAACCCAGATATAGAAACATTCAGAGGAAAACAAACTGACAAGTCTAAAAATAAGAAACCAGAAGTACTAGTTTGCTGTACTTAGAACAAAAAAGAAAGTAAAATGAAGGCATAATGTAGTTACAGAACGTTCACATTAAGAAATCTAATATATTTCAATTAAAAAAAAAAAAACATAACTGTAACTTTAACTCCTTGTCCAACCCCTAACCCTAGCCCTTACTATACCCCTAACACTAAGTGAATTACTAGGCCTAGCCTATATCTAACTACAGTGCTAACCCTAACCCACATTCTTTATTCCTACCCACCCCACCCCGCAAAAGATAAAAGTTTCAAGGACGGATTTTAGACAGGGGTCTTACTCTTGAACTTCATCTACTCATGCATTCATGAATATTTAGCAAATAGGAGGGGGCGTCAGAAAATTTGTGGAAAAATGGAACTTTCCACAAATTTTTTGAAGCACCCTCATATTCACCACAGTGTTGTTTTTGTGAAGTGCCATCGAATCAGTTCCAACCCAGAGTGACCCTGTATAGGGTTTCCAAGGAGTGTCCGGTTAGTTCAAACCACCGACTTTGTAGTTCAAGCTGACCTTGAAGTCGAGTGCTTATCCTATGACGCCACACCAGGACTCCTATTCCTACAATATACTAGGAATCCTTGAACAAAACACATTTAAAACCAAGAGAGTTTTACCATTCCAAGTAATCAAGCTAAGGATTGGGGGTGTGGAAAACAAAAAGACACCGGACCATGCCGGCCCCCAAAGAGGGTGGTTTCCCTACCCCACTCTGATGGGCTCGCTCTACCAGCTCCGTGAAGTCTTCCACCTTCCCCTCAGTGTCGGGGTATTGAAACAAAACACCACTGACATCTTTTCCACTGAAGTCCATCTCGTGGGGTAACTTTATTTCAACGAGGACTCCAGCGTATCTAAAAACACAAGAGACAAAAGGGAAATCAAATCACCTCTTCGGTGAAGGATGAAGAGCCCTTCCTTGATCCCACACCCTCAACACCTACCCCATCCCTCACAACAGTGATTCCTACAAGCACATCCTAACAGTCCACCTTTACCCCTCTTCCTCCCCTTTTCCTGTCAGAAGCTGTTCCACAGAGAAGACCTGGAGTTAGGGACCCTGAAACAACAAAGACATCTCCACTCCCACCTGGGAGTGTTGTGTGTGTGGGTTGCCATAAAACAATCTATGTTTGCAAGAAACACGCACGAAATCATAACAACCGTGTGAGGGTTCCACTGTCTCCTGTTTCTCAAACTTTCTGAGGCACAGTTGAAATGACTTTCAGATTTTTAATGGCTATACAAGAAACAAAAGACAATATGATACCTTACTATGAAACACGGGAAACAAAAGCCCCTGGATACTCTCCTCTCAATTCCTTTGGGGTTTTGGGTTTTGCTTTTGGCTTAAACAGTAACTTATTGTCTTACAATTTGGGAGGCTATTAAACCAAATTATGGCCTCAACCCTTAGATGAGGGGCCTTCCTTATTGGCAGCCCTTGGCTTTCTTTAATATTCCATAGAAGGTTCCTCACATGGTCTCTTCCCATTGTGTGTCGGTCTCTCCCCTCAATGTGGACACAATTCATGCCCTGGAGAGATCCAGGAAGGAAACAGGTGTGTAGCCCACAGGGTAGGAAAAGCCTGAAAGTAAAACTCAACAGTTCCAGTATAACTAGCTTCAACTCCAGTCAGTCTGGAAGTGAGAAAGAGACAAACAGTACAGATGGACATTTTACCCCTGAGTTCAAAACACAAATGGAGTTCATTACTTGGCTCGAGTCTGGACGACCGCTATTGTCTGTGGGTGGCAACGAGGGTCTACAAAAAATGTCCTCCTCTTGTTGTGTCTGTTTGAAAGAGAAATCACATTCAAACATGAGCAAAAAAGGAATCAGCGATCCTCTAAGAACACAAAACAAAGACAGTACTTGGGGAGGATTGAACAGAGTATGAAAAACATTGCGTCATTAACAACTAATGGCATTTACTAGTTCAACCTCTTTTAGCAACAACAGCCTTCGAATGGTTCAGATTTTTTAAGATGAAAAAAGAAATGGATCGTGGGTAGGCAATAAATGAAAATCAAACAATAATTCTTCTAATAAAAACATCCTCACCACCTGCTGTCTGTCATACTATAATGTCCTGCATGTGGCTGTGTTGTTTTGATGCTGGAAGCTATACCACTGGCTTCAAATACCAGAGCAAGGTCACCTATGGTGAATAGGTTTCAGTATACTTTTGGAATAAAACGGGCTAGAAGGAAAGGTCTAGAAATCTGAAATGTACCAATGAAAAACCCTCTGGAAGACTGTCTGACTTGTTTGCTTTGGGCGTGTCATCAGGAAGGGTCAATTGTTGGAGGAGAACAAACATTGTGTTTGATGACGTGCAGGGCCAGCAAGGGAGCCCTTCGCTGAGCTGCCCTGGCTCAGACGCTGCAACAATGGAGGCGAGCATGTGAGTGGTCATGAGATTGCTGCAGAAGCGGGCAGTCTCCTCCAGTTGTATAGAACACAATGTCGCCATGTGTGGAGTGGACACAATGGCGCTGTGGGCTAAACCACTGGACGGCACCATCGGCGATTCAAGCTCACCAGCCGCTCCTTGAAACCCCATACGGGGTCGCTATGAGTCGGAACCAACTCGATGGCAGTTAACAACAACAATGAAAACAACATCAAATTTGATTGCCAACAGAGCATTCAGAGACAATCTAAACCAAGAGTCTCCCTTCAAGAGAAGACAAAAAATCCTCAGAATCGTTGTGATGTGTGTAAGGCCACATAGTCAGTGACGAGTAGAGATGGGTCTAGGACCCAAAGCCTGGACAGCCATGGTTTCAGGAACCAGAATGAATGGGAATGGTCAACAGTTCACATCTGGACACTTGTCATTTTGTTGCAACTGCACTTTGGTGCGCTTTGCCGAGATTGCCTTTTCCACAAATCGAAGGTTGTGGCAAGCCCGCTGCAGTACTGTTTCCCCAAATACAGCAGGTGCTCATGCTGAATCCCTAGATCACACATTGGTCATTCTCACTGTCCTTGGCTTTCTTCCTCTTAAAAATTCTGAATCATTTTAAGAGGGTCAACCAGAAATTGGATTCCGTAGCATATCAAACTTTTTGTTTGGTAATGCTAGTGCACATTTGGAGTTCTGAGGTGGTGCTGTAGGTTAATGTGCTGGACCACAAGGTCAATCTGAACCTCAAGGTCGGCAGTTCAAGCTCACCAGCCACTCTTCAGAAACCCTACGTAGTTGTTGTTATATGCCGTGGAGTTGGTTCCAACTCATAGCGACCCTGTACAGGGTTTCCAAGGCTGTAAATCTTTACGGGAGCAGAAAGCCTCATTTTTCTCCTGCGGAACAGCTGGTAGTTTCGAACTGCTGACCTTGTGGCCCACAGCCCGATTCGTAACCACTATGCTACCAGAGTTCTTTCAGAAACCCTATACAGGGCCATTATAAATCAAAACGGACTCACTGGCATTTAACAACAACAACAAAAGTGCACATCAGAGCTACGTCAGAGCGTAAACATAACTTTACATGCATTGGGAAACCCAAACACCCATGCAGCTGGGATTATTATGTTATTCTCTTTATTGCAGAGGTTTGGAACCGAATCCACAATATTTCTGCAGTATGCCTATATTAGGACCACATCTGACTAAAAAGAAAAGGGGAAGGCTATGTGGATATTGGGCTACACGTGTAATTTTTTCCCAGAGAGACACACAAGGAACAGGTAACAGCGGCTTTCTCTAAGAAGTAGAAATGGGTAAGAGTGCTTTAATCTTCATCACATCCTTCTCTTCTGTAGAATTGTTCCACTATGACGAAGTATTAACTTTGTAATAAAAACATATTTAACAGAGGATTAATAGAGTTGGGTAGATGTGAAAACAGTTCCCAAAAGTGCAATGCTCTTCACAGACTGAATCTAAAAAAATCTGCAGACCCATCTCATCGTCAAGTATATAAGGTGGAGACAACACTACATATGTAGCTTAAGATTAAAAGAACAAAGCCTTACAAACAACTTTAAAAGTGCAAGTTTCCTAGCAAAATGAGATTCCATTATTATTAAATAGTCACCCTATCATAATGACATTTCCATAGAAGAAAAAACCCCATATGCATGCAAACGCTGGATAATGAATAAGGAAGACCAAAGACGAATTGATGCCTTTGAAATAGGATGTTGGTGAAGAATACTGAAAGTGCCATGGGCTGCCAAAGAACTAACATCTCTGTGTTGGAAGAAATGCAGCCAGACTGTTCCGTAGAGACCAGAATGGTGAGACTTCTTCTCTCATACTTTGGACGTGTCTTGAGAAAGAACCAGTCTCTGGAGAAGGACATCACACTTGGGAAATTAGAGAGTCAGCAAAAAGGAGGAAGACTCCCAACGAGATGACTCAAAGTAATAACCACTGTGAGGGAAGACGCGGGACTGGGCAGTGTTTGGTTCTGTTGTATGTGGATGCTATAGGATAAACCCTGGGCTGCTAACCACAAGGTTGGCAGTTCAAACCCAACATTTACAGCCTTGGAAATCCCCTATAGGGTTTCTATGAGTCCAAATAGATTCTATGGCTGTAGGTTTACGTTTTATGTGTTGGAATCAATTTCATGGCACCTGACATAACCATCATTCCTGTAAGGAAGGTCTTTGGACAACTTTTCACAAGTACACACCCACAGGCGTGAGAGCTAGGAGACAGGAGACAAGTCAAATGCTTGCAGTTTGTGTTTGGCTCATAAGCTTGGGGTAGAAACGCTGCACCATCCAGGGCAGTAAAGTCCTCAGCTTGCTCAAGTCTGAGATGAAAATTTAAGCTCAGAGAACTTAAACATATTTAACAGAGGGCAGGGGGGAAGGGGTTAGAAGGGAGAGATGCGAAAGGATGGGAATGAGGAGGAAGAGGGCCATGCAATGAGAAACAGAGCTGAGAAGACGTGGGTGGATGACATTCCTTTGTGGCTGTCCTTAAGGGACAGAAAGAAGAGCCTGAACCACCCCCCAGGGCTGTTCCTGTGGCTGAGCAGAAGCATGCAGGCCTCTGAATCTGCGGCATGAGTTTGAGTACCATCACCTCCTAGTCCCAGGAAGCTAAGAAAGGGGCTTCCGAGGGCATTCAGGTACAGGGTCATAAACTGAGACAGATGTGCCTCGAACGTGGGCAGATTTCCCAACACGACTGTCCACTCACAAGAACTCACAAGGCAGAGGATTCAAGGAGGTGAGAAATTGGAGAGCAATGGTAGCTATTCACCAGAATCTAGTCATTCTACTTCTTCAAATGTAAGCTGAGGAAACCATCAGAAGTTTTGATGACAAATTGATTGTAAGGATGCTCGTAAGTATAACAATAACTGTAGCAAGTGAGAATTTAAAAAAAATGTCTACCAGAAAGGATGAGACTAAATTAGGCAAGTGGGTGGCTGTGTACCCAATAAATAACATTCTAGAAAGTGAATCACGGAGATCAAAATATTGTTAAATAGGAAATAAAAGTGGACTGTCTGGTGCTGTAGAATAAGCACTGGACTGTGAACTACAAAGTTGGCAGTTCAAACCCACCAGTTGCTCCTTGCAAAACCCTGTACAGGGTTGTTGTGAGTCGGAATAGACTCAACGGCACTTAACAACAACAAGGAACATTGAAACACTAAACAGAATATACAAACAATACTCTCCCCAAAAGGACATCATTGGCTAGTTCCTATTAGTCAATATTCATCTCTTCTTCATGATTAGCAACATTCCCTAAAATGCAAGGGGAAGCGATGTTCCCATCTTAGAAAAAAAAAAAAGCAAAACATTTAACTACATTTCCCATGTCGCTTGCAAAAAAGGGTGGTCAATGAAACGTAAGTGGAGGCTTCCAGAAAACGATTTAAAGCCCACTACGTTCAAGGCTCAGAAAGAGGAACTTTGATCCCTGATGGTATTTTTGGAGTCACCATAACAGGCCTGGACTTAGCACTGCATAAGAGAAAATAAAAAGTCTTTCTTATATAATGTTAAACAATCAACAAATATTGTTGTTGTTAAGTGCCATGAGTTTGGTATAATGATCCTGTATAGGGTTTCCAGTGAGCAGCTGGTGAGATTGAACTGCCGACCTTGTGGTTCAAACCAACCTTGCAGTCCAGCGCTTAACCCGCAGCACCACACTAGAACTCCAATGAACAATAAACAATAGTGTTTTATTTAACAGCACAATAAGTGGCAACTCACAGCAACCTCAAGTATGTCAGAGTCAAACATAGGATTCTTAATAGCTGGTTTTTCTGGAGATCACCAGGCTCCTCAAGGTGGACTCAAACCTCCAACGTTACAGTTAGGAGCTGAGCACAGAACCCAAAGGCTTGCTTTCCTTACCAGCAGCTACCAAAAATTGCTGTTACTGACCTAGTATGTCATGCAATCAGTGTGTGAGACAGAGGAGGCAGACAGACAGACGGACTCACCTGTAGCACAACTGCATGGCCTCCGCCGCTGCGGTGGCCTCATCCAGCAGGGATGCATTGGCCGTGTTCAGGCCTGTGAGGTCACACACCATGGTCTGGTAGTTGAGTAAGCACTCCAGCCTTCCCTGAGACACCTCTGGCTGGTACGGGGTATACTGGGTAATCCTGTAAGGGAAACAAGCCCAGGTCCACACCATGACTGTTGTTCAGAGAAGCTCAGCAAATGTCTTCATTTTAGAATTCAACACCTGCCTCCTTTAGGGAGAATCAGGGGACACATCAGTAAACTGTCCTTTTGGCTTTCATAAGGAAGCTTAGAATTAAATTGTTGTTACGTACGGACTCATAATAACCTAGATGTTGTTGTTAAGTGCTGTTGAGCTGGTTACAGCCCACAGTGACCCTGTATAGGGTTTCTGAAGAGTTTGAACTGCCGATCTTGTGTTTAAAACTGACCTTGCAGTTTAGTGCTATAATCCCACAGTGCCACACCAGGACTCTAAACACCTATATGTTGTTGTTGTTAAGTGCTGTTGAGCTGGTTACAGCCCACAGTGACCCTGTATAGGGTTTCTAAGGAGCGGCTGGTGAGCTTAAACCAGTGAACCAACTTGACAGTACTTAACAACAACATCGTATGTATACAGAGCCTTGGTTGTGCTATAGGTTCAGCATTGGGCTGCTGACTGCAAGGTAGGTAGTTCAAACCCACCAGCTACTCCATGGGAGAAAGATGAGGCCGTTGGCCCCTATAAAAATTTAGTCTCAGAAGCTCAAAGGAGCAGCTCTACTCTGTCCTTAGAGTAGAAAATTCACTCAACAGCAGTGGGTTGGTTTGGTTTTGCGTCTATGCGTCACTGTAAGCTGGTTCTTCATGTCCATTTGAACTTGCTTATGGTATAACAGGAGTCCTCGGGTGGCGCTGTGGGCTAATGTGCTGGACTGTAAAGTTGTCTGAACCGTAGGTCAGTGGTTCAAGCTCACGAGCTGCTCCTTGGAAACCCTATACAGGGTCACAATGGGTCAGAACTGACTCGAGGACACTTAACACCACCACCAACAATAATGGTATAATAAGCAGAAATCTTACCTTTTGCTACCTTTCTTACAGCTGAACGTTTACGTCATTCAAGTTCATAATAGAAAAGCATCCATGTAACTAATACTCTGGTTCGTAAAACCTTTGTTATTTATTTTTTTTAAATCTTTGTTTTATACTAACCAAGAGAGGTTCTATGTGTTCCCAAGAAGTTAACAGAGGTCTAGTTGAGGATTCTCATTACTTAGTTTCTAAGAGTCTGCAGAAATTAACTCTATACAAATGGATACAGATTTTAATCTTACTTCCTCCCGGTATAAGGCAGGAATGTGGCTTTTACTGTATGCATTACTGATGTAATTCCTTCATCCTTTAATGATTCCTTTCTTCATTCACTCATCCCACAACCATTCACTGAGGACCTACTATGTGCCAAGACCTCTTATAGGTTCTGGTGACACACAGGATGCAAGATGGATACAGTTCCCACACCTCAAAGGGACTGTATTCTAGAGGTGAATGGTGCTGTTGTTCTGGGATGTCACTGAGTCAATTCTGACTTCCAGAGACCCCCCTGCATCCGAGCGATTCGAACTGCCCCTGAGAATTCGCGAGGCTGCCATCTTAACAGAGGCCAGTGGGTTTGAACTGCTGACCTTTTGGTTAGCAGCCAAGCACTTGAACACTGTGCCACCAGGGTGCCTTCTCAAAGGGAATCAGAGTCAGTAAATAATTGAAATCATTTTAGAGAGAGGTGTGTTTGAAAGCAAATGAAATATGGTGAGAGGATTGAGGGTGAGCTGCCTGCTTCTCAGCTAAAATCGATTTCCTCTGACTCCGGTAGACAAGTTCAGATTTAGTTTCAAACAACTACGTGTGGCTGCCAGCCTTTCAGATCCCCACTGTTTCTCTGGAGTCCTGGAGTGGCGCTGTGGCTTAATGCACTGGACTGCAAAGTCTGTTTGAACCACAAGGTCGGCAGTCCACGCTCACCAGCTGCCCCTTGGAAACCCTGTACAGGGAAGCTCTGAGTTGGAACCAACTTGATGGCACTTAAGAACAACAACTGTTTCTCTACTCGCAAGACAGACAAGCACTGAATTTTTTGTTCGTTTGTTTTCTTTTTTCAAGCCCATTTCCTTCCTCTCCTGCTTCATTTCAGAATAACCTTCAGGCCATTATATCCATTCTTTGATTTGGGAAGGCTTCAATTCAAGTATCATTTCAGTCTCTTGTTAACTCGGGTAGGCAGGTAGTGGGGAGAGCTTGCCTCAGCCAACAGTACAGCGTCTGGACTCTGAAATAATTTCCTGAACCTTTAATTGGAGCAGCTTTGCGTGTACACGCAGCCGAGTAAATTCTTGCTTCCGTCAGCTCCTTGGACAGCCAGGCTTAGCAACTGTAAAGTAGCTGGCCAGACTGTATGTGGTGGGTGACCTGGAATGATTAAGTACTCCATACACAGTGCAGCCAAGCAGCACAGGGGTCCGAGCAGAAACAAGGTTTTACAAAAGGGTAGACAAAGGGCAGTTGGGCAGTTGTGATCTCCAGTCACACAACTTTCCCACACTACTCTGGCTATATGCTTACACTGCCTTGCTAACACAAACGTTACATTTTACTTAGAATCCTATTATTAATAAGTAGACGTACACATACATGCACACATAGAAGCCAGCCCATCTGAGACATAGGGAGACAATTCAGTATATACATAAAGTTGACAAAAAAAAAGTATAACAACATATGATAACACTGAATAGAATATTGAAAAGTCAGCAGCAAACAAGGTGTTCACTAACAGGGAAATGATCCACTAATTAGACAACACTGATAATGTATTACTGTGAATTCATTAAAAACAATGCTGAAAGAGAACAGTTTCTAACATGGTATATAGCCCCGATATTATTCATCTAAAAAGTAAGATGTAGGGGGTGGGAGGTAGTGGGGGGAGGGAATTATTCATGGGCTACAGTACGTGTTGTAGGATAAGCACACGCCTTCAAGGTCCGTTGGAACTGCAAGGTCAGTGGTTCAAACTCACCAGTCGCTCCTCGGAAACCCTGTACAGGGTCACTATGACTTGGAACTGACACTTCAGCACTTAAGAACAACAGAGGGTACAGACATGTTAACATGGGTGACAGGGCAGGCAATATACAACAGGAGGGAGGGTGCCAGAGGTAGTGGGAGACACAGGGAGGAATGCAAGAGTTAACGTGAACAGAGGTAAGTACTATTCACCATTGGTACATGGAGGGGATTGTAATCATTGTAATGAAGCAAGGTTTTGCTGAATGAAAAACGGATGCTCTGCTCTCTAAACCTTCACTCAATTCACTAAAAAAAACTTAAAAAAAAAAAACCCAAATACATATAAGAGTTTGAAAGAAGATATTTGAACCTTTGCTACAAACACACCTATGAATGCTCTGGAGCAAACAGCAGGCAAAATGATGAAGACGTCTAAGATACTCTCAAACCTCTTAAGGCAATGAGGTGTCCCAGGACCAGAGTCTCCGGGGACACCATGGTTAACTGGCATAACACAGTCCACAAAGACACTGTTCTGCATCCCACTTTGGTGCGTAGCACCTGGGCTGTTAAAAGCTCATGAGCAGACATCTGAGAGGCAGCTATCGGTCTCTCCAAGTGTGGAAGAAAGAAGAATGATAAGAACTGAAGATGCTTGGAATCAATCTGTCCAGTTGGACCAGTGGAACATGGGAACATGTGTCCATGACTCTGAGACCAGAAGACTAGAGGGTGCCCGACTACTGCTACCAACGACTCTAAAAGGGGATCACATTAGAATGTCCCAGATAAAGTGGGAGACAGTGTGGAAAAAATTAAGACTGGGCTTACTGGTCAGGAAGAGACTGACGGAACATGAGACTATAGCCCTCGAGCACCCTTCAAGTCTGGAAAGGAACTCACCGTTGTGGCCCAATTTTTGGTCAAACAGTAGATAGGTATATAGGGGGACAACAACCCTAGTAAGGTCTGCTCACCACGGAATGGTCAATCATTCAAAATCTAAAGGGCAACATTTAGCTAAGGACAAAGTTGAGAAGGGCTCGGAAGAGGGGTGGAATGGAAGCAGGAACCACAGGGAGGAAGTGTTGTTGCGTGGAGGGGATGCAATCATTAAGATGAAACAGAGTCTATGATTTGTTGGATGTGAAACTGATGATCTTGTCTGTAAAGCGTCACTCCATTCACAATAAAAAGTTTTTTTAAAAAAAGAAGAAAAAGCAAAAGGGAAAAAGGCTGATTATGTACAACCAACACGTCATGGGATTTGGTTCCTTGGTTTGGAGGTTTACGGTCATGATTTCATGGGACATCCAGTTAATTGGTCTAATAACACGTTTAGCACTTCACTTCTATCTCCTAATTCATTGTATAGACTGAGTCCTAATAGCTTGCAGGCTACCATCCAGGACACAGTGGTGGTTTCTACTTACTTGGAGCAGCAGAGGAAGGAGGGTTAGGAACAGGAAGAGGATATGGACTGTGTTGTGAACACCTGCCTCCTGGGCTACGTATGAGGCAGAAGAACTGGACAATGCTCGGCTACCATTACTGAACATTTTGATCAAAGATGCTAAAGAAGAATCCTGACCAAAAGGGGGGAAATGCAGAACAGAACTTCAAATTCTCATAGACTTTCTAGAGTCATGGAGAATGGAAGAACTCCTGAAACTATTTCACTGAGAAAATCTTTAAAGCTTAAACCAAAAGTGTTCCCTAAAGTCACCTTAAAACTGAACAACAGTTTAACTTAAGTAGTAAAATATGTCTAACTTGAGCATTATGATCTTATAAGAACTATTGATATTGACAGACTGTCATATCTATATGACCAAATCGACAACAGCAATTCAAAAGATTAGATAGGAAGCTTACAGTGTGGTGAGTTCATGTTCACAGAAGAGGACCAACTCAGAAAAAGAATGGGTTTCATGGAATTGTGGGGGAAGAAATTGTTGAATTGGTGTATGCTCTGCTGTGTACATACATTCTCAACACCACCACCAAGACAAAAACTTACGGGGAGGAAATGATGTAAACTAAGATCATCTTATTTTTAAAATTAATTGATTATTTTGTTGGTTGAGAATATACACCAACTCAACAGTTTCTACAAGAACCATTCCGTGAAAACAGATTATGTTCCTCAAGTTGCGTGACCAATCGTCCTCAACTTTTGCAAACTGTCCCCCAGCCATTAACAAAAACTTCCATTACCCACTGCCATCAAGTTGATTCCGAATTACAGTGACTGACCAGGACAGAGCAGAACTGCCCCACAGTTTCCAAGGTGGCCACCTTTATGGAAGCCGGCAGCTACATCTTTCTTCCCGAGAGCAACTGGTAGATTCGAACACCTGTGTTCCAAGTGCTTTAACCACCAGTGCTCCATACATAAACTCACCACCTTTAAATTTTCTATCTGACCTTTGGAGTTGTTGCTGTCAATTTGAACCCATATAGATAGGTCTTAAACTAGCACAACACACAAGGCAGACTTTCTTTACTAACTAAGTTGATGTGGTGCTGTAGGATAAGCAATGGACTGCTAACCAGAGGCCAGTGGTTCAAACCCACCAGCCGTTCCTCGGAAACCCTACACAGGGTTTCTATGCATTGGTACTGACATGATGGCACAACAATTGTTTGGTCTTAAAGATTTTGAGAGACATTTTTTTATTTAAGGTTCTATGATTCCCCTTTTTTTTTCAGTTTATACAAAGAAATAAATGTTATTGCCTCACACACACAAAAGAAAGAAGTGAACTGAGAAGTGTTTTTCTCAGGTGGTGTGGCTAACAGTAATTCCTATTTCCTTTTTACTGTACATTCAAAAATGTAAAGACACCAGCTGCCATGTCGAAGTATTTTCTAGGTGTCAGGAACCTATTTACTGCTCTCTTTTTTTGCTAATTACATTAGACATGTCCATTGTGAAAGTTGGGAAACTCAGATACCATATTTTACACTAAAAATGTGTAAAACTGTAAAAAGTTACACTTTTTTTTTTTTTTTTGCAAACAACTCCCTCACAAGTTATACTTTGCCATATGTGCCCTGTGTTATATGTTATATGCACGTGTGTGTGTTATATGCATGTGCATGTTATCTTTGTGGACACATTTAAAGTATAGATATACAGTAACCATTAAGATAAAAATCAGTCATAATCCTCCAAACTCCACCAGGCAAAGCACAGTGTTTAAGAAAACGCATCTGTACCCCACAACTCTTACATTCCAATTCACTATGTAACTCAATTGGTTTCTGTTTCTAGATGTATTCTGATATCTTAAGCATGTGTCTGCACCAACAAGAAAACATCCAATTGCCTCAAACAGGATACTATAGACAGAATCAACAGAGCATGAGCATTTACTCCAGAATCATCGTAATTTCTGTCATTTGGACTGTGACTTCTTTCTGGAATTGAGGAAGGACGGAGTGGTAGGGGCTTAGCAATAGGACATTCATGAAATTCCCCCATTTTCATCCTGGTGCCAAATCACATAAAACAGAAATTGCCACAAGGAAAATGCCAATGCTCTGATGGTACTAGTGACTGATACTATCAACAGCCAAAAATTTGGAACAGCGAACCCCATAAATATATATTCTGGACTCAACATCAATTTTCTCTTTAAAGCCTAATGTTTGTATTCTCACAGCTATGTTATCCATTTATTTTCACCTCACGTTGCCGGAAATTTGTTGGTTGCATCTCTATGGAAACCATTCAGAAGGATGATAATGTGAATCCACACCCCCTCCCCATGAGTACCTCTCCCTCTATCAGCACCAAGTAGTCTCATCGTGGGTTTAGAGCAGCTATCCCAGAATGCAAAGGAATATTTAGGGCTGGCAAGCAAAAGAACAGCATCTCCTCGTTCTCCCTCAGAACACTGAATGAACACATTCGCTCACAGGCAGGAGGTAGTCAGTGGACTACCCTGTGGATGACCAGCAGGAGCCAGGCTGCCGGCCAGGATTCAGACGGCCAGGCTGCAGCCGCCCATTCATGAACCTTTGAAGCTTATTTTTTTAAGGGGGAGGAAAAACAGGCCACTATTTCCTTTTGAACTCCAACTGGTTCCTTACTGTTCCAACTTTGAGCAACACCACGGTGGGAATGAATCCACAAGCCACACACTCACAAAGCAGAAAAACTCATTCTTGGGCAGTAATTCATTCCTGTTCTTTTACTAATAAATTGTTTTTAAGCGATGCTACAATATAGCATCTTGAAAGCATTATGGGATCTTGAAGACACAGGAAGCCTTGAGAGCATTCTGCTGAGTGAAATAACTCGGTCAAGAAGGAACAAATATTGTAGGATCCCACCCAGCTAACCCACCTCGCAGCTCTGAGGGAGGAAGACCTGGTCATCTGCACCAGTAGACACAAGAAAACCTTACTCTGTCACATGGTGTCAACTACGAGTCAAAATTGACTTGACGGTTCCAACAACCACCACTTAGATGAAGCAGGCAAATGTATAACAAAACAATCTGTGTTGGAAGAAGTACAGCCAGCGTGCTCCTTCATGTTTCATAGTTTGGACATGTTATCAAATAGCCCAGTCCCTGGAGAAGGACATCATGCTTGGAAAAGTGGAGGGTCAGTGAAAAAGAGGAAGACCACCCCCCCACAACGAGATGGATTGGCATGGTACAGCCTCTTTGGGCTCAAACCTAACCATTGTGAGGATGGACCAGGAACAGTCAGTAGCTTGCTCTGCTGTGCAGAGGGTTGCTATGAGTCGGAACCACCTCCATAGCACCTAACTAACCACCACGTACCCCCCAAACCCCAACTGCTATCAAGTTGATTCCAACTCATAGTGACCCAAGATTGTAAATCTTTCCTCTGTGAGGCGACTGGCAGATTTGAACTGCTTTCCTTGTAGTTATAAAACCCAATGCCTGATCCACAGTACCACCAGAACTACGTCAGCAAATGTTGACACCAAAATTCATTTTTGTGGCTACCAGAAATAAGGAAGATCCTAGAAGAATTGATGCATTTGAGCTATGGTGTTGGACTGCCAGAAAAACAAACAAATCTGTGTTGGAAGAAGTGCAGCCAGAATGC